>NC_067402.1:220953817-221266525 GCF_016432865.1 Antechinus flavipes
TTGGTTTTGTTTTTGATATGGTCAATTATGGCAATAATTTTCTTGATATTGAATCAGCAATGCATTCCTGGTAAATCCTACTTGATCATAATGTATTATCCTGCTGATGAGTTGCTGTATTCTCTTTGCTAATATGTTATTTAAATTTTTTGCTTCAATATTCATTAGGGAGAAAGGTCTGTAATTTTCTTTCTTTGTTTTGCTTCTTCCTTGTTTAAGTATCAGTACCATATTTGTGTCATAGAAGGTATTTGACAGTACTTCTTCTTTACCTTTTTTTTTCCAAATACTTTTCATAGTATTGAAATTAATTTGCCCTTTAAATATTTGGTAGAATTCACCTGTGAATCCATCTGGTACTGGAAATTTTTTTCTTAGGGAATTCATTGATGGATTGTTCAATTTCTTTTTCTAATATGGGACTATTTAAATAATTTATTTCCTCTTTTGTTAATCTGGGCAATTGTTTTTGTAAATATTCATCAATTTTGGTTAGATTGTCAGACTTCCTGCCAATCAGTTGGCCCAAATAGGTCCAGATTAATGCTTTAATTTCTTTTTCATTGGTGGTAAGTTCACCCTTTTCATTTTTGATATTGGCGATTTTTTCCCTTTCCTTTTTCTAATCAAATTAATTGAAGGTTTATCTATTTTGTGGGTTTTTTCATAATACCAACTCTTAGATTTATTTGTTAGATCAATAGTTTTCTTAGTTTGAATTTCATTGATCTCTTCTTTGAGTTTCAGAATGTCTATTTTGGTATTTTTTTAATTTGTTCTTTTTCTAGCTCTTTTAGTTGCATGTCCAATTCCTTTATCTCTTTCTTTCTCTATGTTATTCATGTAACTATTTAAAGATCTACAATTTCCCTAATAACTGCATTAGCTGCATCCCATGAGTTTTGGTATGTTGTCTCATTATTATCATTCTTTTACATGAAATTATCTTAATGTTTCTGTGACTTGTTGTTTGCCTCACTCTTTATTTAGAATTAGATTATGTAATATCCAATTGGTATTTAGTCTATCTTACCCTGAACCTTTATTGAATATAATTTTTATTGCATTGTGGTCTGAAAAGGAAGTATTTACTATTTCTGCCTTTCTATGTTTGATTGTGAGGTTTTTATGTATTGATATATACACCTTGTTTAGGTGCCATCTTTGCTGAGAAAAAAGTGTATTCCATTTTATCCCTATTCAATTTTTTCCAGACCTCTATCATATATAGTTCTTTTGGATCCTATTAACCTCCCTAGTTTCTTTCTCATTTATTTTGTGATTTGATTTGTCTAATTCTGAAAGAGCAAGGTTGAGGTCCCCCAGAATACAGTTTTGCTATCAATTTCTTTTTGTAATTGGCTTAAAATATTTTCTAGAAATTTGGGTTCTCTATCACTTGATGCATATACATTTAGCAGCATTACTAATTCATTGCTTATAGTATCCTCTAACAAGTTGTACTTTCCTTCCTTATCTTTTGTAATTAGACATATTTACTTTTCATGTATCTGAGGTCATTATTGCTATTTCAATTTTTTTTTGTTTCAGCTGAAGCATAATAAATTCTGCTCCAGTCTTTTACCTTTATTCCATATGTATCTTTCTCTTTCAAAAATATTTCTTGTAAACATCATATTTTAGGATCCTGGTTTTTTATCCCCTCTGCTATTTGCTTACGTTTTATGGGAGTTTCATCCCAGTCTCATTCAATTATGATTATCCCTCCATCCTATTTGTTCCCCTCTATATATTTTTGTTCTCTTTTTCCACCCTGCTCTATCTTCTATCATCCCTCCCCCCTTCTTTTACCCCTTTCTGCTTCTATTCTTTATAGGATAAGAAAAAATTTCTATTGAAAAAATAGAATATTTTCTGTTCTAGAATAGAATAGAATGATTGTCTATTTTTAATAGACTTATTAATTGTCTAATTAATTGACTGATTGAATTGAATGATTAAGTCATTCCCTCTTTGAGCCAAAACTATGAAATCAAGCTTCAAATAATGGTCATCACCCTCTCTTTTCCTTTATTGTAATAGGTGGGATGTGCCTCTTTATACAATATAATTTATTCCATAATATGCCCCCTTTCCCTCTTCTTCCAGTACAGTCCTTTTTGCATCCCTTAATGTCTTTTTCTTTGATATCATCACATAAGAGTTAATTAACAACCACACGCTTTGTTCATGTGAGGCCTCTTCTGCTAAGTGCCCCAATTAGAGATATAGTTATTAAGAGTTACAGATATCATTTTCCCATCTAGGCATATAAAAAGTTAAACTTTAAATAATACTTCCATCTGTTCTCTTTCTATGCTTTTCTTGAGTCATGTGTTTGAAGATCAAATTTTCTGTTTATTTCTCTTTTTTTTTCAATAGAAATGATTGAAAGTTACTTACTTTGTTGAAGAATATTCTCATCCCCTGAAAGATGATGCTCAACCTCACTAGTTAACTAATTTTGGTTTAATCCCAGGTTCCTTGCCTTCTGGAATATAGTATTCCAGACCCTCCTAGCATTTATTCTAGACAATGCCAGATCCTGGATTATTTTGACTGTTGCTCCTTGATACATTAATTGTTTTTGTTTGATAGCCTCAAGTATTTTTTCCTTGATATTATAGTTCTGGAGTTTTGCAACAATATTACTTGCAATTGCCCTTGTAGGATCTCTTCTCTGAAGTGATCGATGGATTTGTTCAATGACTACTTCTCCCTCCTATTTACATTAATTTTGAAATTGTCCGTCCTGAATGTATTTTCCAAATTGATTGTTTTTTCTATGAGGTATTTTATATTTTCTTCCATTTTGTCATTCTTTTTCAATTATTTGACTGATTCTTGATGTCTCAAAGAGTCACTAGTTTTCATTTGCCCCATTCAAGTTTCTAATGTGTGATTTTCTTCATTTACTTTGTGTATCTCACATTCCTTTTGATTAAATTTACTTTTTAAGGTGTTCTTTTCTTTAATGTTTTTTGCATTCAGCAAATTGTATTTTTAAAGGAATTTCCTTCCATTTCCAAGCTGCTGACTCTCTCTTCCATATCTTTCATTTCTTTTCTCATTTAAAGTATTTTATGATCACTTTCAAAAAATCTCTTTGGGCTTGAGACCAATTCATATCACTCTTTGAGATTTCTTCTGGGACTTTTTGTCCTTATTTGAGTTAGTTTTAATCTTCCTTGTCACTATAGTAGCTTTCTATGGTTAATCTTTTAAGTTTCCTGCACAACTTCTTTCTTTTCTCTTTTTTAATTTCTCTTTTGTGACCTTAAAGGTAAAACTCAGCTCTTGAGGTAAAGGAGTTGCTGTCCCAAACTTACTGTTCAGCTCTGAGTCTTGGCTTTGAGCAGAGGGACACTTTATGTTTGCAGGGAGTAGTTTTGCTTGCTTTATCCAGGAAACAGCCTGGTTTGGCAGAATTTGCTTTCTGAGTTGGTTCATGGGGACTGCCCCATTGGTCTACTCTGCTTCTGTATCAGGACCAAGGGACTTAGTTCCATACCTGCTTTGATTAAGACCCTCTAACTGGATTTCCCAGGCACCATCTGAGCTTGGCTGAATACCCCTTTCATCTCAGTGTGGTTGACATTTCTTGAAGTTCTTCCAACAATCTTGAGCTGGAGAGAGGTTTTATTCCATCAGACTCTTTACAGAGGCTTAGATTCATGTGGTTTTCATGGGAAACTAGAAGAGCTTAAGTAGCTTCTTTGTTTCACTCTGCCATCTTGGCTTCATGCCCCATTTTAACCATTTTGATAGCATTTGACCAGTGTTTTACTTTCCTGTCCTGAACTCTCTTCCCCTTTCACCTATGTAAGACAGATCTTTCATACTGATTTCCAAGTTTCTTGGGTTCAAAGATTGGTTTGCTCCATCTTTTTGTGGTCTCTTTTGTTCCAGGAATTATTCTGGGAAGCTCTTTAGTGGTTTTTTTTTTTTAATGAATATGAAAAGGTTATGGAAATTTAGAGCTTTCTCTACCATCTTGGCTACCAGCAATCCTACTAATATGATCTTCCTTGTCAAAACTATCTTTGAATTTTTCATCTATATGTGGGTATCTGCAACCATTCTCTTTCAAGTTTACAATTCTCTGTTCTCATAATAGCTGCTTTTGATTATGATTTTCTGTCTCTCTCATTATCATGCCTTCCACTGTAATTCCCCCTGTGGCATCTTGTCTTGTAACTGTCTATCCTTTTTCCACAGGAGTTTAAAGGGTTCCTATAAACATCCATCTCTTGGCTAAAATGGGTAGAATATCAGGATCCTCACTCCAAGACCACTTCTTTTTCTATCCTCTCTTTTCTTATTATGAGATGCAAGGTGCAGAAAACAAGAAGAGCCCTGAATCAGGAAAGACAAGAGTTCTCTGCATTCTCCCTCTGCAAAAACTTTGCTGCAGCTAAATCACAGCACTAGTAGTCCTAGAACTTATACAAACAGGAACAAGATACCATTTATGAAGCCCTGCTATGAACATACTTGTCACTAGGCAATCTTGCTCACTGTGCTTTCATGCCTCATCAATGTTATTATACCTCATTGCTTGATTTTTTGTTTAGTCACAGGTATAAATCAAGGCTTAACCTTAATACCTTGGGTTTCCTCAGCACAATAGGAGACCCCAATATGCATGTTTGTTTCCCTCCTCCAAAAGACTACAGAAAAGCTTTTTGCTTATAACTTTTTTCGATTTTTGGCATTTTATTTCTCTTCTTTTTCTGAGTTGACATCTGGCATATAATCCTTATGAGTTCTTTTTTTTTTCAGGGTTAACATACATATAGAAGCATTGACATGGTAAAGAAGAAAGTCAGTCTTATCATGTGAGGCAAGAATGAAAAAGGAAATAGTGGCAGAAGGCATTTGGATGATGTGACATGAGTTAGGGGAGAGGAAGAGGAAACTCTAAGCAAATGCCTTAATGTTTCAGTAATAGGAAGGAAGTTTCTAAGCTGATATAATAGGTAGAGGGAAGCTATGGGATACTTGAAAAGAGAAGAAAAGGTTTGGAAAAGTCATTATATGGATGGGATTGGAGAACTAATAAGGTAGAGATATAGAAGGATTGTCTAGCAACCTCCAGTTGAGGTTGTGGAATATAAATCTGTCCTGAGCCTAATAAAGTTGGTTCTTCTTAACAGTAGCTTTTATGTAGAACTGAAGTGAGTGAATGGAGAAAGTCATCCAAGGTTGAGGCTTGGCAGGACATAATTGATAATATAAGGAAGTAAGTCAATCAAGAAAAAAGGACAATGTAAAACATAATTAGATGGTCAAATGCTAAATGTATTATAAAAGGAAGTGAGTTTAGTTAGTGCAGGTGGGATATCCTGGGAGAGAACTGAACTGTTAAAGGATTAGATGTCAAACTGTAGATTAAGAGCTGTATTGGTACTGGAAAGCTGAGAAAGAGGTGGAATGCCACAGAATGCCAATACATTATAATCAGATAAGTGAATTTAACAGTTCATAAATAAGGAAGTGGTGAATTTATGGTTGATGGCAAGATCCAAAATTAGACCATCTTTGTTTTTACTGGAGTAGTGGGTCATAGAAAATGAGTTAGTTGGAGAATTGAGGAAGTAGGGTGATGGAGGAATTAATTATCTGAAATTTGCTGCTTTAAGGGCAGGAATTGGGGAGGAAAGAAATATTATGAGATAGGTACTAAAGTCATTGATGAAAAGAAGATCAAAATGGGTGGCCACAATTTTTTTCCAGAGAGGTAAGATTTTCAAATGAGATATGGGGGTAAGAGATGAGGTGGGGCACTTGAAGAAGAATGGAGGAAAATCTATCTTTCAGGATAGCTTCTCTGGGAAATAATATAGGAAATGATTCAGGGAGGAATAAAGACATTTACTATCCTGCTAGAGTGAAAGCCAAGTTGAAGTTGGATAATGTGGTGTTTTATTACAATAATAGCTTTGAATTTTTTCAAAATAAATGCAAAGATAGCTTTCAACATTCACCCTTGCAAAACCTTGTGTTCCAAAATTTTCTTCCTCCCTCCCCACCTTTCCCCTTTTCTAGACAGCAACTACTCCTATATATTTTAATCATGTGCATTTATTCTAAGTATATTTTCACATTTATCATGCTGCACAAGAAAAATCAGATCAAAAGGGGGAAATGAGAAAGAAAAAAACTAACAACAAAGGTGAAAATACTATTTTATGATCCACATTCAGTCTCTAAGGTCCTCTCTCTGGATGCAGATGGTTCTCTGCATCATAAGTCTATTGAAATTGGTCTCAATAACCTCATTGGTGAAAAGTACCTAGTCCATCACATTTGATGATCATATAATCTTGGTGTTGCTATGTACAATATGCTTTTGGTTCTATTAACTTCTCTTAGCATCAATTCATATAAATCTCTCCAGGCCTTTCTGAAATAAGCCTTCTGATCATTTCTTAGAAAACATTAATATTCTATTATATTCATATACCATAACTTGTTCAGCCATTCCCAAGTGATGGGCATCTACTCAAGATAATGAGTCTATAATGTATCACTTCATATACTTTGAAGATTTCCTCCCAACTTCATTGAGGAGTTCATTAGAAGCAGAAGAAACTTGTTATGGGAGTTATCTTGATATAAGGAATGGGAAGAAAAAAGTAAAGGGATAGAAAAATCAATAGCCTAGGACAGTATGAAGTCAAAAAGATTAACTTTGACTTACTTTAGGGGGAGCAAAGTGAAATCAGAATGTGGCCTGAGTGGTTATGGGATTACGGTGATGATGAGGAAGATGAATAAATTTACTAGGAAAGACACAAAAATTGCAGTGAAATGAGAGTTTATTGCTAGATGTTCTAGATAAGGGAATGTCAGTTTTCTAATTAGGGAAATAGTGACATACTTAGTGTGTGATTATCCCAATGTATATCTGAGGAGCAGTAAAGGAATATGTTATGGGGTTTAAGGAGATTCAGACAAAAGTAGTGCAGGAAGTTTGAGAAAGAACAAACGTGGATAGTAAAATACTCACATAAAAGAATTTAAACAGGATAAAAAATAGTTAGCCAAGTGGTAAACTATTTCAGAAAGAAGGAAGAATTATCAGGGAACTAGTATACTACAGTTACCATAATGTTACTTCTGGTGGAAATTTTAATTAAATTAAATTTTAAAATATAATTTAATGAATAAGAGAATAGTTATACCAGTGTTGGAGAATGAAATTAAGAATCAGGGTAGTCAGAGTGAATCATGGTGTGACTTAAGGCTAATATATGGAAAGTATATGAGAAAATAGATTCAAAATGTACACCAGTATGTTCATTGTGGAATGGGAATTATTATATAGGACTTAGTGGCAATGATGTTCAGAATTGGACTGGGATATGAAAGGGATCAGACTAAGGGAAATATAGATGAAAAATTATGAAAAAGAATTTCTCTAAATATACACATTTGCTTTAAATGTCAACATGATTACAATAGCAAGACTGAACAAAAGATAAAAGGACTATAATTAATGGTAGATAAAAGAGGAAGCTCACAGCCTCCAACAGTTGTTGCAAAGAATGCTAGGTGAGTCTTCATCTTCAGTCACCTAAGAGACTAATGGAAAAAGATATTGGGAGATGCTTTTATAGTATATTGTTATATAAAAGTCACCCAAAGGAAAAACAAAAGGTCCTTGATTGATGCAAATTTAGATGCAAGCTATATGCAAGCAGGGATTTTAGAAATATGTAATAGTTAAATATGACAATAAGAAAAATTTTGATAGGAAGCAAAGATTGATTGTAAAAGCAAAGATTGATGTTGTATAAACATTAAATGACATATGGACAGTCAAAATGTTCTAATAATACTTAACTGATTTAATGAGAAAGTTAGGAAAAACTCCTAGCATCTTGGGTGAAATCCCAATTAAACTCTTTTGATATAAAACAGAAAAGAATCCCCCGAAATGAGCTGAAATGGATTGATTTCAATCTTCATTGGCACAAACTTCCAAATTGATGAGATTACAAATTCATTTCAGTAAGGAAAGCAATCTTCCACTCAGTAACCAATAGTATAAGTTTTTTATATATAGAAATGTAACATTGACATCTTTAATTGGCATTTTACTACTGTAACATGAGATCTAAAACATAGTTTGATCCATGATTCTAGGACTCATCAAATCAGAAATTCTTTGTTTAAGGCTTTCACAATGGAAAAATTTATCAGCAGTAAGGTAGGTATAAAATGGATGATTTATTTTTGGAGGGGCCACAACAGCTCAAAGAATATTTTATCAGGCATGGGAATATAGGGATTTGGATAAATAGAGGAAATGCCCATTTTTAAAAAAGTTATTGTTAAAGATTTTTTTTTCATTTTAAAACATATTGATAATTTTCAACATTCACCCTTGCAAAACCTTGTATTCCAATTTTTTTTCTCCTTAATCACCCACCCACTTCCCTAGATGGTAAGTAATCCAATATATATTAAAAATGTGCAACACATATTTCCACAATTAAAAATCAGACCAAAAAATTTTAAAAATGAGAAAGAAAACAAAATGCACGCAAACACCAACAAAAAGAATGAAAATACTATGTTGTAATTCAGTTCTCTTTCTAGATGTATATGGCTCTCTTCATCAAATGACAACAGGAACTGGCCTGAATCATCTCATTATTGAAAAGATCTATGTCCATCAGAACTGATCATTGTATTCTCCTGCTGTTGTCATATATAATGACATTCTGGTTCTACTCATTTCACTTAGCATCAGTTCGTGTAAATCTCTCCAGGCCTCTCTGAAATTGATTCTTCTAGAACAATAAAATCCCATAACATTCATGTACCATAACGTATTCAGCCATTCTCCAACTAATAAGCATACATTCAGGTTCTAATTTCTTTCCACCATAAAAAGGTTGCCACAAAAAAATTTTGAGTCTCTTTCCCTCCTTTATGATATGTTTGAGATAAAGGCTAAGTAGAAAAACTGCTGGATCAATTGGTATGCCCAGTTTGATAGCCCTTTGGCCATAGGGAACACCCATTTTTAAAAATCAATCAACTAATAAGAATTTACTATCTACTTATTTCTTTTAAAAAGAATTTACTACCTATCTATTTTGTATAAGGCATTATGCTATAAAAGGGAAATATAAAGATATAAAACTATGTATTTTTTCTGTCTTCATATTCCCCTCCAATAGCACAGGACCAAGCTTCAAGGAGCTTACATTCTATTGAAAGAGACAAGATGTTCATATATAAACATATACAAATTTGGTGAGCAAATTTGATTTTTCAATTAAAAATTTTAAAAGTATTGATAACAAAAATAAAAATATGCATAATTATGAAGGATTTGACGAATAGTTGGACAGATTGTCAGAAATATCTGCTTATTATTAAACCTTTTAAGTCAGGTCAAAAATTCCTTCTTGGAAAAAGATGCAATCCTCTGTATCATGTCCATGAAGGCTTGTTTCACTTGCTGATTCCTTAGGCTATAAATGAATGGATTCAACATGGGGGCTACTGATGTATTGAGCACAGCAACTCCTTTGCTCAAAGAGACTCTGTCCTTTGCTGAGGGTTTGATGTACATGAAGATGCAGCTGCCATAAGACATGGAGATGACAATCATGTGAGAAGAACAAGTGGAGAAGGCCTTTTTCCTCTGACTGACTGAGGGGATTCTTAGAATTGTTTGGATAATATATGTGTAAGAGAGAACTATTAATGTTAATGTAAACATAAGGATCACGAGAGCCCAAGAAAAGCCCATTGTCTCTAAGAATTGTGTATCTGTGCAGGATAGTTGTAATAGGGGAGAATAGTCACAGAAATAATGGTCAATGATATTATCAGCACAATAATCAAGCTGTTGCATCAGAATAGTTGGTGGTATGATGATCAAGAATGAACTCAGCCATGAGCAGAAGACAAGCAATGTGCAGACTCTGTTGCTCATGATGGTTGTATAATGTAGGGGTTTGCAGATGGCAACATAACGATCATAGGACATGGCAGCTAGAAGGTAAAACTCAGTTGCTCCAAAGAGAATGACAAAAAAGAACTGAGCCATGCAACCATTGTAGGAAATGGTGTTGTCCTGAGTAATAATGGTGTCCAAGAATCTGAGAACACAAGCCGTTGTAAAAGAAATTTCTAAGATGGAGAAATTTCGGAGGAAGAAATACATTGGGGTTTGAAGATGAGAATCCAACAGTGTAAGGACTATGATAGTCACATTGCCAGCAATGCTGAGTATGTAGGTAAGTAAGAGGAAGAAGAAAATGACCATTTGAAACTCTGGGTTATCTGACAATCCCAGGAGGATGAACTCTGTTACCTGTGTATGATTTTTCATTTTCATTTTTCTCTTCTCTAGTAAAGATACAATAAAAATAAAAGAAAATATAATTTAAAAATAGGAAAGAACAAAAAAACCCATAACTTGTTATACTAAGATTTATGCAAATCTCTTATAGCCTATATAACCACTTTGAATTTTAGATCCCCTCCCTTTGCATATATCATAATATAGTCAAGATATCTTTTCTTCTATGAAGCTTCTTTAGAAAATGCCCAAAACAAAAGACTAAGAAATCTGCATGACTCTCTGTATACTCCTCTTTGTCATTGTCTTCCTTTTCTTTTATGGCATCCCCAATTTTCAGTATATATAGTCTATATTTGAAGTGGTGTAGACACAAAGAATTAGAATTAATTCATTCAATCTTTCAAAAGTTTATTAAGTTGCTGTATATAAAGGGGTCTCAGTGTAAAACATGGTTGATGTATTTAAGGAGATTAACATACTTGCTGATTTACATACACAAATAAAATCCAAGGTAGAATGCAATCAGTAACTTATGGCTATAAGTGAATGAGAACTTCCTTATTTTTTCTTTAATATATCATGTAAAGTCATCTGTAATTGTCCACCAAACTACTTTCTTAGGAACATTTTACAGTATCATATTTTATACATGCTATTCTTCAGGCAATCTAGACTTATACACTTCAGGATAAGTTTCAGATTTTGCACTTTGTTCACAATCTTCCTTTCATAGGAATGAAATATATCATTGTCCTTTCCTTCCTCCATCCCATATCATTCCACAACATGCAATTTAAATCTGATTCAGTTTGTCTGTTTCACATGGGATAACAATACCCCACTAGTTAGTAATAACTCTGTCTCTATTTTAGAAGCTTTTTGTGCATCTTTGATGCTCTTATTATGTATCATAGTGAATTTTACAGTTATTTATGTATGGAATGCCTCTACTAGACCGTATCCATGATGTTACGGATATTCTCCTATTATCTACACTTTTAATTTCCTGCTATCATCTCCTGTCCTTTATTTCTAGGGATAATGAAAAAAATTACCTAAGAAAACCAAAAGGTAACTATTGATTAAGCTCTAGGTAACTCAGGGAAGCTATGGATGAAGTTGAGACTATTTGTTGGAAACTTGGCACAATGTCCTGAAGCTTATATTAGGAACAACCTTCTTGATGTCCAAATGCTATCATCCTAAATGACTTAATAGATGAATTATATTTATCTTTTGACCTATCATCAATACATCTGGTCTATTTGTCTCTTCGTTTCTCTCTTCATCCATACACACACACACACACACACACACATACACACACACATATATATATATATATATAATTCATCTGTTAATAAACATTTATTAAGTACTTATTCTATCCCAGGGACTGTGCTAAGTACTAAATATACAAAGAAGATAAAAAATAAGTTTTTACCCTCAAGTACCTTGCATTTCTAATAGTGGCAATAATATGGTATCAACACTGGAACATTTCCAATACCCTCCATTCCTACATCAAGTAATCTGTGGAACATATATCTAAGAGTTCCCTTAGGGAACCCTTCATACTTTTTAGTTTCATTAACTGATTTTTTTTTTCCTTTCCCTATGCAATTGTCTTTATTTTCTTTTTTCTCAGTCTCCCACCATAGACACTAGTCATGTGATCTCAGGCAAGACACTTCACCTCAGTTTCCTCAAGTGTGACAATAATATATAATAATGACAGTACTATAATAATTATTGTGACAATAAGAGTATATACATTTCAGAACTGTACTTGTAAAATGTATTTGCACAGTGACTGTCATATAATAAAAAAATACATCAAAGCTTCTTCCTTTCTATTCTTTTGTTTTACACATGTTTATTAAGCATAGTATACCTGGATTGCAATATAATATATACTCTTTCTAAGCCTGAAAATTACTTCTGTTTATGGGCTTCAAGTATCCTTAAATATTTCCTGTTAGTATTTTGATAACTATAAATCATTTTGTACAAATATATAAGTATTCTTCAAATATCTTTACTTACTAGTCCCTCAGTTATCTCAACTCTTCTCTTTTATCTTGAACAAAAAGGGATAGTCATATCCTCTCTCTTGTCTGTAGATCAGTTTCATGGCTTTCACCAGCTTTTTCATCATCAGTTAAATAAGAATATAAGGAAAAATCTCAGAGGATTTCACAAGAAAAAAGACAGTGTGGTTTAATCAGTTGTTCATAGTATTAAGATTGTGAACATAATTTTGAGGGATTTTTTTTTTTAGTAATACTCACCCTGATTAAAACAACTGACATTTGTTTCTTGGATCTTTACTGTTTCCATTTCATTTTTTTCCTTATTATCTTAATGATATTTTATGATTATACTAAGATTTATGGAAATCTCTTATAATTTATATAAGAACTTTGAATGTTAGATCTCTTCCTCTTGCATATATCACAATGTATTAATTTTTTTCTTCTATGAAGCTTCTTTAGAAAATACAAAAAAAAAAATGAAAATCAAGGAAATTTGCAAGATTCTCTGGCTACTCTTCCCTGTCATTGCATCCCTTTTCTTTCATGATATCCCCAATTTTCAAGTCCAATTTAAAAAATAATAAGTACTTATTGTATTCATTGAGTTATAGGAAAATAAACTTATTTTGTCATTATTAAAGGCAATGATTTAGTTCTATATTTTGGACAGCAGCTATTTCTGATTGATGATAAATATAAATACTTTAAAATTTCTATCCATTATTATTGCTCTGATAGAATTACATATTCCCAGGATATTCCAGTGAAATTTTATTTGCTAAGTTATTTGATAATATTTTTCAATATTACTTCAGATAGTTTGTTCCCCTACATTCTCTGAGAAATTTTCTTTCTCTTTCTTCATATCAAAGTGGGAATTATTAGCTTCCATTATCTGTGCAATTAATTTAATTTCAATTAAGGGATGCTAGAATTTAGAGCTGAAGTAGAACTTGGTAATAATTTTGTCCATTTTCTTCATTTCAAACTTTAAGAGACCTTTCTAGAGAGGAGAGTCACCTATCCTGCATTATATGTCTCTGAAGTGGCCAGGATACCACTTAAGACCAGGACTTTTTATGCTAAATCTACATTATTTCACTTTCTAAAGAAAGGGAAAAAAATTATCTAGTCATATTTAAGAAGCTTTTTTCTAAAGATTTTTCATTGTTCATTATTGGAAGCAATATATTATAGTGGAAAGATTGTTGTCTTCAGGGCCAAGATTTGATCTAAATCTTGTCTTTACTACTTGTTTGCCTTTAAAAAAATGATTTAATCTCTCTGTTTCTTCACTTTGCTCAACTAAACAATTAAGAGTATTGAACCTGATGAGCTCTGAGGGGTCTCCAACTCTAAAATCTATGATCCTATGGATTAAAGGACAAAGAATTACTATTTTCAGCATTGTTCTCACATATGGCAGCAATAATAAATAAGTCGTTGAGAATAAAATGACAATGTGAAGATTATATTTGATATTATTCTATTAACTATAAATGATTTTGTGAGGACAAAGCAGTATA
Organism: Antechinus flavipes; assembly: GCF_016432865.1. Lineage (NCBI taxonomy): Eukaryota > Metazoa > Chordata > Mammalia > Dasyuromorphia > Dasyuridae > Antechinus > Antechinus flavipes. The sequence goes on from NC_067402.1 coordinate 220,967,710, forward strand.
TGTGATCAAGTTTATGAATTATTTCTCTCTCTCTTCCTCCCTCCCTCCATTTCTCTCCTCTCTCTCTCTCTCTCTCTCTCTCTCTCTCTCTCTCTCTCTCTCTCTTTCTCTCTCTCTCTCAATAAAAAAAGAATATTAAACCAAAAACACACTTACTTTTTGTCAGTCCTTGAGAAGTGACTGTTGTAAACTTGATCATAATATCCTATATAGTTTTCCTAAAAACTTAGAAGTATTGAGTTCATTCTGACCATATGGCCATTCTTGTTCATTACCTCTCACACACATACATGCTCCTTCACACATTATATGAGACTCATGCTTATTGTAAGCCAATGGGGATATGTCTGGAACCATTTTCTAACTAGTCACTTAATTATGATTTTTTTTAATATTCTGAGATATTTTACTAACTTAATTTCTGTGAAATATGTCACACAACTGTATAGGGAATATAAAGTTCTTTATAATTCTCAATGCTGATTTTCTAGAAATACAAAAGATATGTTATCAACTATTAGAAATACCTGCTCAGTAGAATCAATTCACTGAACAAGGCAACGTTGTCATGGATAGGAAGATTCACAAGACATGAAAGAATATAAATCCTAATCCACCTTAACACAAGTTGGAAACAGAAGCTTATGGGACAGTGCCCAAAGGGACGAAAAAAAATTCTTGGCAAGCTAAATACCTAATTGGAATCTATAATTATTTGCACAGCTATTCAACTGATTAATTACACAATGTTATGTGATAAGGTCCTTGTCCATCATTCTCTGGAGCTTATTTTCTAAGACGGCTTCTGTTCTGTATCATCAGGAATGCTGTAAATTCACAAGAATCCCATTGCCAACTTCCCACAATACACATTCTCCACAGAACTGCTCTCTTGTGTCAAAGATCAAAGTATTTAACTCCTATTTCTAAGGGAAACTCCATACATGCTTCCCTATGTCCTATACCTTTGTTCCCTCTATTTTTTCTCTCTTGTTTTATTTTAGTGAAAAAAGTCAAAAAAAACCTTACTACAATAAGTAGGACACCAAGTACAAAATGTATATATTCCAGTGAAATATTTAATGATAAATATATATACGTATATATATAGTCAAATATGTGTATTTAATTATAGCCAAAGAGGATAGAATGGAAGAATTGGTGTAATAATAATGATAGCAATGTTATTAGTCCTTCATTTTTCCAGCAGGATGAATGACAGCAGAGAGTGCTGACTTGTGTGAATTGTATTTATGTGATACAAGGTTGCACAAAGTTGTCAGCTTCACTCTCTTCCAATCATCAAAGTGCAATGGCAAAACACAAATGAAGGGATTACTGATGGCCCAGAATGCAATGAATAACCTTGGCATCTAACCAAGCTCTAAGAGCTCCAAAGCTGATGCTTCAGTCGCCTTTATGGGCATTGGAACAAGTTTTTCTTAACTGTTCATTCCACCGGGGCTTTATATACTTGGAGTAAATAAACCTTTAATTCATTGATGGCAAGTTTTAGACTTGTCAGTTACCCTCAAGCTGCTTTAGATCATCTTCTAAAATGGTTTTATTATGGTATGGCCACAAGGCATGCTACAGATTTTGGAACCACATGTGAAATGTGGTGACAGATGTACACAAAAAGTGGATGAACAGTCCTGAAAAGAGTTTGCAAATCTTCACACTACAGGTGCTTGTCTTCCCTGAACACTCCATATTCTCCATCATGTCAAAAATAGAAATAGGAGGGAGAATAGGACTGGAATACAATTAGGAAAGTATGTAACCCAATTTAGTGATGTGCTTGGGGCCAACACTGAAGCCTTCTCTTTGTGCCTCTAGGACTCAATTAAAAACCAACAAATGGGTTCTGATCTTTGTAGACAAAGGCAGTTTCCAGTGTTGAGAATTATTTATGTTCACATAAAAATAATAATATTTTGCATTTGAATTCAAGAATAACTTTGCAAAGCCTTGTTTTTTCTCCTCTAGAGGATTCCCTGGAATTTTTTATGATTCTTTTTCTATCTGTTTCACTAATTTTTTGCCATCTTTTGTAGTTATTCCTGTACATCATCATCTAAGTACTTTGTATTGATATTCTCCAAACTCTGCCACTCCTGCTTTCATCATTTCTCTCTCTCCCTCTCTCTCTCTCTCTCTCTGTCTCTCTCTCTCTCTCTCTGTCTCTCTCTCTATCCCTTATCTCTCTCTCTTTTTCTCTTTCTTTCTCTCTCTCTCTCTCCATATACACACACATATTCTCAATGCATTAAATTCTACATTCTGTCCCTTCTTCCCCATGCTCTCCTTGAGAGAGTCAAATATAGTCTATTTGTGGGAAATCATGTGTAGTATTTATTTTTTTTGTAAAATTAGCAAACACCAAATAAAATAAACATACTATGTTTAATTAAAATAAATGTACAAAAAAATTGTGCCTAAACTGCAAATATTTTTGCATTCTCATATGTTTTGTCTTCAATATGTAATTATTTTTGACCACTTTTATTGTGTTATGAAATTTTAAAGAATCATTGTTTTTTAAATATTGAAATCATCTCTTGAAATCATCTGTTTTATTTTCTCCTTTGTAAACTATTTTCATAGATATACCTTTCTCTATAATTAGTAGATTATTAAACTCTGTTGAGATCTTTCCTGGCCTCAAAACTTTTTAGATAATTCCATTTTCTATGACTGACTCTGCTTGGCTTTGCATTCATGAAATACCATATTACCCTATCCCTAAGATACTGCATTATGATTGTTACCCTCATTTTTTAGCTTCTATTTTCAGTATTGTCTTCTTCCATTAAATTGTAAAGGTTTTTCATGTTAACTATTTGCAATGCCAGCAGTTATCACTGTTCTGTGCACAGTGCTCAAAAATGTTTATTGAGTTGACTTGCTACTCTCCTCTCCTACCTTTTTCAAATTAAAAAGAGAAAAAAAAAAAGAAAAGTAAAACTTGATTTTAACAAATAGGCATAGTCAAGAAAATCAAATATAAATATTACCTATACCCAGAAGTGTATGTCTCATCCTTCCCTTAAGTTTCATTGGTCTTCTGAAATGATAATAGCCGTTTTCATGGAAAATTTCTCTAACCCTCATCTCTGTCTTCACTTTTAGTCTCAAAAAAGACAAAAGATTCCAGATTAATAGAATGTTTAAAAGACAGAGACTGATTCTTCCTGTGTTTTCTAGCATTCCAGGTTTATTAAAGGAAAAGAAATTCACATTGAATGGCCACAGTGTTATGCAAGAACAGAAGCAAGATTTTCAGATGAAATGTGGGAGCGAAGGAGATGTGGAGTACTTGAGAAAGAATGGAAAAGGAAAGTGCTTCTGGCACATGGAATCATTTAGGAAGGAATAAGCATATTTACTGCCTTACTAAAATGAAGGCCAAGTTGAAGTTGGATAACATGATTTTGTAATGTGTCCAGTTTATATAATTTTTTAGATTTCCTTCCAATTTCATTCAGCAGCTCATGAGGAGCAGAAGAGATTTATGATAGGAATTATCTGGAGATAAGATTTGGCAAGAAACAAAGAATAATTTAAGTATTGACATACCGTATCTACTACAACAGAACAGAATAGAAGTCTTAGGGTTAATAATTGGTGATAGACAGGTATGACGTTCCAAGCCTTCAAGGGTTGTTATAAAGAGATCTGGAAAGGGCCTAAGCTTTTCATTACTTGAGAGACTAGTGGAGGGAATAGACAGAAAGGTATTAGGTGATGCTATATGGAATATTGTTATATGGATATCACAAAAGGAGAAAAAAAGTTATAAGGTAGATAAGAAGTTGCAAAATGTAATCAACTAGGAGCTAAACATTTATCTATCTATATCTCTATATATGTATATACATACAAACACACACACACACACACACACACACACACACACACACATATATATATGTATATATGTATATATATGAATGATGCCCTTAAGAAATGTTGTGGTATGAGTAGAAGATGAATTAGCAATAATGGCAAAAGCAAAACATCTATTGGATGGGTCAGTGTGCTCATGAGTAAGCTAGGAGTACTCTAAGAGTAAATCTAACATGTTGGATGAACTGGATAAAAACTTTAGGGAGAATATGGACAAGAATCATACAAAATGGGGAGGCCTGGATGGATAGCACTCTGCATCATTGTCACAAACTCCCAAATTGGTGGTGAGATTACAAATTCACCTGAGCGTTTGTGTAACAATAGCAATCTTCCACTGAGCAAACAACTGCATCTACTTAAGAATGTGACTTTGGCATCTTGAATGCTATGCTAGCTAGTGGAACATAATTTCTGGCAGATCTTATGTTCTATGATTCCTGGTCCTATAAAAGTGAGAACAATTTTTATTAAGGTCTTCACAATGGAGATCTTTATCAACAGCAAGACAGGTACACAGTAACGGTTATTTTTCGGAAGGAGCCATAGCAACTCAAAGTTCATTTCTTCAGACATAGAGGTATTCTGATATGAATTTATACAAGGAATATCCACTTCCAAAAGCCAATAAGAATTTACAATCTATATTCTTTGTGTGATAGGTTCTGCTATGACAGAAATATGACAGAAAATTAAGTAGTCCCTATTCTCAAAGACCTTATATTCTATTGAGGGAAACAACATGTACAAGTTATAAAACATGTACAAGTGTATAAAAATTAAATACAAGTAGATTTGGTGGATGAATTTAATCTGCAAATTAAAAAGTCTTTTGAAATATTGACATATTAGAAACATAACAAAAAAGGCTGTAATGAGAAGAGATTTCTGACTGTCTGCCCAAAGATTTGTCAACTCCTATACATTTCTTTATTTTTATATTTCTGACACATCAATATTTGAAAAGACTTTTGTCATCTCCATTTCATGTGGCAGCTACAACTTTATCTTCATCAAACCTTCAGCAAAAGACTAAGTCTCTTTGAGCAAAGGAGATACTGTACTTAACACATCAATAGCTTCCATGTTGAATACCTTCATGCATAGTTTAAGGAATCTGCAATAAAGCCTTCATGAACATGATAAGGAAGATTTTATTTTCTTCAAACAAAGGAAAAGATTTGTTTAGCTGATTTAAAAGTTGTAATGAGCAGTAATAATTTCTTACTGACTGCTCAGTTTAGAAGATAAAATTCAGTTACTCCCAAGAGAATGAAGAAAAATAATTGACCCATGCAGTCACTGTAGGAAATAGTCTTGTCCTCAGTAACAATTGATTGTGTCCAAGAATCTGGGAATACTAACAGTTGTAAATGATATTTCTAAAAAGAAGAAATTTCAGAAGAAGAAATATGTTGGGGTCTGCAGATAAGAATCCTGCAGGGTGAGGATGATAATAGTCATATTGCCAGCAATGCTGAGAATGTAAGCCAATAAAAAGAAAAAGAAAATGACCATTTGAAGCTCTAGGACATTTGACAATCCCAGTAGCATAAATTATGTTACTTATATGTGATTTTTCATCTTTGTTTTCTCTCTTTTTTTAGTAGATCTATAATAAAAATAAAAGGGAATAGAACTAAAAATAGAAAGCAACAGAAAACATATGTGAGCTATACTTGAAATGATGCAGAGAAAAAAGTTAGAATTAATCCATTCAATAATTTAAATATTTGTTAAATCACTGCTATGCTACAATAGGTATGAAGTGATTTTCAGAGAAGATAAGACAGGATTGATGGTTTAAAGAGTTTAATATAATTGTAAATATATGTATCCAAATAAACTACAAGGTAGCCCACAATTAAGTACTATATGCCTTTAAGAAATAAGAACTTCTTTTTTCTCCTTAAACTTATTTAAAGTTATCTCTTAATGTTCACTGATCTACTTTTATTGACTTCTCTTATAAAGACCATCTTTTGAGTCATATAATTACTGGTTATTGAAGACATTTCAATATTGGTTAATATGGTTATTGGTTAAATGTAGACATTTACATATGTTTCCCACTATGATTTTTTTAATTAAAGCTTTTTATTTACAAAACATATGCATGGGTAATTTTTCCAATATTGATCCTTGCAAAACCTTTTATTCCAAATTTTCCCCTTCTCTCCCCCACCTCCTCCCCTAGCTGGCAGGTAGTCCAATATATGTTAAATATGTTGAAATAGATGTTAGATCCAATATATGTATACATATTTATACAGTTATCTTGTTGCACACACACACACACACACACACACACACACACACACACACAAAAAAAAAACAGATGAGGAAGGAAGAAAAAGAAAAACTGAGAAAGAAAGCAAAATGCAAGCAAATAGCAACAGAGAGAGCAAGAATTCTATGTTGTGTTCCATAATCTGTTCCCATGGTTCTCTCTCTGCGTGTAGATGGCTCTCTTCATCACTGCACAAGTAGAACTAGTTTGAATCATTTCAATGTTGAAGAGACCCATGTCCATTAGAATTGATCATCATATAATTTTGTTGTTGCTGTGTATAATGATCTCCTGATTCTACTCATTTCACTTAGCATCAGTTCCTGTAGGGCACTCAAGGCTTATCTGAAATAATTTTGCTGGTCATCTCTTATGGAACAATAGTTTTCTATGGCATTCATATGCCACAATTTATTCAGCCATTAAGAGGGTAAGACTTGGGAAAGATTTGTGTTTTCTTTCTCAATGTTAGTTTTATGGAAATGTTTTAGATAATTTCCTATATGCCTTTCAATAAGGAGGGGGGTAGGAAGAGAAGGGAGACAATCTGGAACTCAAAGTTATACAAATGTAAAGAATTGTTTTACCTATAACCAGGAAAATAAATATTAAATCAGATGATAAAAAAAGAAAAAATGTAGATTTTATGCTATTTGATGTTTTTATTATGCATCATTATGTCACTATTTATGATTCTTTTTCAGTATAATAAAAATTCTCATATTATTTATTTTTACTTCTTCACTGATTGACACAAAGTCACCCCTTGCAGTTTTGGAATTTGGAAACAACAAGCAAGCAAATATGTACAAATAATCTTCATATGATTATGTGTGTGTGTGTGTGTGTGTGTGTGTACATACAATACATATACCATTAAGGAATGTGGAAGGAGCAGTTAGATGGCACAGTGGATAAGAGCACCAGCCCTGAAGTCAGGAGGACCTCAGACACTTAACACTTCCTAGCTGTGTGACCCTGGACAAGTCACTTAACCCCAATTGTCTCAGAAAAAAAAAAAAAAAAGGAAGGTGGAGATGATGGACTAGAACATTATAGCATGGAGGACAGCCTAGGAAAACTCCTTGAGAATTAATGTTTCTTACTGGAAAATGAATGGATGCCCATCAATTGGAGAATGGCTGGGTAAATTGTGGTATATGAATGTTATGGAATATTATTGTTCTATAAGAAATGACCAGCAGAATGAATACAGAGAGGACTGGCGAGACTTACATGAACTGATGCTAAGTGAAATGAGCAGAACCAGGAGATCATTATACACTTCGACAACGATATTGTATGAGGACATATTTTGATGGAAGTGGATTTCTTTGACAAAGAGACCTGAGTTTCAATTGATAAATGATGGACAAAAGCAGCTACACCCAAAGAAAGAACACTGGGAAACGAATGTGAACTATCTGCATTTTTGTTTTTCTTCCCGGGTTATTTATACCTTCTGAATCCAATTCTCCCTATGCAACAAGAGAACTGTTCGGTTCTGCAAACATATATTGTATCTAGGATATACAGCAACATATCCAACATATAAAGGACTGCTTGCCATCTAGAGGAGGGGGTGGAGGGAGGGAGGGAAAAAAAAATTGGAACAGAAATGAGTGTCAATATAAAGTAATTATTAAATAAAAATTTAAAAAAGAAAAAAAAATTAAAAAAAAAGAGAGAGAATTAATGTTTCTTGTTTAAGCATTAAGGAGCATGAAGCCAACATGTCTAGATTGAAGATAATGCAGCAGAGAGTAAGGTATAAGAAGCCCGGAAAAGTTTGTGCGTGAGAGTAGTGATGAAGGTGAGGTCATGATCAGATTATGAAGAACTTTGAATGCTAAACAGAGAATTTTGTTTATTACTTTATTGACCTATGCTCTTACCTGTGAGTGATCACAAGCATTTTTTTCTACCCTGGAACTATGAGGAAGGTTTTAGATCCATTCTGGCTCAAAGTTCAAATGTGCTCACCTCAGACTGTGAGCCAGGACTACATCCCAGATCTGAGCATGAGCAAAAAAAATTTTTCCTCAGTACTAGTACAGAGATCTTCTTTGCACAAGCTTCTGAACCTGTAGGTTCAGACCTCCTGGAAGCTGCTGCTGTTGCTGCTGCCAATTCAGTGGGCTCCCAAGGTTTACTCCTGCTTTGCCGTTTTCTCAAGGCCTTCTCACCATATCGAGACAAATCTTTTCTGCTGACCTTCTAAGTTGTCTACAGCCAAAAAATAATTGTTTCACTCTGTCTTTGTTTGGTTCTGACCAAAATCAATAGATTTTTTTTTACTTGAGTTTTCAAGCAATAAGAAACCACTGGAGTTTTTCAGATGAGAGAGAATGTGGAAGGATCCATTTTTTGGGGAAAAAAATTTAACAGGTGAATGTAAATTGGATTGGGTGGGGTGGGGGAGAGAGACTTTAGGCAAATAGAAGCACCAGCAGGATTATTGCAGTATTCTGAGCCTGAACTGATGAGGGCTTGCACCAGGCTGGTGGCTGTATCAAAAAGGAAAATTGAACATATTTCTGAGTTGCTTCAAAGGTATGATAGCCTTTGGCAATGAATCAGATAGGGGCAAAGATGGAGCAGAAAAATGAAGAGTGAAGGAAAAAATCCAGATTGCATTTCTGAGGGCCTGAAAAAATTGAAATGCTCTTGCCATTAATAAGGGTATCAAAAGGGACAGAATTAGGGGAGAAATAATTATTTCATTTTGTTAGGAGAACCAGGAAAGTATGATATCCCAAAAACGCAGAGAGAAGAGAGGATGAAGAAAACTGAGCCTCAGTACCAAGGGTCTTAGAGATCTTAAGGAGAGTATGAATTCCAAAAAGATGACTGGATTGGCAGTTAAAATGCCATTAAAAACTTGAGAGAAGAGAGACACAGAGACAGAGAGAGACAGAAAGAGAGAGAGAGAGAGAGAGAGAGAGAGAGAGAGAGAGACAGAGACAGAGAGACAGAGAGACAGAGAGAGGGGAGAGACAGAGAGACAGAGACAGAGACAGAGAGAGACAGAGAGACAGAGTGAGACAGAGAGAGCCAGAGAGAGAGATAGAGAGAAACAGGGAGAGAGACAGAGAGAGAGAGAGAGAGAGAGAGAGAGAGAGAGAGAGAGGGACAGAGAGAGGGGAGAGAGAGACAGAAACAGAGAGAGGGGGAGAGAGAGAGAGAGAGAGAGAAGAGAGAGAGAGAGAATTTCAGTGGAATAATGAAGTTCAAAAGCAATTACAATTTGTTAAGAAGTGGGTTAGAGGAGAGAAGAGAGACATGTTTATTGGAATGTATATGTATATGTACACTCATACACACATACGTGTATGGGTGAAGGCAGCAGTTGCTGAGAATCATCCGAGGCTGAGGCGTGACGATGATACCAATAATATGCTAAGGGAGCTAAAGACTTGACAAGGGAACAGTGTAAAATTGAACTGGTTCACCAACTAATCAAGATGGGGAAAAGAGGAGAGGATGTCTAGTGCAGAAGAGATGACCTGGAAGAAAACTGAAGTGTAGATAAATTGGAATTATATGAAAAAAAAAAAAAAAAAAAAAAAAAAAAAAAAAAAAAAAAAAAAAAAACAAGGCTTGTTAATGGAAGACAAAGGGAGAAGGAAGAAGCAGCTGATTATAGTCAGATTTGGGGATTTCAGAATTCTTCAACACAGAGAGAACATTTTCATTGGTGATGGAAATATCAAAGGTATATTCATATTTGTGTGTGGCTAAGAAGAGATTAATGAATTGGTTGAGGATTTGAATATTTAGGGTGTTTGAAGGAGGTTATTATTTATGTGTTTTGAAGTCCCAAATAGGATTTGTCTATTCCATATCATTTATCCTATGTCAGTGAAAGTTCACAAGACGATTTGATTCCTCTCCTGAGCAAATCATCAAGTTTTTTCATCATATAATCTTGTTATTGCAGTGTATAATGATCTCCTGGTTCTTCTCATTTCACTCAGTATTAGTTCATATAAGTATATACTCTGAGTGTGGCTTACAAAACAAATGGAGAAATATTCTGGACTTTCATTGTTTAAGCAATTTCTTAATAAAAATATGCAATTCCCAATTATTTCTCATTTGGCTTATTACAAATGCCCCTAGGTGCAGGTGTGCTCCTGCACATTTTCTAATACTACTGGTGCTGCATAATTCTCTCTTTAAAAAAAAAATTAAAGCTTTTTATTTACAAAACATATGCATGAGTAATTTTTCAACATTGATCCTTGCAACGCCTTCTGTTCCAAATTATTCTCTCCTTCCCCCCCCACCCTCTCCCCTAAATGGCAGGTAGTCCAATACATGTTAAATATGTTAAAATATATGCTAAATCCAATATATGTATACATATTCATACAGGTATCTTGCTGCACAAGAAAAACTGGATCAAGAAGGGAAAAAAAAAACTGCTAAAGAAAACAAAATGCAAACAAACAACAATAGAAAGAGTGAGAATGCTATATCATGGCCCACACTCAGCTCCCACGGTTCTCTCTTTGAGTGTAGATGTCTATCTTCATTATTGAACAATTAAAACTGGTTTGAATCATGTCATTGTTGAAGAGAGCCACATCCATTAGAATTGATCATCATATAATCTTGTTATTGCAGTGTATAATCAGTTCATATAAGTCTCTCCAGACCTCTCTGAAATCATCCTGTTGGTTGTTTCTTACAGAACAATAATATTCTATAACATTCATATACCACAACTTATTCAGCCATTCACCAATTGATGAATATCTATTCAGTTTCCAGTGTTTAGCCACTACAAAAAGGGCCGGCACAAACATTTTTAGTGCTGCATAATTTTAACTTGATTTCTAAAAGAAATGTTTCCAAACCTATTGTATTTTGAAGAGAAAACCCCCTGTGTTTCTAGGGTTTCTAATGTAGTTATAATTAAAAGGTAGAGCCTACATTTCCCAATGTTCTTGATTATAATATAAGAAGCAGTAGGCTCATGTATGTATGCTATTATAGACTTATGTGATGTACTTTGCTTCATGAAAGGTAGATATGTCAGTCTTCAAAGCTAAAAAGGACTCTCCTATGTCCCTGTTTTGTATCAAATAATACTACACATTTCTTTCTCCAAGATTCCAGTTTTTGCTCTCCTCCTGGAACTATTTCCTTGAATTTTTTAAGGGAAGAAAATTTTACTGTTATAAGGCTAAGAACTCATGGAATTATATCATCTAAGAAATTCAGGTGATTTGATTTCTCTGGATAGGGACATGAATATATTATTAGATTTTATCTTCATGAGAGGTAAACATATTTCTTCTCTTCTATTAGCTATAAAGAGGAAAATTAAGTCTGGGGACAAATGGAAGATGACATTCATAAAAACAAACATTTAATTGATCTAAACTTTCTATTTGATCAAAATTGTTAAACTGAAGAATTTGGTCTCTAGACATGGCATCACGGCATTCTGCAAAAAGCAATGATGCTAAAGTCAAGGGGACCTAATTTTAAATCCAGTTGTGCGTATGAATGTTTGGACCTTTATTTACTAAACTATAAATTGAGGGGGTGGGTCTCTCTGTCCCTTTCTGTAAATCAACCCAAGTTAACACATGCAATAAATACTTTATAATTTTTCAACTCTCCAATGTATCTCCCAGAACTTGTCTGTGCCATGTCCACAATTCAGCTCTGCTATTAACAACATAGAGTTATGACCCTGAATAACTTCATCTCTTTTGTTTTCAGGATGACCTCTAAACAATGGTATGATGGTAAAAAAACAACCAGCTTGCTAGGGGGAAATATATGCATAACAAAAAATTTATTTGCCTATTTAATATTTTATTTTTTTCTTGAATTTAAACCATTAAAAGAATGTCAAACCCATATTTGTAGTATTTGATAATTTCCAAGATGTAAATATTTATACTGAAAATTTAACAGTAAACTCTTTTTTTGAGACTGTATGAATTGGTCCTAATACACCTCTGTCTCTAATGTTCCTATGACATTTCAATCAAAAGATCCTTATGAAGCATGGAGGAAGAAAAGAGAATTATTCCATTAGTTTATTAACTGATAGAATTGAGACAGAAATAGATTGTCATATCAGTCATATTACCAAGTCCTTGGTTCTTAGAAGGTTTTATATACCAAAGGAGGTGGACACAAATCTGAGAATTAACCCTATAGTCTCCTGTTGGAGAAGAGTCTTAGAATTTGGGCTCTAGATCAGGTACTCAGTCTAAATTCCATGTGCCTTAGTGGTTCTGCTTTTTCTTCATCTCAATAATTCTCAATACAAAGCTACTCATTCTGGTCTAAACCAAGGGGGATAAAATTTCATGAATCAGGATTGTCCTAAACCAAAAAGCATGCTGGAATGTTTCTCTTTCTTTTCTAACTATTTTGTGATATTTGATTTTATTACTTGACAAGCTTCAATGACATAGTTCACTTTCACAATGTATTCAATCATCAGAAAAATGGAATCCAGAGGTTGGGAGTATAACCATAAGGTTGAGCATATAATCAGTTATATTTCATTGGTTCTAAATGAAATTATATAACAAAATCTGTTTCTCTGTGTTATTGACAAAAGAACACTTTACTTCTTTTAAAACAAAATAAACTTTCTTTTATTTAATTAGCTAAGCAAGAAAACAAGCACTTTGTTATAAATTGGCACTTAAAAAACAAAACAATAAAACAGTTACAGGGACAAAAGCTAATTAAAACCTTGTCCAGTTACTACTTTATTTAAGAAATAAGAAAAGTTATGTGCATGTGGATTACCATTAGTACTTAATTGATAGTCAAGATTTGAATATGTCTTCTAACTCCAAATACTATTTTTTTCATTATCTCACTACTTCTCATTCTTATCTACCATGTCTTGATCAAAATACACTAAAGCAACATTTTAAATAGAACTTAATCAAGTATTTAAAGAGGGAAAGCAATTTCAGTATAATTTCACTTGTGATAAAAATGGTAGAGTAGAAAGTTTGCCCAGTTTGGACTTAACAGGAGAAACTGGCTCAATTTTTTAGTTCAGCCATATCCTGCTAGTGGAATATTGGGAACTCACTTCATTTGGTGAATGGCTGGACATGATGGGGTTGGATGATTGTGATGTAATATTATTTGAAAGTGATGAGCTATATTTTTCTCAGAAAAACATAGAAAGGCTTGAGTGAAATAATGAAGAGTGAAATGAGCAGAAAGAAAAGAACATTGCATACAGTAAGAACAATATATTTAAAGAATTGGGAATGAAAAAGTGGCTTTCACTATTATAAACACCTAAGTTAACCATAAGGACATATTAAGAAAGAAAGTATATGCTTCCAGAAAAAGAACTGGCAAATAGAAGTATTTATAGATAACTTTACATATATACACTTATTTAAGTTAAATGGCGACCACTTCTAAAGTGTGGGGAGAGGTAGGGAAGAAAAACAAGAGGTAGAGGAAAAAGTTACATGATAATTTGTTGTGTATTTGAAAGGAATAGGTATTTGTAGGTTTTCAGTTTCTTGTTCACTCTTTTTATTGTACTGTTATGAAAATGTTTGCTTTATTCCATAAATTATTTGTTTTAAAAAGAAAGTCTCTTATCTCTAATCTCTAAATCCAAGATCCCAAACTCATAAATTGTACATGTTGGAAGTAAGTAATAGTTTGATAACCGAGGGAATTCATAATCAAATAGGGGAAACAACAGACAGCTATGAAAAAAAATTATTTATACATATGTGTGATATACATATATACATATATACATAAATACATATGTGTGTGTGCATACACATATAGTCAGGAAATCTCAGAGTGTAACCACGAGCATTAAGAGAGTTTAGGAATGGCTTAAAGTACCATCATCTTTTTCTAACCTACATGGAAAAGTCATTTATTTGATGTGGATAATAAAAATAATTTAAAATAATTGTTTTTATGAAGAATAACATTAAAAGAAATGCCATTTATGCAGAAGCTATACAAAGTCACATATTTCTTGTTATTGAATCCTTAGTAAGTAACAAGTTACTAAGTAGTATCATAGGATTGCTGGTTTTTCAAAGTTGACATTTTATGGAGTAGATTCAAATTCTGCCTTTATGTCAAATGGGAAAAAAAATGTATCAATGAGGCTATGAAAAAAAATTATTTATGGATATAAAAATGGTTGGCACTAGGAGAAACATAAAAGGGTGTATGTTTTATTTTAATTAATAAAATAAATGGAAATAGCAGGAGAAAGAAAATAGGGCAAAATGTTGACATTCTGATTTTAGTTGAGTTTTGCTTTTGAAGTTCCATATAAAAAAAACTTTTACTTATTAGAAGAAAAAATAATTCTCTGAACCATATTTTTGAAGGCTTGTTTCACTTGCTGATTCCTTAGAGTGTAAATGAAGGGATTCAACAAAGGGGCAACTGAGGTATTGAGCACAGCAACTCCCTTGCTCAAAGACACTCTTTCCCTAGCTGAGGGTTTAATGTACATGAAAATGCAGCTCCCATAAGAGAGTGAGACAACAATCATATGAGAGGAGCAAGTAGAAAAGGCCTTTTTTCTCTGACTTGAAGAAGGGATTTTCAGTATTGTCTGAATGATGTATGTATAAGAGAGTATCACTAGGGTCAAGGTGACCATGAGTGTTACCACAGCTAAAACAAATGCCATTAGCTCAAGGAAGTGTGTATTCGAGCAAGACAACTGCAGGATGGGAGAAGAGTCACAGATAAAATGATTAATGACATTAGATGCACAGAAATCCAGCTGTAGTAGCAGGATGATGGGTGGAAAGATTATCAGGAACCCAGCCAGCCAAGAGCTAAGGACAAGCAATATACAAACCCTACTGTTCATAATGGTTGTGTAATGCAATGGCTTGCAGATAGCAATATAGCGGTCATAGGACATGGCTGCAAGAAGGTAAAATTCTGTCACCCCCAAGAAAATGAAGAAGAATAACTGAGCCACACAACTATTATAGGAGATGGTCTTATCCCCTGTCACAACAGTAACTAGAAATCTAGGAATACATACAGATGTGAAGGAAATTTCTAAGAAGGAAAAATTTCGGAGAAAGAAATACATGGGGGTCTGCAAGTGGGAGTCCAGCAATGTCAAAGTGATAATGGTCAGATTCCCAGTTACACTCAATATGTACATAAGAAGAAGGAAGACAAAAAGTACCACTTGCCACTGTGGATCATCTGTCAATCCCAGCAATATGAACTCTGTGACTGATGTATGGTTTCTCATTTGTATTTTTTCTCCTTTGGTCATGCTTTATCTTCCTACCACCTGGAGAACTGAAGTGAAGGAACAAAAGGTTTAGATAATATGAGATGGAAATACTATTGAAGTTAATAGAAATGAATTTCATCTTATTATTGATAATTACAGTTTTTTCTAGAAAATATCTTCTGGATAAATACTTAAGATGATAAAAAGGGATTGCATATAATCTTAAAGAGTTAGGAATGTTCCCGTGAGAATTCTGCTTTCAATTAATTGCTTATGGATTAATCTTACACAAATTTCTTAGACTCTATTTTCATTCTTGCAGTACTTTTTGGATTTGCTAACTTATATGCAAAATAATATTCTTGTTTATTTACATTTTAATGTACTTTTATTTATAAATTTATCTTTTAAAAATCTTCTAGATTTATTCCCTGAGCAAATATTCTGGAATTTTCTAAATAATTTGTCATTTTTAAGTTTATAGATTTTATACTATTTTATTCTGAATATCTTTCTAGACTAGTTTTCATATATCTGATCTATCTATATGTAACTTTACTCATTCTATCAAACACTTTAATTGCCCTTCTATAATTTCATTGTCTTTCTTACTTGTAAAAAATATTCATTTTTACAGGTCAAAATAAAATATAGTTTTGTGAAAAGACATATTATTTTTCATTCTTGATTCTGCTACTTATTTCCTATCAATATGAATTTAGAGAAATTGCTTAACCTTCTTCAGGACACAATTTCATACTCATTCTCATTCATTCTCATTCATACTCATACTCAATATCATTAAGATGTTTGGACTAGGTGATCTCTAAGGTCCTTATCATTCTAATTCTATAGTCTTGTTGATCCTCTCCTGATGCCTTTTTAGTCTTTTTGGTCACAGGAAAAAAAATTACTGCTAAACAACTGTCTATATGTTATTGAGATCATTTTCCTGATTCTCTATCTGTAACTAATAATTTGATTTTCAGATTCTTCATAGTCCACAGGGCTTCTGATCTTGCTGTTTACAATGTGTTTTTCTCACGAGATTCCAAACAATGATTTTGGTGGAATGCTCTAATGTCATTATTTTATAGAGTTCTCCTACCAAAATGGGAAGGAAACCTTTTTCTGAGATCAAGTGCTTCTCTCATTCTTTTATTTTCTTTTTTCTTCTTTTCCTTCCTTTCTTTAATATATTCTATCTCTTTTTCATTTTCTTCCTTGCTTTCTCCCTCCCTTATTTTTCCCTTTTCTCTTCTTTTCTTTCTCCATCCTTTATTCCATCTTACCTCCTTCCCTTATTTATTCTTTTTACTTATCTTCATTCATTCCTTCCTTTTCCCATGCCAGTTTTCCAGCATTTCTTCATTCCTACCTTCTTTACTCCCTATCTTTGCTATCTTTTTTTTTTGTTTGTTTGTTTTACATCATTGTCATTTCCCAATTACTCCCAATTACATTGTAAAAATAAGTATGGTCAAACAAAATAAAGCAATTAAATCCTAAGTATTAAGATGGTCAATATGAGCCATATGAACAGAATTCATACTGCAGAAAGAACCATGTATATCATTTATATTCAAAGTCAAAATAGGATTACTGTAATTTAAAATAGTGGTCCTTTACCTGGAGTTCATAAATTCTTAAGGAAAGTTTGGACAAGATCATAATCTTGGATAAGAAAACATTATGTCATTTTCCTCATTAACTTCTAAAGGAAAGTTAGCAGCTAATTTTCATTAAATGATAAATATAGCTAATCAAAATATTCTGAGAGAAGGTTCATAGACTTCATTAGATTTTAAAAAAGGATCCATTACATGTACCTGAAAGGATAAGAGTCCTTTCAGTTAAGAATGTCAGTTAATCAATTAGATGTACAAAATATCTATTTATTGCCTAGGCTGTTAACATTTTAAACTAATTATGCTGGTATCATGTATATTCACTAATATATGTGGGGCTAGATTATAAGCTAGAATGCCAATACCAGCATAATAGAGTATATTGTAAAAGATAATCTATAACCCTGTTCCCAAGGCAGGATAAAAACCAATCGGATAAAACAGGAACTACAGAAAATTCCTATTCTGTATATGTTATAATAAAAACTTAATTTCTAATTTAGGAAGTATCAGATAACTTATATACACAAGGGAAAAAGAGATATGAAATGACTTTTTGTTGCACAGAAAGTTAGGAAAAATACTTAAGTAAGATGACAAGAAGGGATCACATATTTTCCAGACAATCTTTGATTGATCAATTTCAGTTTTAATCTTGAATATTCCCTTTGGTTTGCATGAATTGAGGTCAATAGTTGATGTTCAACTTATAAAAATTTCACAGTTTCATAACTGTGAAATATACTCAAATGCCACATACTAAAATAAATTGAGTAGGAAACTTACCAAATGGCCCTTACACTCCCACTTCAGACACTTCCCTAGATCTGAGATCCTGACTCATCTCACCAGAAATGCTCTAGAAAATGTTTTCTTGATAATTAGTAGCAAGAGCGTTTTGCCTTGAATGGAAGAGAATGCAAGGTATTTTCAAGTTTTTGGACACTGAGAGATGTTTTCCTGTACATTTTAAATCCAAAACTCAAGGGATAAGTACAAAAGGGCCTGTGGAGATCCACATTCTCTAGGCACTAAGTAAAAGACAACACATCCAACCTTCATTAGCACAGAACTTAGAAAAGGAAATGTATGGGAAAGTGCCTAAAGAATACCAGAAGCTGTGGAATAAATAACATGGGGTATCACTGAATAAGAACAATATTCCATGAAAGAGGAGTACATATACATCTTTTAATTTATACTATTTCTTTTCTAGACCAAGTGCTATTGCTAAAGGAAATTGGTATTTAGGATTCCCTGGGGAAGTATGGAGAGGAATTATATCATAGTAGCTTCTATAAAATTTTGATAAGAATTATCTAGCCTACTGTTTATTTGGTCTCTAGGGCAAACTACTCCCCTGAAAGTTGGTATCCCCTAGAAAGGGTGAAGAAGTATGAATTCTCTTTAATAAATTACAATTCTTTCCTCAGATTGAAAGAAGACATTTTCTCCTTTCTTAGTATATATTTATGCTTCTAAGTGTAATCTGAGGAATGGCATTTGAAATTACTACTCACTACACATAGCTATAATTTTTAATAATAGACAGTTTCATAAATTATATTATCTTCAAACACATATAGAGATAGTTTTTAACATTTATTTTTGTAAAACTTTGTGTTCCAAATTTTTCTCCATCCCTTTTTTTATTGCTCCTCTCCCCAAGACAGCAAGCAATTTGATATAGGCTAAACATGAGCAATTATTTCAAATATATTTCCATATTTGTCATGTTGTGCAAGAAAAAGCAGATCAAAGAAGAAAAAGCCATTAAAAAAAAAGCAAATAAACAAATATCAACAAAAGAAGAAAGTATGTGCTTACATCCACATTCAATCTCCATAGTTCTCTCTCTGGAGGTGGATTTGCATTATCCATCCCAAGTATATTGGAATTTCCTTGAATCACCTCCTTGTTGAAAAAAGCCAAGTCCATCACACTTGATCATCACATAATCCTATTGTTACCATCTACAATGTTCTCTTGGTTTTGCTCACTTCACTCAGCATCAGTTCATATAAGTCTTTCCAGGCTTTTCTGAAATCAGCATGCTCATAATTTCTTATATGTCATTACATTCACATATCATAACTTACTTAACCAATTTTCAACAATGGGTATCCCTTCAATTTCCAGTTCCTTACCATTACAAAAAAGAACTCCTACAAACACATGAATTATTTTCATTAAAAATAGTTTGGAATGAAATTTCAAATGTTTGTTTCATATCCACAATATACAAGATCATTTGAAGGGAATACAATGGCATGATCTTGTCACAAAGGAGCTCAGACTAGCATCAATACAAGAAGCTGCAGCCAAATCCACAAAATCTAATTAGATTTTGTCTAAGTAGCACAATCATTTATAATACACTTTATCAAGTGGGGAGTAAGGAGATTTTACATATTACATATCATATTACAATACATATTGAGGGAAGGCAATTCATTATTCAATTGGATATTCAATTAACCAGTAAAGTCATCAATGGGGATACTTCTTCCAGCAGTTCATATCATAACCCATCCATGTTTTGACAGGGCATCCTTCTATATTTCTTAAACCTACTTAGATGTAGTTGAGGGGCTGTTTACTGTTACCCACTCCTCTTTCTGAAAGAAGCTTTTTGTTGTTCCGTTCCATACTACTTTATGTGAACAATGTCAATCTATCAATAAACTTACATTAAATGCCTACCATGAACTAAGCACTATGCTAAGTACTAGTGAAACAAAAGAAGGCAAAACATGGATCCTGCTCTCAAGGAACTTACAAAAAGAAAAAACTTGCAAGCAAATCTATACAAAGCAAACTATATATGAGATAAATAGGAAATAATTAACAGAGGGAAGGCAATGCGTTTAAGAGGGATTAGAAAGTCTTCTTATAGAAGGTAAGATTTTATTTAGGATTTGACCATATTTATATCTACTCATATTTATATCTGTTATTCACTTTTAAAATTGCTATTTGGGCAATTTATAATTTCCATTGCTCAGAGATTGCAGTATTTCATGATCTTAAATAGAAGAATCTTGACAATTTTGTTTCAATGAAGAGTCCCATGTTATTAAACATGCAACGCAAAGAATCTTGATAAAGTTAGAAACACTTGAAAGACCTAATGCTGAAAAGTAAGCAGAATATTTAGAAACCATACTTCCATTAAGCTATAGAAAAGGGATTTAATGGATGATGTTTGTTTCTAGTACCCACCATTTTTTTTTTTTTTTTTTTGGCCTTTGATTTACTTTCTGTCATTTTTCCAAGGATCTAGTAAGAAACATTAAAGGACAGTGGAAAAGCTTTCGATTTACTATCTATGGACTTTAATTTGAGCCCTGATCTGCTAAAAAAAAAAAAACAAAAACAAAAACAAAAAAAACATTTGGGGTTATTATAATTAATGCCATTTTTCCTCTCTGGATATTATTTTTTTTTACAGTCTTTATCAGTTTAAATTTATAAAGTTATCAGCCAGTACAACATGCTTAGAAAATAAAATCATTATGGATAGAAATTGATTCATTCTTTGTATTTGACTTTTTTTCTAGTGCTTCCTGTAGTGTTTTAAAGTTTACAGATTCACATTCTCATTTGTGTCTTATCCAGACCCTGTGGGGAAGGAGTGACAAATGTTAACTTTAGTTTACCTATGAGGAAATTGAGATTAGAAAGTTCAAGTGAAATTGTCATAGCAATTAACAAATGCAGGAAACATAATATGAACTCATTTCCTTATTTTTAATTTTCATGTCAGCAACTTTCCTCTATAAAATGAAGATAATTATATTTATACTACATTTCATATGGAATTATTTTAAGTACAGACTAAAATGTCTTGTAAAAATGTCAGCTAATGCTAGACAAGGATACTTATTTGTTCTATGGTTTCAAGATCCTCTTGTTGAAGTAGTCTAAAAAATCTTTCATTCTTTTCACAAAAGCTGGAAGAGTTAGTTTTTTTTTTTTTAATAGCTGACACATCACAATGCAGATTGATATGTATGCACTAGTCAAAGTTCCAGATTTTTTTTTTAATTTTAAGGCAAATCCTTGCTTTGTGGTTACATTATCTATATTTTAGACTGTTGAAGTAGTTTTTGAATGGGAGCGAGGGAAAAAGTTGCAATAATCTCTTTTGAATCAATTTATTGCCATATCTGTACCTTTATCTAACTTGATGAGCTTGTTACTATCTTCTTTTCTAATAAGTATTGTTCTATTGCATTTCCTAAGACATTAATAAAAATGTAAACATTACAAATACAAACATATTCGTAGAGTACACCACAGGAGACTTTCTTCCACAGGGAGGCTGAGCTTTGAGTTTGGCCATCAAACTAATTCTGAAACTCTAAATATTTTATCACCTAATCCATACTTCTTTTCTTTGTTTCTTCTTTTGGTTAGACAATTAAGGTTAAGTCACCTGGCAGATCACACAGGTATTAAGTGTTAAATATCTGAGACTGGAGTTGAATCAAGTCCTCCTAACACAAGGACGAGTGCTCTGTCTACTGCACTATCTAGTTTCTCCCATATTTCTTTTCCATTTACATAAGAAAGGCATGACATATTGATCAAAATTTTTTGAAATGTATGTATATTATATCTATAACATTCCTCTCACCTATCAGTTTAATAACCAACGATAAAAGTAAAATTAGTTGGCAGATATGTAATCCTTGCTTATCTTTCTAATATTTTCTTACTAAACATTTCTTTTTGTCTCTCCCCTCCCCAATCATTTCTTTTATGATTGATCTCTTCTGGAATTTCCCCAGGAATTAAAATGAAGTTCATTGGACTATACTTAATAGAATCTGTGCTCTATTTTTCTGAAAACTGGAACAATATTTACTAAACTCAGAAAGTTTTACTCTCCTCCAATTTTGTGGGAACTCTTATTTTGTTGTTTAAAATATTCACTCATTTTTTTTCATTTCAAAATTCTCTCCCTTCACCAATTATTCATTAATTATTTCATTAATTCAACATCTCATCCATTAGTAAGTTAAACTGTGATACCTATTATACATGGGGAATATTACACAAAATATATTTATATATTACCTATGTAGCAAAAAAAAAACAAAAAAGAAAATAAAAACATTATGCCTCATTCTACTTTCAGAGTTCATCGTTTTCAAAAGCAGATAGCTTTTTTCATCATGAGTCTTTTGGAATTGTCTGGCATATTTACTGATCAGAGTAACTAACTCTTTTACAACTGATGATCATTATAAAATCGCTGTTACTATGTATAATGATCTGGTTTTGCTCACTTCACTTTATTTCAGTTCATTTTATTATTTTCAGGCTGAACTGAAACTCTCCTGCTTATCATTTCTTACTGCATAATAGTATGCTCTTACTATCATATCTCATACTTTGTTCAGTCATTCCCCAATTGAAGGACATCCCCATAATATTCAATTTATTACCATCACCAAAAGAGATGCCAGCAATAATTTTGTACACATAGTCCTTTTCCTTTTCTTTTGATTCCTTTTCAAAATAGACCTACTAGTGGTAATATTAGATCAAAGGTTATCTATAGTTTTATATTCCTTTAGACAATTTGAAATTGTTCTCCAAAATAGCTGGATCTGTTCTTAACTCCTTCAACCATGTATGAGTGTACTTGTTTTTCCACACTCCCTCCAGCATTTGTCATTTTCCTTTTCTGTCATGTTATCTAATCTAATTTAGATACATGAGAGAGCACCTCAGAGGTCTTTTAATTTGTACTTATCTAATTATTAGTAATTCAAAACATTTTTCATAAGTATAGATAACTTTATTTTCTTCTTCTGAAAATGCCCTGTTCATATCTTTGGCTTTTTATTAATTGGGGCATGCATCTTATTTTTTAAATAAATTTGGATATGTATTTTATGTCTGAGAAATGAAGCTTCATGAAAGAACTTGATACAAAATATTTCTGAATTTCTGATTTCTTTCTAATTTTATTGCATTAGTTTTACTTGCACAAAAACTTTAAAATATCGTGTAATCAAAATTATCCACTTTACCCCCTGTAATGCTTTTTATCACTTATTTAGTCATAAACTCTTCACTTATCTATAGATCAGGAGTGGCATTTTTGTTTCCAAGCTCCATAATTTCCCTTGTGATATCACCCTTTATTGTAGAAAACATGTACCTACCTTATCTTGATTATGGCATAAGATATTGTCTCAGGTCTAGTTTCTGCCATATTTTTTGGTAAATACTGCATACTTGCTCTCCAAAGATTGCATCTTTGGGTTTATCAAACACTAGATTATACATGGTCATTTACTGCTGTGTATTCTATGCTTAATCTAATTCACTGATCAACCTTTCTATTTCTTATGCAGTACCATACTGTTTTGACTAGTTTGTAATATAACATGAAATCAGGTACTGCTAGGCCATCTTTCTTTGCTTTTTCTTTCCATTGATTCCTTTGATATTCTTGACCAAATTTTGTCCTTCCAAATGAATCTTGTTATCATTTTTTCCCTAGATCTAGAAAACAATTCTTGGGTAGTATGATTGGGGTGGCAAAGAAGGTAAATTAATTCAATAGAATTGTAATTTTATTATATTGACTTGACCAATGAACTATTGAATAGTTCTCCAGTTTTTAATATCTGTATTTATTTACCTGAAGTGTTCCATAAT
The DNA here is from genome assembly GCF_016432865.1 of Antechinus flavipes. NCBI lineage: Eukaryota > Metazoa > Chordata > Mammalia > Dasyuromorphia > Dasyuridae > Antechinus > Antechinus flavipes. The sequence goes on from NC_067402.1 coordinate 220,991,465, forward strand.
TGTGTTATTACAATTTTAACACGTAGATTTCTGAATATTTTATATTATCTATGGTTATTTTAATTACAATTTTTCTTTCCATCTCTTGCTGCTAAACATTTTGGTTACATGTAGAAATTCTGATCATTTGAAAGGGATTATTGTAACTTTTTAGAAATTGTTGAGTGTTTCAGCTAGTTTTTAATAAATTCTCTAGGTTGGGCCTCTAGATTTCTTTAAATAAAGCATCATATTATCTGCAAAGAGTGACAGCTTTATTTATGGAAATGTTTTGTGTATTTCATATGCATTTTCTCAGTGGATGTAGGGGGATGCAGAGAGAGAATTAGGAAGTCAACATTTTAAATAATAATATTAAAAAATGTACATGTGTTCTGGGGAAAATAAAATATTGAATAAATGGAGAAAAAGAATCACAACTTTGTTTCAATATTGCCAATTATTCATTCAATTTTTTTCTTGTTTTACTATTATGACTAACATTTCTAGTATGATATTGAATAATCATAGTGATGATGAACATCCTTGCTTCTATCTTGATTTTATGGACAGACTTCTAGATTTTCTCCAAAAGATATAAAGCTAGTTCTTGATTTTATGGATACTAGCTATAATTTAAGAAAACTACTTCTATTCCCATGCCTTCTGTCATTAAAAAAAATGAATGTTGCATTTTGTCAAAAAGCTTTTTCTGCATCTATCAATATAATCATGTAGTCTTTCTTTTTGTTATTTACATTTTCCTAATTTATTTTCCTAATATTGAATCTGCTTTCCATTACTGTTAATGTCCATATTCATAATATGAAATTATTGTGATATAGTGATATAGTCTCCTTACTAGTATTTTATTGAAATTTTTGGCATTAATATTCAGTAGAGCAATTGGTTTGTAGTATTCTTTTTATTTTTTTGTGTGAAAAAAATAAATATATCATATTTACATTCAATGTATATAGTTCTCTTTCTGGAAGCAAATGGTGTTTTCTATCAAAAGCTTATTTGAGTTACATTGCATCATTGAACCATTGAGAAGAAGCAAGTTTTTCAGAGCTGATCATGGCACAAGCTGCCTGTTGATTTGCACAATGTATTTCTGGGTCTATTTGTTTTGCTCAGTATCAGTTCCTATAAAATCTGTAAAAGCAGCTCATTCATCATTATTTAAAAATTAATTTATTTTTTAATACACATTGCTTTATGAATCATATTGGGAAAGAAAAATCAGAATAAAAGGGAAAACCATGGGAGAGGAAAAAAAACAGAAAAAAGAAGTGAGCATAACATGTGTTGATTTACATTCAATCTCTATAACTCTTTTTCTGAATGCAGATGGCATCTTCTATCCAAAGTCAATTGGAATTGCTGTGGATCACTGAGCTACTGAGAAAAACCAACTCTTTCACAGTTGACCATTGCACATTCTTGCTATTATTCTGTACATTGTATTCCTGGTTCTGCTTGTTTTGCCCAACATCAGTTCTTGTAAATTTTTTAGGCCTTTCTAAAATCAGTTTTTTAATCATTTTTAATATAATAATAATGCTCCATTGCCTTCCTATACCATAGCTTATTCAGACATTCCCTAATTGATGGCCATCACTCATTTTCCAATATTTTGTTACAATAAAAAGAGCTACTACAAACATTTTTGCACATGTGGTTCCCTTTGCCCTCTTTATGATTTCCTTGTAATACAGACTCAGTAGAGCCACTGCTGGGTCAAATGATATGCATAGTTTTATAGTGTTTTGGGCTTAGTTCCAGATTGCTCTCCAGAATTTTTGGATTTCATTATACAACTCCACCAACAATGCATTAGTGTCCCCAGTTTTCCCACATCCCCTCCAACATTTGTCATTATTTTTTCCTGTCACCTTAGCCAATCTGAGAAGTGTGAGAAAAGGTACCTAAAGGTTTTAATTTGCATTTCTCTAATAAATAGCAATTAAGAATATTTTATATGACTAGAGATGGATTAAATTTTGTCATCTGAAGATTGTTAATATAATTTGACCATTTGTCAATTAGGAAATGACCTGTATTCTTATAAATTTGACACATTGTTTATATATTTGAAAGATGAGAGCGTTGTTAGGAACACTAACTGTAAAGGTTTTTCCTCAAACTTTCTACTTCCCTTTTAATCTTGTTTGTGTTGATTTTGTTTGTGCAAAAACTCTTTAATTTTTGTAATCAAAGTTGTCCATTTTGCCTTTCATAATGTTCTCTTCCTTTCTCTAAGAATGATAGGTTAATTATCCTTTGCTTTCCTAATTTGTTTATGATATCATTTTTATGTATAAATAATGTACCCATTTTGATTTTATTTTGATAATAGTGTATGAGATGTAGATCTATGCCAAGTTTCTAACATATTATTTTCCAGTTTTCCTACCAATTTTTGTCAAATACTGAGTTATTCCAGAAGCTGGAATTTGGAGATTTATCAAACACTAGATTACTGTAGGTCTCGATTATTGTCATATCACTGATCATGATCACTGATCCAGCACTTTATTCCTTAGCCAATATCAAATGGTTCTGATAATTGCTGCTTTATATAGTTTTAGGTTTGGTACTGTTAAGCAACTAATCTTTATATCTTTTTTTTTCATTAATTCCTTTGATATTTTTGAACTTTTATGCATCCAGATAAATTTTGTTATTTTTTAGAGTTCTATAAAATTATTTTTGGCAGTTTGATTGGTGTGGCACTGAATAAATAGACAAATTTAAACAGAATTGTAATTTTAATTGTATTAGCTCAGCTTTTCCCAATTGTGTAGATCTGACTTTATTTGTGTGAGAAGTTTTTCATGACTGTGTTCATATATTTCTTGAATTTGTCCACAGGTAGATCACAAATAATTTATTTTGTCTACAGTTATTTTTAATAGAATTTCTCTATCTCTTGTTGCTGGGCTTTGTCAGTAATATATAGAAATGCTGATGATTTCTGTGGGTTTATTTTATATCCTCCAACTTCTCTTAAGGTGTTAATTGTTTCCAGGTTTTTGGATGATTTTATAGAAGTCTCTAAATAAATCATCATGTTGTCTGCAAAGTGATCATTTTATTCCCTTATTGTATAGTCTAATTCCTTTTTCTTTTTTTTTTTTTTAATTGTGAAAGCCCACATTTCTAGTACAATGTTGAATAATAATAGTGATTATGGGCATTCTTGTTTCACCTCTAATCTTATTGGAAATGAGTCCAGCTTCTGTCCATTACAAATAATGCTTACTGTTTTTTAGATAGATATTGGTTCTTATTTTAAGGAAGATTCCCTTTATTCTCATGTTCTATAGGGTATTGAATAAGAATGGGTGCTGCATTTCAACAAAAGCTTTTTCTGCAACTATTGAGATTGTCATATGATTTCTGTTTGTTTTGCTATTGATGCAAATAGCTTTCCTGATATTGAACCTTCCCTGAATTACTGGTATAAATTCTACTTTTTCATAGTGTATTACCCTACTTATATGCTGCTATAATATCATTGCTAATATTTAACTTTTTTTTTGTATCACTGCTCATTAGGAAGACTGATATGTAATTTTCTTTCTCTGTTTTGGCTCTTCTTGAATCAGGTATCAGTACCATATTTGTGTCATAGAAGGAATTTGATGGGAGTACTTTTTGCCTTGTTTCCAAATAGTTTACATAGCATTTGGAATTAATTGTTCTTTAAATATTTGGTAGAATTCACTTGTGAATTCATCTGGCTCTAGAGATTCTTTCTTAAAGAGTTCATTGATGGCTTATTCAATTTCTTTTTTTTTTTTTAAATGAGACTAAGTAATTTATTTTATCTTTTGTTAATCTAGGAAATTCATATTTTAAGTAAATATTCATCCATTTCAGTTAGATTGTTGGATTTGCTGCTATACTGTTGGGCAAAATAGCTGTTAATTATTTCTTTAATTTCTTTTGCATTGGTGGTAAGTGCATCCTTTTCATTTTTGATAATGGTAATTTGTTTTTTTCTTTCCTTTTTCTAATCAAATGAATGAATGATGTATCTATTTTTTTCATAAAATCAACTCTGTGTTTAATTTATTAATTCAATAGTTTTCTTAGTTTCAATTTTATTAATCTCTGCTTTGAGTTCCAGAATTCCTAATTTGGTATTTAATTGGGGTTTTAAAATTTGTTCTTTTTTCTGGCCTCTTTAATTGTATGTCCAATTTATTGACCTCTTCTTTCTCAATTTTATTCATGTAATTATTTAGAGATCTAAAATTTACCCTAAGAACAGCATCGACTGCATCCCATACATTTTGGTATGTTGTCTCATTATTGTCTTTCTCTCCCATGAGGTTATCGATTATTTTTGTCATTTGTTGTTTCACCCACTCATTGTTTAGAATTCAATTATTTAATGTCCAGTTGGTTTTTAGCCTGTCTTTCCCTAGGCATATATGTCAAAGCTCAACTTTAATGCCTTGTGTTTCCTCAATAAAATAGAAGACCCCACTATGCATGTCTTGTTTGCCTCCTCCAATAGAATATGGAAAGCTTTTTGCTTATGACTTCTCTGAGTTTTTGACATTTTATTTCTCTTCTGTTTAAGAGTTGACAGTTAGTATATAATTCTTGTGAGTTCTTTGGTATCTTCAGGGTTAACACACATACAGAAGGATTGGCTTTGTAAAGGAGAAAAGCAGCCTCATCATGTGAGACAAAAGTGAAAAAGGAGATAGTGACAGAAGGCATCTGGATGATGTGCCATGAGTTGGAGAAGAGGAAGAGGGAACTCTAGACAAAGGGTCTCCATTTTTCAATAATAGGAGACTGAGAGAATAGGTGGAAGGGGAGATATGTGATATTTGAGAAAAGAAAAAAGTTTGGGAAAAGTCATTATAAGGATGGGGTTAGAGAGTTAATCAAGCAGATATAGAAGGATTGCCTAGCAGCAATGGGGGTCCAGTTGAAGTTGTGTAACATAAATCTGTGGTGAGTCTAATCAGTTTGGCTCTTTGATTTTTTTTTAAATACCTTTTTATTTACAAGTTATATGCATAGGTAATTTTACAGCATTGACAATTGCCTTTGATTTTCTTTATCAACAGTAGTATATATGTAGGAGTTAAGACAGTGAATGGAGAGAGTAATCCAAAATTGAGGCTTGGCAGGGAATGCTGATAATTTGAAAAGGAAGCAAGATAGTCAAGACAAGAGAACAATGTAAAGCATAATTAGATGAACAAAGAGTAAAAATGCTACAAAAGGAAGTGAGTTTTGTTAGTGTAGGTGTGATAACCTGGGAGAGACCTGAGCAGTTAAGAGATTAGATATCAAATTGTATATTAAGAGCTGGATGGTATTGGAAAGCTGAGAAAGAGGTGGAATGCCAATACTTTGTGACCAAATAAAGGAATTTTACAGTTTATGAATAAGGAAGTGGTTCATTTACGGATAATGGCAAGATTCAAAATATGACCATCTTTGTTTTTGGTAGAGGAGTGGGTCACAAAAAATAAGTAAATTGGAGAACTTTAGAGTTAGGATGATAAGGGGATATTATATGCATACTGAAATTTACTATTTTGAGGGCAGGAATTGGGGAGGACAGAAAAATTATGAGTAAGGTACTGAAGTCATTGAGGAAAAGAAGTTCAAAATGAGTGACCACAATTTTATCCAGGAAGAGAAAAAAAGATTTTCAAATGAGATGGGGGGGTAATAAGGGATGTGAGACACTTGAAAAAAAAATAGAGGAAAACATATTTTCCAAGTTAGCTTCTCTTGGAAGTGAAATAGGAAATCATTTAAGGAAGAATAAAGGTATTTACTACTTTGCTGGAGAGAAAGGCAAGTTGAAATTGCGTAATGTAAGTTTTCTAATTTTAATAATAGCTTTTTATTTTTCAAAATACATGCAAAATAAAGAACGAGATCATAAATAAATTAGAGGAACATAGGATAGTTTACCTCTCAGACTTGTGGAAGAGGAAGGAATTTGTGAGCAAAGAAGAAATAGAGATGATTATTGATCACAAAATAGAAAACTTTGATTATATCAAATTAAAAAGCCTTTGTACAAACAAAACTAATGCAAACAAATTAGAAGAGAAACAACAAACTGGGAAAACATTTTTACAGTTAAGGGTTCTGATAAAGGCCTCATGTCCAAAATATATAGAGAATTGACTCTAATTTATAAGAAATCAAACCATTTTCCAACTGACAAATAGTCAAAGGATATGAACAAGCAATTTTCAGATGATGAAATTGAAACTAATTCCACTCATATGATTCACTATTAATCAGAGAAATGCAGATTTCTGAGATACCACTATACATCTGTCAGATTGGTTAAAATGACAGGAAAAAATAATGATGAATGTTGAAGGGGATGCGGGAAAACTGGGACCTTGATGCATTTTTGATGGAGTTGTTAAGGAATCCAACCATTCTGGAGAGCAATCTGGAATTATGCCCAAAAAGTTATCAAACTGTGCATACTCTTTGATCCAGCAGTGCTACTACTGGGCTTATACCCCAAAGAGATACTAAAGAAGGGAAAAAGACCTGTATGTGCCAAAATGTTTGTGGCAGTGCTTTTTTAGTGGCTAGAAACTGGAAAATGAATGGATGCCCATCAATTGGAGAATGCTTGAGTAAATTGTGGTTTATGAATGTTATGGAATATTATTGTTCTGTAAGAAATGACCAACAGGATGAATACAGAGAGAGTTGATGAAACTTACATGAACTGATGCTAAATGAAATGAGCAGAACCAGGAGATCGTTATATATTGCAATAACAATACTTTATCAGGATGTATTCTGATGGAAGTGGATATCTTTGACAAAGAGAAGATCTACCTCACTTCCAATTGATCAATGATGGACAGAAGCAGCTACACTCAAAGAAAGAACACTGGGAAATGAGTGTAAACTGTTTGCATTTTTTTTCCCCAGGCTATTTTTACCTTCTGAATCCAATTTTCTCTGTGCACCAAGAGAACTGTTTGGTTCTGCACACATAGTATCTAGGATATACTGTAACATATTTAACATGTATAGGACTGCTTGCCATCTAGGAGAAGGGGTGGAGGGAGGGAAGGGAAAAGTCGGAACAGAAGTGAGTGCAAGGGATAATGTTGTAAAAAATTACCCAGGCATATGTTCTGTGAATAAAAAGTTATAAAAAAAAAAACCTTAAAAAATAATGCAAAGATAGTTTTCAACATTCACCATTGCAAAACATTGTATTCCAAATTTTTCTCTCTCCCTCCCCACCTCTCTCCTTCCCTAGACAGGAACTAATTCTATATAGGTTAAACATCTTCAGTTCTTCTAACATATTTCCACATTTATCATAAGGCACAAGAAAAATGACATCAAAAGGAGGAAAATAAGAAAAGAAAAGGAAAAAAACAGGCAAGGAAACAAGAACAGAAAAACACAGATAAAAATATTATGTTATAATCCACATTAAATCTCTAGAGTCTTTTCTCTGAATGCCAATGGTTCTCTACATCACAAATCTATTGGAATTGTCCTGAAACACTTCATTGGAAAAAAGAGCCAAATCCAGGACAGTTGATCATCATATAATCTTGTTGCTATCAGCAATATTTTCTTGGTTCTACTTACTTCATTTAACATCAATTTATGTAAGTCAATCCAGGCCTATCTAAAATCAACCTGCTGATCATTTCTTAGAGAACATTGATATTTCATTACATTCCTATAACATAACTTTTTCAGCCATTCCCTACTGAGAGGTATCCACTCAGGATAACATGATTTTTAAAATATATCAGTTCATATACTTTGGAGATTTTCTCCCAGCTTCATTGAGGAGTTTCATTGAGAAGCCTTCAACTCTATTTTCATTTTCAGTCTTATTAAAGACAAAACATTCAAAATTAGGGGTGGAGCCAAGATGGTGGAGAGCAGACATGGCTTTCTGTGACCTCCTCCAGATTAAACCTTTAAACAGATTTTGAACCGGCAAAACTCACAAATATTTGGAGCACAAAAATTTTCCAGAAGAAAATACTGGGAGGAATTTTAGAAAGAAACTGTTTCAATCAGGCAAGGGAAGAGCCTGCCAAGCCCAAAGCATAGCACAGGGAGCCCTGCACAAGGAGCTGGGGTGTGGAGCCACAGTGTTGCTGTATTGGCCCATCACTGTGAGGCTCTTACGCTACTCTGTTCTGGTTGCTAAGAGGTGGTTTAGGAGGTTTGCTACAAAGAACTCCAAAGCCAATACAAAAGGCAAATTGAGTGCTTGTGAAGTCAAAAAGAAAGAGGAATCAGCTATGCTTATTCAGTCTGTGAAGTCACTCAGCAGAACTGTCACTGGGCAAACTGAAGTGGCTATTGTCCCTTTGCCTTAAGAGCATATCTCAACCTTAAAAAAAATGAGCAAAGCAAAAAGAATTCTGACAATGGACAGATTTTATGGTGACAGAGAAGAACAGACCTGAAATCCGGAGGATCCTAAAGGTAAGCCAGGTACACATGAAGCTCCAGAGGTTGATATCAGTTGTTCCCCAGTTCACAAGCTTCACTTGGAAGAATTCTAAAAGAATATTACAAAAGAGTTAGAAAAAATGGGAAAATAAAATATGATCTTCACAAGAGGGTTTGGAAAAGGAAAATCACAAATTATCTGAAAAAAAATTCCTTAAAAAGTAGACTTGATGAAATGGAAAAAGCATATAATTTCTTACAAATAGATTTTAAAAAGAAACCAATTCACTGAAAAACAAAATCTGCGAAGTGGAAAAAAATGCAATGAACAAAACAACTCCTTTAAAAATTCAATTGGCCAAATGCAAAAGAAGATAAAAAAGGTAACTGAAGAAAATGGTTCACTAGAAAATTAGAATTGAACAAATGGAAGTGAATGAATTAATGAGACTTCAAGAATCAGTCAGGAAAAAAAAAATGAAAAAATAGAAGAAAATGTGAAATACCTCACTGGAAAAACAACTGACTGGGAAAATAGATCTAGATGAGATAATCTAAGAATTATTGGACATCCTGAAAACCATGATGAAAAAAAAGATCCTAGACATCATCTTTGAAGAAATCATCAAGAAAAGCTGCCTGGATTTCCTAGAATCAGAAGATAAAATAGCCATTGAAAGAATTCACTAATCACCAATCACCAACAGACACCAAAATGAAAACTCTAAGGAACATTGTAGCTAAATTTCAGAATTATCAAATCAAGGAGAAAATATTATAAGCAACCAGAAGAAAACAATTCAAATACTGAGAAGTCACAATCAGGATTACCCAGGACATAGCAGGTTCATCTTTACAAGATTGAAGGGTATGGAATTTGATATTCTGAAAGGCAAATGAACTAGTATTAAAGCCAAGAATCAATTATTTAGCAAAATTGAGTGTCATCTTTCAGGGAAAAAGATGGACATTCATTAAAATAGATGAATTTCAGTTATTTCAGTGAAAACACCAGAGTGTGTGAATAGAAAATTTGATCTTCAAATACAGAACTCAAGAGAAGTGTAAAAAAGGAAAAAGGAAAAAAAAACCCTTCTTTTAAAAGTTAAAAAGCTAATATCCCTATATGGGAAGATCATATCTTTAATTCTTGAGGTCTGCATCTTTTCTCATGTTTATATTTAGAGGGTGTCAGTATAATTTGATTTTGTTGTGATGATTTAAAAAAGAAATTAGAGCAATAATATTCTACTGGAAGAAAAGGAAAATGGAGCCAAAATGGGGTAAATTGCATTTCATAAAGAGATCAAAAAGATCTATGGCAATTGAGAGAAAAGGGGAGGAGGATGATCATTGTGCAAATCTTACTCTTATCAGATTTGGCTCAAAGAGAGATTATCAAAAAGATTTAGCTTCCCAGAAAAATTTGTTTCACCTTATGGGGAACTAGGAGGGGAAGGGGGAATGGAAGAGGCTAATATAAAGGAGAAGAAAAGTATAAGGGGAATAGTATAAAAGGGGGACTACAAAAGGGGAGGGCTGTTTGAGGGATAGAGTTATCAGTGATAAAATACTGAGGAGGAAGGTTAAGGGGGAAAGGGAAGAGAAAAATATAACTGGAAATAAAGAAGATTGCAGGAAATACAGAATTAGTAATTCTATCTGTGAATGTGAATGGGATAAACTCTCCAATAAAACTGGATTTACAACCAGAATTCTACAATTTGTTCTTTACAAGAAATTCATTTAAAGTAGAATGATACATGTAGAGTGAATGTAAAAGTTTGAAGCAGAATTTATTTTTTTAATAACTTTTTATTGATAGAACCCATACCAGAGTAATTTTTTACAGCATTATCCCTTGCCTTCACTTCTGTTCCAATTTTTCCCCTTCCTTCCTCCACCCCCTTCCCCAGATGGCAAGCAGTCCTTTACATGTTGAATAGGTTACAGTATATCCTAGATACAATATATGTGTGCAGAATCGAACACTTTTCTTGTTGCACAGGGAGAATTGAATTCAGAAGGTATAAATAGCTCGGGAAGAAAAACAAAATGCAAGCAGTTTATATTCATTTCCCAGTGTTCTTTCTTTGGGTGTAGCTGTGAAGCAGAATTTATTATACTTCAGCTAAGGTTAAAAAAAAAAGGAGGGGTACAAACCTGATCTCAGATCAAGAAAAAGCAAAAATATATCTAATTAAAAAAGGTAAGGAAGGAAACTATATTCTGCTTAAAGATATAGTGAAATAATATCAATAATAAAGATGTATGTATCAAGTGGTATAGCAGCCAAATTCCTTGAGGACAAATTAAGAAAGTTGCAAGAAGAATTAGAGAGCAAAACTATACTAGTAGGAGATCTCAACCTTGCTCTCTCAGGACTAGATAAATTGAAACACAAAATAAATAAGAAAGAAGTTAAGGAAGTACATAGAAGCCTACAAAAAATAGGGATAATAGACCTTTGGAGAAAATTGAATGAAGACAGAAAGAATATCCCTTTTTTCTAAGCAGTACATGGAAGCTATATAAAAACTGACCATGTATTATGGCATAAAAACTTCAAAATCAAATGCAGAAAGACAGAAATAGTAAATGCATCTTGCTTAGATCATAAAGCAATAAAAATGACCTGTAATTAAAGACCAGGCAAAAATAGAACAAAAATTAGTTGGAAACTAAATAATCTAATCCATAAGAATGTGTGGGTGAAACAACAAATCATACAAACTGTTGGGCCCTGAAACCTTCTCCCCCATCTGTTTTCCATGACCCCTATAACACAATGCCTTGGCTAATAGTACAAACCAGAATTGGGTTGAGGGATCACAGTATGTATTCTGATGACAGGTGTGTACTAGGTGTCCAAGCAAGTGAAATAAGTCAAGCATCGAGTATGTGCCAAGAACAGGGCACTCCCCTCCACTGGAAGGACTGTTGTCGAGGCATGTGACCTGGGGGAAATGGAAGACAGTTGGGGGAAAGATATAAGGAGCAAGAGATGAGGGAGAAAGAGAGACATCATGGGAGACATCATGAGTTATACCAAATAAAATGTGTCTGCTGTAACCTTCATCGGGTATGGTGACAGACTATCTTGTCTCATGTATCCGGAGACCTCCTAAGAGTCATTGAGGTGACTGAATAAGGAAAGCTTACCTTAGATAGAAGTAGCCTTGCTCTGTTAGGAGTAGCCTAATGCAAACAATTAGCAATTTCATCCAAGATAATGACAACAAAGAGGCAACATACTAAAATTTGTGGGATTCAGCCAAAGTAGCTATTAAAGGTAATTTTATATTTTTAAATGCTTCCTTGCAAATAGCAAAAGAGAAGATCAGTGAATTGGATTTGCAACTAAAAGGCTAAAAAAAGAACAAATTAAAACCTTCCAATTAAGTACCAAGTTTTAAATTCTGAAAACAAAAGGGTAGATGAGTAAAATTGAAAACAAGAAAAAAAATTAATTTATAAATAAAACCAAAAGTTGGTTTTATAAAAAAAAATAGTTAATTGATTAGAAAAAGGAAAGAAGAAAATCAAACTGTTAGTCTCAAAAATGAAAAGAGAGAATTTTCCATTAATGAGGAGTAAATTAAACCAATAATTAGAAGTTATTTTGCCCAACTTTATGCCAATAAATTTGATAACCTAAGTGAAATGAAAGAATATTTACAAAAAATATAAGTTTCCCAGATTAACAGAAGAGGAAATAAATTAGTTAAATAATCCCATTTTAGAAAACAAAATTTAGAAAAATAGAAAGCTAACTACTGGGCTTATACCCCAAAGAGAAACTAAAGAAGGGAAAGCGACCTGTATGTGCCAAAATGTTTGTGGCAGCCCTGTTTGTAGTGGCTAGAAGCTAGAAAATGAATGGATGCCCATCAATTGGAGAATGGTTGAATAAATTGTGGTATATGAATATTATGGAATATTATTGTTCTGTAAGAAATGACCAGCAGGATGAATACAGAGAGGCTTGGAGAGACTTACATGAACTGATGCTAAGTGAAATGAACAGAACCAGGATATCATTATATACTTCAACAACAATACTGTATGAGGATGTATTCTGATGGAAGTGGATTTCTTTGATAAAAAGATCTAACTCAGTTTCAATTGATCAATGATGGACAGAAGCAGCTACACCCAAAGAAAGAACACTGGGAAATGAATGTAAACTGTTTGCATTTTTGTTTTTCTTCTCAGATTATTTCTACCTTCTGTATCTAGGATATACTGTGACATATTTAACATGTATAGGACTGCTTGCCATCTGGGGGAGGGGGTGGAGGGAGGGAGGAGAAAAAATTGGAACAGAAGTGAGTGCAAGGGATAATGTTGTAAAAAATTACCCTAGCATGGGTTCTATCAATAAAAAATTATTTAAAATTAAAAAATAAACAAACAAATGAATTTAATTTAATTTAATTTAAAAAATAATTTAAAAATAGTTATCATCATCATCATCCATAAAGGAGTTAGAGGCATGAGAATTTTCTTTAATTTCTCAAAAAAGTCACTAAGAAAAGCTGAGAATCAGATGTTCTAAAGAATAAAATGGAAATAAAACTACTTTTCAAAAAAAAGAGAAAAATAGAAAGCTATTAACCAGCTTCTTAAGAAAAAAGCCAGATGGATTCACATTTAAATCCTACCAAACAGTTAAAGAACAATTAACTCCAATACTATACAACCTATTTTAAAAAATAGGGAAAGAAGGAATACTACCAAAATTCCTTTTATGACAGAGATATGGTGCTGATATCTAAACAAGGTGGGGTGAAAACAGAAAGAAAATCATAGACCAATTTCCCTAATGAATATTCATGCAAAAATCTTAAATAAAATATAAGTAAACAGCTTACAGAAAGTGATCTCCAGAATAATACGCTGGGACCAAGTAGAATTTCTACCAGGAATATAGGGCTGGTTCAATATTAAAAAAAAAAAAAAAAACTATTAGCATAATTGAATATATCAATAACTAAACTAACAAAAATCTTATGATTATCTCAATGGAATCAGAAAAAGTATTTGATAAAATCCAACATTCATTCATATTAAAAATGCTGGAGGGTATAGGAATAAATGCACTTTTCTTTAAAATAATCAGTAGCATCAATTTAAACCATCAGCAAGTATCAGAAGTAATGGAGATAAATTAGAACTATTCTCAATAAGATCAGGGGTGAAACAAGATTGCCCACTTTCATTAGTACTATTCAATTTTGTATTAGAAATGCTAGTTTTGGCAATAGGAGAAGCAAAGAGATTAAAGGAATTGGGGTAGGTAATGGAGAAACCAAATTATTACTCTTTGCTGATGATATGATGGTATACTTAGAGAACTCTAGAGCAACTAAAAACTACTAGAACTAATTCACAACTTTAGTTGCAGGATACAGAATAAATCCACATAAATCATCAACATTTTTATACATTATTAATAAAATCCAATAGCAAGATATACAAAGAGAAATTCCATTTAAAATAACTGATGATAACATTAAATATTGGGGGTCTACCTGCCAAGGCAAAGTCAGGTACTATATGAATACAACTACAAAACAATTTTCACGCAAATAAAGTCAGATCTAATCAACTGGGAAAATATTAAGTGCTCATGGGACCAACCTAATATACTGTCTAAATAATCTACTCACTCAGAGTCATGCCAATGAAACTCCCAAAAAATTATTTTACATATCTCAAAAAATCAATAACTAATTTCACCCAGAAACTACCATTACCAGTCACACCTAATTTCCAATCCTTCAGAAAAATCTCTGGCCACTGTCTAGTACGGTGCTTCTTTGCCAATCTTACTTCAGTCAGAGGTCTTCAGAGACATCTGGCCACAGCTTCACTGATCGGTGGTTCTTATGTTTAATAGAGCACCCAAAGACAGCTGCATGCAAGTTCAAGGTCTTTATTCCACGTGTTCACATCCTGCCCTAAATGACTTCCTGCTCACTCCTAGTCAGCTCCTGATGAATTCCTAGTAAAGTCCTAGTAAACTCCAACTATTTCCTGGTCCTCACGCTTATATAGGGCCTATGAGGTCACACTTACAGCCAATTAGAGAAGGAAATGCCTCCCATTGATGACACGGATCTCAATGTGACCAGGATTTCTACTCATGAAGTGGTCCCTGCTGGTCACAGAAAACCACATCCGGGGATCTCAGGCTTTAAGGCCTTTGTACTTCCTATTGCACCATGTGAGGCTCATTCCCTCACCCTTACAAATAACAAAATTCATCTCAAAAACAAAAGATCAAGAATTTCAAGGGAATTGATGAGAAAAATGCAAATAAAGGTGGCTTAGCTGTGCCAGATCTAAAACTATATATATTACAAAACAGCAGTCATCAAAATCATTTGTTACTGGCTAAGAAATAGAATAAGTTTCTATCAGTGGAATAAGTTAGGTTCACAGGAACAAAAAAGTCAATGACCATAGTAATTAATGTTTGGCAAATTCAAAATCCTCAGCTTTTGGGATAAAAACTTAATATTTGATAGAACTGCTGGGAAAATTGAAAGCTAGTATGGCAGAAACTAAGAATTAACTCACACCTAACACCTATACCAAGATAAGGTCAAAATGGATTCATAACTTAGACATAAAGAGTGCTATTATAAACAAATTAGAACAACAATATATAGTTTCTTTCTCAGATCTGTGGAGAAGCAATGAATTCGGGGCCAAAAAAAAAGAACTAGAAATCATTATTGAACAAAAAATAATTAATTTTTATTATTATATTACTATTAGTTATATCAATTATATTATGATATTAATTATTATATATTATATTACAGTAAGTTTATATTATAAACAATTATATTATTTATTAATTATATTAATTTTATTATTATCTTATATTAAGTTTAAAAGTTTTTGTACAAACAAAACTAATGCAAACAAGATAAAAAGGGAAACAATAAATTGGGAAAATATTTTTTATATTCAAGGTTCTGTTAAAGGCCTCACTTCCAAAATATATAGAGAATTGACTCATATTTATAATTCAAGCCATTCTCCAATTGATAAGTAATCAAAGGATATGAACAGAAAATTTCAGGTAAAGAAATTAAAACCATTTTTTGTCATATGAAAAAGTGCTCTAAATCACTATTGATAAGAGAAATGCAAATTAAAAAAATTCTGAGGTACCACTACACACCTCTCAGATTGGCAAAGATGACAGGAAAAGATAATGATGAATGTTGGAGGTG
Organism: Antechinus flavipes; assembly: GCF_016432865.1. NCBI lineage: Eukaryota > Metazoa > Chordata > Mammalia > Dasyuromorphia > Dasyuridae > Antechinus > Antechinus flavipes. The sequence continues at coordinate 221,007,148 of NC_067402.1, forward strand.
ATGTAGGAAAAGTGGGACACCAATACATTGCTGGTTGAATTGTGAATGGATCCAACCATTCTGGAAAGCAATTTGGAACTATGTACAAAGGGCTATCAAACTATGCATATCCTTTGATCCAGCAGTGTCTCTATGGGTTTATATCCCAAAGACATCTTAAAGGAGGAAAAAGGATCCACAAATTCAAAAATGTTTGTGGCAGCCCTTTTTATATTGGTAAGAAACTGGAAACAAAGTGAATGCTCATCAGCTGGAAAATGGCTAAATTAGTTATGGCACGTGAAAGTAGTGGAATTTTATTGTTCATGAGAAATGATCTGCAGGATGACTTCAGAGAAGTTTGGAGAGACTTACATAAACTAATGCTAAGTGAAATGAGCAGAGTCAGGAGATCATGGTACAAGGCAACAGCAAGATGGATGCGGCACTTCTCAACAATGAGATGATTCAGATAAATTCCAAAAATTTTCTGATTAAGAGAGGCATCCTCACCCAGAGAAAGGACTGTGGCAACTGAGTATAGATCACAACATAACATTCTCACTCTTTTGTTGTTGTTTGCATGAATTTTATTTTTTTTATCGTTATTTTTCCTTTTTCATTTTATTTTTCTTGTGCAGCAAAATAATTTTATAAATACATATGCACATATTGATCTTAAATATATATTTTTACCATGTTTAACATATTTTGGATTACTTACTATGTGTGGAAAGGAGGATGAGGAGAAGAGTGGGAAATTGGAACATAATGTTTTGAAAGGATTAATGTTGAAAAATTATCCGTATATATCTTTTGAAAATTAAAAAGCTTTAATAAAAAAAAAAAAATTGTGGAGCCATTAGCAGGTGGGGCCTGACAGAGGTGGAGTGTGAAAGGGGAGGAGATTCTAAGTGAATGTATTAGAAAACAGGAATTAGCCTTTTCTGTTACTAACTCTTTAGGCTGTAATGCCCTGAGGGTCCATGATTTCTTAGTCTATAGATTCAGATGCATTTATTTTACCAGTAACAAACTATTCTTATTTGGAAAAATTTCGATTGGTCATGTCAATCTGAGAAATTGTTTGATTTTCTAAAAAAAAAAAAAAAATTCAAGATTTGTAGAACATTTAAAAGAGAGAGAAGTTCAGTTTCTTCCTATCTCTTCTTCTATGATTCCAGTTGATTTTAGATAACTTTGGAATTGCCGACAAACCAAAGAGTGACAGTTCATAGACATTTTTTAGGACTGAGATCTTGACACAAAGTTTGTGAGATTAGAGCAGAGGAATCTCCTGGAGGGTGAGAATTTGCTAAGCCCCCAAGTTCAATTGGGCTAGTGACAGCTATAATTAATAATCAATTCATAGGTTTTCACAATTTGCTTTACATATTAAATTGTTGAGATGTTTCTATATTTCCTCCCAAATTACTATTTCATAAATTGCATCAATCTTAGCAAGAATGAAATAGTCATTTGTAAGACCCTATTGTAGTACATACATTACTTGTGGAAAAATAAAAAAAATTGATATAAAATAAATAAATCATAATTTTTACATCATTGAAACATATTCGACATACAGCATACCTTGGCTTTTCATAATTTGCCATTACTTTTGCAAGATTTCAATACATATTCTTCATTCTTCATTACAAAATTACATTTTTTGACACAACATATTAAGCACACTTTGAAAAACAGTCCATTTTCTTAAGTGTGCTCTTGATTATAGTTCATAGTTATTATTATTAGTATTATTAAAAGCATGTGTCTTTTCTCCTTTCCATTTTCTTCCCACCAAATGAAGAATAAAAGAAAGAAAAAAATTCAAAACAAATATGCATAAACTAATGAGCAAGTTTATTCCTTGGCCATGTCTATGAATATATACTCATTTTGTTTTTAAAATCCATCATCTCTTTAGCAAGGGGGTGAGTATTATACTTCATCTACAACTCTCTGTAATTTCTGTTTCTTTTGTCAGTCAATAAAAACTTATTGAGGACTTGATATTGTCAGATAGTATTCTAATCAATGGGGCTAACAAAAAAGGCAACCCCCTCCTCAGTTTCTACCTTCAAGGAATTTATATTCAAGTGAGGAAAATAATACACAGTCCTAGAAGAAACCAAGATATGCATATCTAAATCCCCTTCTCCAAAAGAATAAGGGAGGCTTTAAAAAATTTTTTTTAGAATTAACATTTGGTGTAAAGCTTTTTGCTATAATCTCTGTGCTTCATTCATCATGCCCTTATCAAAATTGACAGTTGATATACACAATATCTGTGGACTCTTTTGTATTTTCAAAGTTAACACACATATAGGTGATTATCTTGCAAAGAAGAAAGACTACCTCATCATGTCAAACAGGGTAAAAAAGGAGATAATGAGAGAAGGCTGAAATGGAAGAGGGAGCTCTAGGAATATAATCTCAGTGTTTCAATAATAAGAGGCAAGGTTGTAAAATGACATGGTAGGTGATAAGAGAGCTAAGGGAAGTTTGAGGAAGAATGAAAAGGTTTGGAAAAGTCATTATATTTAACAGAGTATCAAACTGATAAAAAAGATATAGAAGAACTGCCTAGCAGCAACGATGGTTTCACTGAGGTTGTGTAACATAAATTTGTAGTGAGTCTATTTAGATCAGCTGTTTGATTTTCTTTATTTTCAGTAGCATGCATGAGCAAGTAAAGACAGTGGATACTAAGAATGACCCAAAGCTGGTAAAATGAAAAGGAAGCAAAAGAGTCAAGAGAAGAGGACAATGTAGACAATGTAATTGATCAAAGACTTAATAATAAAAGATGGCAAGTATATGAGAAAATAGATGCAATATGAACAGAAGTGTGTTTACTATGGAAGGGGAATTGCAGAAGACACAGTGGCAAGGGAGGCCAGAATTGAATTGGGACATGAATGAGATTAGACTGAGGAAAATTGGGGTGAAGGAATATGAAATAGCCAGTTTTCCACAAATGAATATATTTATTTTAATAATTCATATGCTGTATTTACTATAACAGAACAGAATAGAATCCATAGGGTCAATAATTGGTGGCAGATAGGTAGGGAAGTTCATAGCCGCCAAGGACTGTTGTGAAGAGAAGCAGAAAGGGCTTGTATTTTCCATTAACATAGACACTAGTGTAATGGAAAGAAAAAAAAAGGTATTGGGTGATGCTATATGGAATATTGTTATGTGAAAGTCACAAAAGGAGAAAAAAAGGTGCAAGGTACATATGAAAATGTTGCAAGATGTAACCCAAAAGGGATTCTAATGATTTTATATATATAATATATATTTATAAATATATACATAAATACATATACACACACAAATATATATATATATGAATAAATGATGCTCTTAAAAATGTTATATGAGCATAAAAGGAACTAGTAATATAGCTAAAATAAAAGATATCTATTGGATGTTCAGTGTGCTCTAATCATGCCTTAATGATTTCATGAGTAAGCTAGGAGGAAATCCAGCATGTTCCATTAAGTTCCTATAAAACTTTTGGGAGAATATGGACAAGAATCATACAAAATGGGCAGGCTTGGATGGATGGCACTCTGCATCACGGACAGAAACATCCAAATTGAGATTACAGATTAGTTTGGGCTTTCGAGTAAGAATAGCAATCTTCCACTAAGGAAACAACTGTAACTATATATGGAGGTGACTTTGGCATCTTGAATGCTCTGGTAGTGTAACATAAGTTCTGACAGAAATTATGTTCTATGATTCTAAGTCCTGTTAAAATCAGGATGATTTGTATTAAGGTTTTTACAATAGACAGCTTTATAACTGTAAAACAAAGAGAAAATAATGATTAATTTTTGGAAGAGGCTATAGCAATTCATAGTTCATTTCTTTAGGCATAGAGGTAGTTTGAAATAAATTTATACAGAAAATATCTATATCCAATAGTCAATAAACCAATAAGAATTGTTTGTGTGAGACATTCAGCTGTAGTTCAGGAAATATAATGACAGAAAATTAAGCAATTTCTATTCTCAAAGAGCTTACATTCCCTTGAGGAGACAACATTTATATAAACAAATGTATACAAATAAAATGCAAGAAAATTTTGGTGGGAGAAATTAATTTATAAATTTAAAAAATCTTTTAATATCGACATATCAGAAATATAATGACAAAGTGATATGAGGAAGGTGACAAAACATTGAGCAATCAGTAAGAAATCTCTACTCCTCATTATATCTTTTAAATCAGTTCAACAAATCTTTTCCTTTGTTTGAAGAAAACAAAATCTTCCTTATCATGTCCATGAAGGCTTGTTTCACTTGCTGATTCCTTAAGCTATAAATGAAGGGATTCAACATGGGGGCTACTGATGTATTAAGCACAGCAACTCCCTTGCTTAAAGAGACTCTATCTTTTGCTGAGGGTTTGATGTACATAAAGATGCAGCTACCATAAGAAATGGAGATGACAATCATGTGAGAAGAACAAGTAGAGAAGGCCTTTTTCCTCTGACTGACTGAAGGGATCCGTAGAATTGTTCTGATGATGTATATGTAAGAGAGGATGATTAATGCCAGTGTAAGCATAAGAGTCACCACAGCCCAGGTAAAAGCCATTGTCTCTAAGAATTGTGTATCTGTGCAGGATAGTTGTAAGAGGGGAGAAAAGTCACAGGTAAAATGGTCAATGATATTATCAGCACAATAATCAAGCTGCTGTATCAGAATGATTGCAGGAAAGATGATCATGAATGAAATAAACCATGAGCAGAAGACAAGCAATGTACAGACTCTGTTGTTCATGATGGTTGTGTAATGTAAGGGTTTGCAGATGGCAACATAGCGATCATAGGACATGGCTGCTAAAAGGTAAAATTCAGTTCCTCCCAAGAGAATTATGAAAAACAATTGAACCATGCAGCCACTGTAGGAAATAGTCTTGTCCTCAGTAATAATTGTGCCCAAGAATCTGGGAATACAAGTAATTGTAAATGAAATTTCTAAGAAGGAGAAATTGCGGAGGAAGAAATACATTGGGGTTTGCAGGTGAGAATCCAGCAAGGTGAGGATGATGATAGTCACATTGCCAGCAATGCTGAGAATGTATGCTAATAAAAGGAAGAAGAAAATGACCATTTGAAGCTCTGGATCATCTGACAGTCCCAGGAGAATGAATTCGGTTACTTGTGTGTGATTTTTCATGTTTGCTTTCTATCTTTTTCAGTAGATCTGTAATAAAAATAAGAGGCAAGTGAACTAAAAATATAAAGCAACAGAAAATATAGATGGGTTATACTTGAAATGCTGCAAGGACAAATAATCAGAATCAATCCGTTCAATCATTCAAATACTTGTTAAATCACTATTATGTTACTATAGTAAGCATGAAGGGGTTTTCAAAGATAAATAACATAAAAAATAGTTTAACATAATTGGAAAGGTATGTACCCAAATGGAATATAAAGTAGCATATCATTAAGTACCACATAAAATAAGTTTTTCCTAAATACTAAGAAATAAGAACTCCCCTTTCATCTTAAATTTATTATTTAAATTGATATGTAAATGTCCACCAATCTACATTTTTAGGCTTTTCTTATAATACCATTTTTTTATTAATTATATCTTATTGGTTAAATGAAGGCATTTACATATTTCCCCATTATGTTTATATATATATATATATATATATATATATATATTTTTCCTTTTGCCAGGCAATTAGGGTTAAGTGAGTTGCCCATGGTCACACAGCTAGGAATTGTTAAATGCATGGAGGTCAAAGATGAATTCAACACCTCCTGACTCCAGAGCTAGTACTCTATCCACTTCGCCATCTAGTTGCCCCCATAATAATGTCTTATCAGCTGTAAAACAAGTACAAAGTAACTGTCTCTGGGATATATATCTGAGCACTGGATTACTATACACTATCTACTTCAGAAGTAACTGATGGGGAGGATTTATTCCTTCCCTTACAGTAGGTGTATTTACTTTCTTTCCTTTCCCTCTCTAAGAACCCACCGTTATGGATACATTGGATACAGTACTAGAGCTGGCATTAGTAAAACCTATACTTCAAATACCACTAAAAACAATTACTAGATGTGTGACCCTAAGCAAAAACTTTCATCTTAATTTCCTCAAGTGTAAAATGGTAACAATAATAATATCTACCTTGCAAGACTTCTGTGAGTCTCAAATAAAAGAATACTTGTAAAAAAAATTCTTAGCATAATGCCAGGAACATAATAAATATAATTTCAAAGCTTATTTCTTTCCTTTCCTTGTCTTGTGTGTATCTTTATGATCTACTAGATCGAGAATGCAATATCATACATGCTCTATGTAAGCCTGAAAATTAAGGCTTTCAAGTTTTGTAAAATAATATTTTCAACTTTATCAGTTACTACTACTTTAGTATTCATAAATGATTGCTTAAATATGTAAAGAGGTTAAACTCCTTACTATATATTCCAGTTCCTAAATCATATGACCTACTTTTCACTACTTAGTCTCACATGGGGAAAATGTTTCCTAGATCTTGCCAGCAGCTCACTTTCATGATTTCTACCAGCTTTGTTTGATAGGGGCAAGTTGGATTGTAGGGCAAAGGCTCAAGGGATATAAGAGTAAAAAACAGGATACAATGGAAATAGTTATCAGTAGGACTTCAATTGTGAATGGAGGAAAGTGAAATTAGAGTAGAGGTAAAGATCTATGAAAGGTCTGAAGGGTGGAGATAAATGGCAGTCATGATGATGAGATTCTGTCACCCCCTCAAAAGCATTCTTTTTCTATGGTCAAAAACTCTTTTATCCTGTATCTGATCATATTCCCCTTTTTGTAATTGGGAAACTGATGTGGTACAATTCACAAAACTCTAAACTTGTGGACAAATTTGACCTCATAAACTTCCTAGTTCTGTAGCATTAGATTTAAAAAAAAAAAACTTAATCACTGAGTAAATTTGCTTCAGTATTCCCATCTATAAAATGAGAATAAAAATTCTACCTACTCCCCAAAATTGTAAAGTATATAATAAAGTACACTGCATGCTTTGAAACAGTATACACATGATATTATTGGTATTTCTATCTTTTTGTATGCCTTATTCTGTAATGTTCTGGCTAGCTTTCTGGAGGTCCTCCAAATGGGCCTTGGTTTCAGCAGAATAATCACCACAACAATAGTCAGGAATAAAGTCCAAAGTCTTCATTATCTCCTTCACAATCTGTCTCCTTTGCCTGTGGCTGGGATAGCTTTCTGGAGACCTTCAGATGAATCTTGTTCTCAGTGGAGAAGTGAAGGAGACAGGACAACCACCACAAGGGTCTGTCTTTATCTTTGATTCTGTCCTCCATCCTCTAGTGCTCTGTCTTCTCTGGTTTATCTCCGAGTCTGTCTCTAGGTCTGACTCTGACCTATTCAATACTCTATTACTCTTAAATCCATTCATCATACTGAGTATAAGCCAATCATTATATCACTAGGAAACTATTATTTGTTGTAAATATCCTGAACTAGAGAACTATTCATAATCATGCTAAACTAGAAAATCATTGTCTTATCAGTTCCACTGAGTTAACACCTTGTTGTAAAAATCCTTGCCTCAAGTATATTTCTTCAGAGTTCTGACCCATTATATTATTCCAACTAACATTCTTTGTTCTCATCATGCTTCCCAATCATAATATCACAGATTAAGAGACGAAAGACATTAGAGATCATTTAGTTCACCGCTTCACATGATATATTTTCATGTTATCATCAATTGTTCACATGATTAGTTAATAAATAACAAAGTATTTTTCCTGAATAACATTATTATGTCATATTAATCGTGATTTTCTGGAAATAATAACATTTTTGTTGTTCTGTAATTTAAAGCAGTGACTCTGAGGGAGGGAAATGAAAAGCACATATATAAGGAGAAGAACAACATGGAAATGGAAGACTGGAGGAGATATTGTGCAGGACACCAATCATCTTGAGTTTTCTTGTTCACATCATATAGTGTATCCTTATATTGCCTCTGTGATTTTGGGATACTCACTTATCCTCTCTGGGTATAAGGAACGTTATACTTTTATATTTATAACTTTCCTTATCTGTAATAAGAGGGGATTGGACTAGATCATGCTTCATTCCCTTCTATTTTTAAGTCTATGGTTATACAATTCATTTGAATGAATTCTGAACTGGTCTTACACTTAAATTGTTTTAATTCCTTTGGTTTTCCTAATGCTCACTTACCCTTCTAAAATCAACTGATTTCCTCCATTTTTTAGACCTTCACAAGGTTCATTTATGTTAGTTATGCATTATGCTAAGCTTTAAGAGAATCTCTTATAGTTTCCATAATCATTTTGAATTTGAGTTTTTCACCCATCTCATATGTCATAATATAGTCAATATTCTCTATGCTTCTTTAGAAAATATCAGAAAAAAGACCAAATAAACGTGCAAGATTCTGTGGTTGCTCGTCCTTGCCATTTCCTTTCTTTTCATTCATAATATTCCTCATGTTCAATTTAATTTCTACAAACAATTATCAAGTATGTATTGGGATCATTAGAGAAGTAATTGAGATATAGACTTATAGACAATAGCTATCTCAGGTTGATGAGAGCAATAACCACTTTAAAATGTTTATCTATTATGATTCATTTGATGGAAAAAAAAGTTACGAGGAGATTCTAGTTAAATTGTATCTGATTGACTTTACTATGTTGTTTTTATAATTTTTCTAAGATTTGACATTATTACTTCAGAGTTCCTTTTCCTCAGTCCTCGGAGAATATTTTTTTCTTTTTCTTCTTATCAAGATGAGGATTTTTAGTTTCCAGTACACAAACATTAATGCTTACTTTTGAAGCAGAGAATTAACTGTAGAAAGAATGATGTACTGGAGGGTCGAGGGATTTTCATCCCAATGGTTTAAAAGTATTTCCAATTCTATTCCCTCATAGGCCAGAATTAATGAATGAGGATTAGCAAATTGGATATCATAATTAATTTTTGTTCTGTAATTCCCATGAATAAAATTGTGGTCATGAGGGCATATCACTTTTGTGTTCATATTTAAGACACTCAAAAACATATACATATACTGAATTCTACTATAATAGCAATGGAAGTAGACAAAATAGATATTTTTAAAAATACTTACTTTTCCCACACAATCCTTGATAGAATATTTATGAAAAATTAACCAAAGTACCCTACATCGTTTGCCTCTCAAACCAAGAATTAATGAGGTAATACTGATCAGATGGCCAGGCTTGCTCACTACCTCTCATACAAGTTCATGCTTCCTCAAATAATCTCTGAGGCTCTTGCTCATTATCAGTCAATGGGGCATGTCTGTAATTATTTTCTCCCTAGCCACTTAAATGTAATCTTGTTTTTAAAACTCTGAGACATTCTACTGATTTTAGCTTTGTGAAATGTCTCAGTTCTATAGAGAATGAAAAATTCTTTACAAATTTCCATGCTGATTATGCCTTTCTAGAAATATAAAAGATATCTAATCTGTCATCATTGATACCTGCTTGGGAGGATTAATTCATTGAACAAGGCAAAGGCATCATGAAGAGACAGCTTCAGAAAGCACTACAGAATATAAATCCTAATCCACCTTAGCACAAGTTGGAAATAGAATCTTAGGGGACAGTGCCCAAAGAGACCAAAAAAAAAAAAAAATCCTTGGCAAGCTAAATACCTAAGGAAAGATAAGGCAGGTAACCAAATGGGAATCTCTAGTCATTTACAAAACTATCCAACCAATTAATTATACAATCTTATGGGACTAATACTTGTTCAGAATTATCTAGAGTTATTTAGCTATGAGGACAAATTCTACTATAAATTCTCAAGAATTCCATTTCCCTGGAGAGCAATCTGGAATTATGCCCAAAAAGTTATCCAATTGTGCATACCCTTTGATCCAGCAGTGTTTCTATTGGGCTTATAACCCAAAGAAATACTAAAGAAGGGAAAGGGACCTGTATGTGCCAAAATATTTGTGGCAGCCCTGTTTGTAGTGGCTAGAAACTGGAAAATGAATGGATGACCATCAATTGGAGAATGGCTGGGTAAATTGTGGTATATGAATGTTATGGAATATTATTGTTCTGTAAGAAATGACCAGCAGGATGAATACAGAGAGGACGGGCGAGACTTACATGAACTGATGCTAAGTGAAATGAGCAGAACCAGGAGATCATTATACACTTCAACAATGATATTGTATGAGGACATATTTTGATGGAAGTGGATTTCTTTGACAAAGAGACCTAACTGAGTTTCAATTGATAAATGACAGACAGAAGCAGCTACACCTAAAGAAAGAACACTGGGAAATGAATGTGAACTATCTACATTTTTGTTTTTCTTCCCGGGTTATTTATACCTTCTGAATCCAATTCTCCCTGTGCAACAAGAGAACTGTTCGGTTCTGCACACATATATTGTATCTAGGATATACTGCAACATATCTAACATATATAGGACTGCTTGCCATCTAGGGGAGGAGGTGGAGGGAGGGAAGGGAAAAATCGGAACAGAAACGAGTGCAAGGAATAATGTTGTAAAAAAAATTACCCTGGCATGGATTCTGTCAATATAAAGTAATTATTTTAAAAAATTTTTTAAAAAAAGAATTCCATTTCCTACTTTCCATAATGCTCATTCCCCATAAAAACTCTTTTATGTCAAATGCAAAAGAGTTTGATTTTAATTCCTAAGGAAAATTCCATAAATCCTTCCCTACATTTTTCTTCCCATTCTTCCTCTTTTGCTTTATTTTAGTGATTAGTCAAAAAGCTCACTGCAATGAGTAAAATATCAAAATTTATCTTCTCTTCAAACTGAAATTAGTCTAGAAGAATTTTTTTTTTAAGAGATAAATAAGACAGAACTGCTGAATCAGTGTGACAATGATATCAATGTTGTTAGACCTTTATTTTTCAAAGAGGACTAATAACAGCTCTGGAGGATATCTTGACTTTTGTGTGAATTGGATTTAAGTGACATTAAGTGACAAATTTATCAGACATACTCTGTCTTCCAGGGCCATCACTATGCAGTGGCAAGACAAACAATAAGGAACTGGCTATGAGCCTTTGAATCCTCCCCCATAACGAGGAAGTGGTTAGCAGACTGGATTAAAAGCCAGAATCTTACAATATATTGTTTACAGGAAACACATTTAAAGCAGGGAGATACATAGAGACTAAAGGTAAAAGGCTAGAGCAGAATCCACTATGCTTCAGGTGAAATCAAAAAAGCAGGGGTAGCCATCCTGATCTCAGATCAAGCAAAAGCAAAAATTGATCTAGTTAAAAGAGATAAGGAAGGCACTATATCTTGCGAAAGGGTAGCATAGATAATGAAGCAATAACAATATTAAACATATATGCACCAAATGGTGTAGCATCTATATTCTTAAAAGAGAAATTAAGAGAGCTGCAAAAAGAAAGAGACAGCACTCTCAGAATCAGATAAATCAAACCACAAAATACATAAGAAAGAAGTTAAAGAGGTAAATAGAATACTAGAAAAGTTAGACATGATAGGTCTTTGGAGAAAACTAAATGGAGACAGAAAGGAGTACACTTTCTTCTCATCAGTTCATAGAACCTATATAAAAATTGACCATACATTAGGACATAAAAACCTCAAACTCAAATGCAGTAAGGCAGAAATAGTAAATGCATCCTTTTCAGACCACGATGCAATGAAAATTACATTCAATAAAAAGCCAGGGGAAAATAGACCAAAAACTAAATAATCTCATACTAAAGAATGATTGGGTGAAACAACAAATCATAGACATAATTAAAAACTTCACCCAAGAAAATGACAATAATGAGACCACATACCAAAATATGTGGGATGCAGTCAAAGTGGTAATAAGAGGAAATTTTATATCTCCACAGGCCTACTTGCATAAAATAGAAAAAGAGAAGGTCAATGAATTGGGCTTTCAACTAAAAATGCTAGAAAAGGAACAAATTAAAAAACCCCAAACACTAAACTTGAAATTCTAAAAATAAAAGGAGACATTAATAAAATTGAAAGTAAAAAAGCTATTGAATTAATTAATAAAACTAAGAGTTGGTTCTATGAAAAAACCAACAAAATAGATAAACCCTTAGTAAATCTGACTAAAAAAAGGAAAGAGGAAAATAAAATTGTTACTTAAAAATGAAAAGTGAGAACTCGCCACTAACGAAGAGGAAATTAGAACAATAATAAGGAATTACTTTGCCCAGCTTTATGCCAATAATTTTGATAACTTAAATGAAATGGAAGAATACCTTCAAAAATATAGCTTGCTCAGATTAACAGAGGAAGAAGTAAATTGGTTAAACAGTCCCATCTTAGAAAAAGGAATAGAATTAGCTATTAATCAACTCACTAAGAAAAATCCCCAGGACCAGATGGATTTACATGTGAATTCTACCAAATATTTAAAGAACAATTAACTCCAATGCTATATAAACTATCTGAAAAAGTAGGGATTGAAGAAGTCCTACCAAATTCCTTTTATGACACAGACATGGTACTGATAACTAACCAGGTAGGTAGAAAAGAGAGAAAGAAAATTATAGACCAATCTCCCTAATGAATATTGATGCTAAAATCTTAAATAAAATATTAGTAAAAAGATTACAGAAAATCATTCCCAGCACTATGACCAAGTAGGATTTATACCAGGAATGCAGGGCTGGTTCAATATTAGGAAAACTATTAGCATAATTGACTATATCAAAAACAAAATTGGCAAAAACCATATGATCATCTCAATAGATGCAGAAAAACCATTTGATAAAATCCAATATCCATTCCTAATAAAAACACTTGATAGTATAGGAATAAATGGACTTTTCCTTAAAATAGTCAGGAGCATATATTTAAAACTGTCAGTAAGCATCGTATGTAATGGGGATAAATTGGAACCATTCACAGTAATATCAGGAATGAAACAAGGTTGCCCATATCACCATTATCATTTAATATTGTATTACAAAACTTATAAAACATTTTAGAGAATGTAAGTTTCTTCACAACTCTTAATGTTGAATCTATCTTTCTAGAAATTCAAAAGATCTCTTATCTAGTGTGACTAAAATCAGTTCAGAAGGATTAAGTCATTGAATAAAGAAAAGGTGTCATGAAGAAGTAAATTTAAAAGCCACTGATAAATATGAAACCTAGTCCACTTTAGCACAAGTTGGAAATAGAAACTTAGGAAACAGTACCCAAAGAGACCAAATTGTCTCTTGTCAAGCTAAATAATTAGGAAAACCTAAGACAGATAATCAAATGAGACTATGTAGTTATTTCCAAAACTATACAATTGATTAATTATCTAATCTTATGGGATAAGGTCCCGTTCAAAATTCTCTGGAACTCCTTAACTACAAAGATAATTATTCTTTATCTACTTAACTATGAGAGTTATCACCAGGAATGATGTAAAATCACAAGAATCCTTTTACCTACTTCTCATAATACACATCCCCCAAAAAATTGCTCTGTGCTGGTAAAGACAATTCCCAAGAAAAAATTTACAAATTTTTTTCCCCATAAGCTATCCACTTGCCTCTATTCTTGCTCTCTTGTTTTATCTTGGTGAGAATATTGAAAAAAAAAAAAGCTTATGGCAATGAGTAAAATATGAAAGTTCAAAATTTGTCTCCTCTGCAATCTGAAATTCTTTCAGAGAACTGACTATTTAGAAATCTCTAAGTAAATCATTATATCATATGCAATGAGTGATAGTTTTATTCTCTTATTGACTATTCAGATTTCTCTAATTCTTTTTGCTTTTTTATTGCTAAAACTCACATTTCTAATACAATGTTTAATAATAAACATGGTCAATCTTGTTTCACCCCAGACTTTATTGGGAATGCATCCAACTTCTCTCTAATACAAGTAATGTTTGCTGTTAGTTTTAGATAGATATTTTATTATGATGAGGAAGACTCATTTTATCCCCATGCTTTGTAGTGTTTTTGCATTTTATCAAAAGCTTTTTTCTGAATCTATTGAGAGTATCATATGATTTCTGTTAGTTTTGTTATTGATAGGGTCAATTATGATATTAGTTTTCCTGATATTAAACAATCCCTGAATTTCTAGTCTGAATTCCACTTTGTCATTATATATTATTCTACTGAGAAATTGCTGTAATCTAGTTAATAATATTAATTTTAAATTTGTGCAAATTTAATTTGTTCATTAGGGAGATTGATCTGTAATTTTCTTTCTTTGATTTGGGTTTTCCTGGTTTAGGTATCAGTACAATATTTGTGTCATAGAAGGAATTTGGCAGGACTCCTTTTTTATGTATTTTTCCAAGTAGTTTACATAATTTTAGAATTAATTATTCTTTAAATGTTTAGTAAAATTCACTTTTGAATCTATCTGATCCTGGAGATTTTTTCTTAGGAAGTTCATTAATGGCTTGTTTAATTTTTTTTTTTTTTTAGAAAAAGAAATACTTAAGAAAAAGGAATACTTCAGTAATTCATTTCTTTTTCTATTAATCTGGGCAGTTCATATTTCTTTACATATTCATTCATTTCAGTTATATTGTCATATTTGCTGACATACAGTTGGTCAAAATGTCTCCTAATTATTGCGTTAATTTCTTTTTCATTGGTAGTAAGTTTACCCTTTTCATTTTTGATGCTGGTGATTTGGTTTTTTCCTTTCCTTCTTCTAATCAAAAGCATAGAAGGTTTATTTATTTCTTTGTTTTTTTTTTTTTTTCATAAAATCAACTCTTAGTTTTGTGTATTAGTTCAATAGTTTTCTTAGTTTCAATTTTATTACTCTCTCCTTTGAGTTTCAGAATTTCTGATTTGGTATTTAAATCGGTGGTTTTTTAATTTGTTCTTTTCTAACATTATTACATTTATCTCTTTCTTTATTTTGTTCATGTAACTGTTTAGAGATCTCAAATTTCCCCTAAGAATTCTTTGGCTACATCCCAAAGGTTTTATTACATTATCTCATTATTTCCATTCTCTTGGAAGAAATTAAGGGTTGTTTCTGTGATTTGTTGTTTGATTCACTCATTATTTAGAATTAGATTATTAAAAACTTGCAATGGGTTCTTAGCCAATCTTTACTCAGCCTTTTATTGAATATAATTTTTATTGCATTATGGTCTGAAAATAAAGAATTTATTATTTCTGTCTTTCTGCATTTTATTGTGAGGATTTTATAGCCTAATACATCATCAGTTTTTATGTTGGTGCTATGTACCATTGAGAAAAAGTATATTCCTTTCTGTCTCTATTCAGGTTTTTTTTTTTTCTCAGAGGTCTATCATATCTAGGTTTTCTAGGATTCTGTTTACCTCCCTAGTATCTTTCCTGTTTATTTTGAGGTTAGATTTCTCTCATTCTGAGAAGTGAAGTTTGACCTTCCTTATTAATATAGTTTTGCTGTCTATTCCTTTGTGTAACTATATCCTTTCTAGGAATTTGAATGCTCTACCACTTAGTGCATATACATTTAGTATCATTAGTACTTCATTGTTTATGATACCTTTTATCAAGATGTACTTTCCTTCCTTATCTTTTTCATTTAGATCTCTATTTTTGCTTTATCAGAGATTAGAGTTGTTATCCCTAATTTTTTTTTTTTTTTTTTTTTGCTTTAGGCTAAGCTTAATGAGTTCTGCTATAGTCTTTTGCCTTTACTCCATAAATATCTCTGTATCTAATGTGTTTCTTGTAAACAGCATATTGTAGAATTGTTTTCTAACCCACTCTAGTGTTCACTTCCATTTTATGAGAATTCATTCAATTCACATTTACAGTTATAATTACCAATTCTGTATTTCCCTCTGTCTTACTTTCTTCCTTTTATACTTTTGTCCTCTCTTTCCACCCCAGCCTTCCTTAGTAGTGTTTTGTTTTTAAACTACCCCACCCACAACCTACTCGATCTTCTATCATATCTCATCCCTTTTTCCTATTGTTTTTGCCCTCCTTTCTATCCAGTCCCTCACTTTTCCTCTCTCTCCTCCTATTTCTTTATAGGGTAAGATAAATATCTATATCCAATGTTATTCCCTCTTAGAACCAGAAGTGATGAGAACAAGCTTCAGATAATATTCATCTCCCTCTTTCCTTTCCCTCTATTACAATATATCTTTTGTACTTTTTATATCATCTAATTTGTGCTCTTATACTTTTGCTTTCCGCTTCTTCCAGAACAGTCCTTTTCCCACAACTTAATGTGATTTTCTTAGATATCACCACATCAGAGTCCATTCATATCCAAACCCTATATTCATGTGCTGTTCCCCTCTAACTGCCCTAAAGCAGTTTTTAAGAGTTACAAAATGCATTTTTCTAACTAGGATTATAACCTGTTTAACCTTTAAATAATATATATTTTCCCCATTTACCCTTCTTGTCTTCTCTTGAGTCCTGTGTTTGAAGATCATGTTTTCTATTTAGTTCTCATTATTTTTTCAATAGAAATGATTGAAAGTCTATTACTTCATTGAAAATCTGTCTCCTCCCCAAAATATGGTGTTCATTCTAACTGCATATTTATGTCTTGGTGTACCCAGGTCTTTTGCCTTCAGGAATATGGTGTTCCAGGCCAGCCAATCCATTATTGTTGATGCTACTAGAACCTGGGTAATCTTGACCATTGGTTCCTGATACATAAATTGTATTTATCTGCCAGCTTGCAGTATTTTTTCCTTGGCATTTTAGTTCTGGAGTTTTGCAACAATGTTCCTTGGGTTTTCCTTATGGGATCTCTTTCTGGAGTTGAGTGATAGATTCTTTAAATGATTATTTGCCCCCCTTTTCAACTATACTATGGCAGTTTCCTTGATGATCTCTTGAAGAATGCTATCCAAAATCTTTTTTTTTGGTCATGGTCTTCAGGTAGACCAATGATTTTTAAATTATATCTCCTGAATCAATTGTTCATATTGGCTATTTTGTAATAAAGAATTGTATATTGTCTTCCATTTTTCCAGTCTTTTTAGATTGACTGATTCTTTAATT
Source organism: Antechinus flavipes (assembly GCF_016432865.1). Taxonomy (NCBI): domain Eukaryota; kingdom Metazoa; phylum Chordata; class Mammalia; order Dasyuromorphia; family Dasyuridae; genus Antechinus; species Antechinus flavipes. Next base: position 221,024,180 of record NC_067402.1, read on the forward strand.
TGCCTGATGTCATGTGATGTCATGATTTGTCACGTGAGACAGGGTGAAAAAGGAGAAAATGAAAGAAGGCATCTCGATGATATGGAAGATGGAGATCTAAGATCATAGTTTCAGTGTTTGAATAATATTAGGCAAGGTTCTAAGCCGAGATGGTAAGTGGTAGGGTAACTAGTGTGCATCTGACAAAGAATGAAAAAATTTAGGGAAGTCATTATATTTAATAGAATATGGAGTTGATAAGGCAGATAGAGAAGAACTGCCTAACAGCAATGATGATCTATTTGAGGTTATGTAACATAAATTTTGTAATGGGTCTACTTACATTGGCTCTCTACTTGCAGTAGCATGCATGAACAAGTAAAGATAGTGGGTAGTGAGAGTGACCCAAAGCTGATAACATGAAAAGGAAGCAAAAAATTCAAGAGACGAGGACAATATATACAATGTAGTTGATCAAAGGCTCAAAATGGGGGACAAAAAAGAGGAGAGTATAGCACATATAAAAAGGACAGAATTTAGCAGTGAAGGGATTAGATGTCAAAGTGTGGATTAAAAGCACAGGTAGTACAGGAAAACTGAAAAGTAGGGAAAATGCTAATACATTATGATTAGAGAAGTAAATTTTGTAATTTGTGACTAAGGAAATGGTGAGTTTATGGATGATGGCAAGATCCAAGGTATGAGCATCAATTTTTTTTTTTTTTTTTGGTGAAGGGTTTTGTCATAGAAAATAAGTAAATTGTTTAATTCAGTATTCTTAAACACAGCTTACAGATGGGACCTGATGCATTTTCTGCAAAAAGGCCTCATTCCCAAACATTACTATCTCAACCCTAGATGACACCCCACTTTAAATCTGCTCCTGAGATCTGTTTTTCTCTAGGCTTCAAGCTATGAATTTTCAATTGCCCTCCAGCCTGCAGACTGGGACTGATTGGGACAGACTACACACAATCAGATGGCCTGAGGTAACTTTCAGACCTCACACCTCCCCTCCTGGGATGAACCCCAAATGAATTAGGGTCATCTCTATGATCCTTGACAGCTTGAAGCAGTTACAGAAGAGATCTTTGTCCTTTATCCCAAATGAATTTGGGACTGACTGTATGAGGGAGGAATGACAAGAGGAGCCCGAAAACTCTTTTTCTTTCTCTCTCTCTCTGACACTGGGGATGAGCCATGAGGTAAAGCATTTGAGAAGTAACTTGAAGTAGAGATTCTCCTTGAATCCTGCCTTTGTGAGAGACCTGCCCCAGGGAATCAAGAAAAAAATGGTTTATCTTGGTGAGACTAGTTGAAGTAATCTCATTTAGCTGGAGATCTAGATTTCTATTGATCCCTTTTGTTGGCTGGAAACCACTCCAAGTAAGTGGTCTCATCTAGAGCTGGGGGCAGTGACAGCCCTGAGGGAATCTCATTCATTTGAAATTTCTTTTTCAAATTTCTTTATAAAAATGGCAATTTTAAACTCATTTCTTTGCAGAGGACCTAATATGCCATGCCAAGGAATCTCTTTCTCACTGGCATAACAGAAACTCTCTGCCCGCTGAAATGGTATTCTCTTTCAGCATTACCCTCTCTTTATCTTTCTCACTTGTTTCCCTAACAAGACTTCATACCTCTATGTCATTATTTCTTCACTAGAAACTTTACTTCTCTGTCAGGACCTTGCCACCAAAGAATTCAGTCTTTCTATTCATGTACAGAAAAGGATGACTTCTCAATGCCTATAATAAAGGTTTTTTTTTTTTTTTTAACCAGTCTAGCTTTGGGGATTTGTAGATTCCTTTATGAAAGACTTCTGCACCACCAGAAGGGAGTCCTCGCAACTCCCTACCTTGCATGAATCCTAAAGGGGAATTCTAGGGGAGCCAAACCTCTTCATTTGGTTCCCTGAATTCCGAACCTGCCACTAACCTCATTACTGCTACTGGTACTGTATCCTGAAGGAAGTCGTGAAGGGGAAAAGACCCACATGAACAAAACTATTTGTAGCAGCACTTTTTTTGGTGGCAAAAAATTAGAAACTGAGAAGATGCCTATAAATTGGGGAATGGTTGAACAAGTTGTGGTATATGAAGGTAATAGAATATTATTGTTCAATAAAAAATGCTGAATAAGCTGAATTTAGAATGATCTGGAAAAAATTGCATGTATTCATGCTGAATGAAACAAGCAAAATCAGGAATACATTGTACACAGTAATAGCAAGATTATGTGATGATCAACTAAGAAAGCCTTGGTTCTTCTCAATAGTTTAGTGATCCAAGGCAATTCCAACAAACTTTAGATAGAAAATGCCCTCTTCATCCAGAAAGAATTATGAAGAGATTGAATGTAAATCAACACATACTTTGTTTACTTTTTTGTGTTTTTTTCTCTTCTGATTTTCCTTTTTGTTCTTATTTTTTCTCCAAAAAATCATTCATAAAAAATGTATATTAAAAGAGTTAACATATATATTATATATGTATATATATATAACCAAATAAAACAATTATAAATAAATAAACAAGATGACAGGAGAAAAAAAAACTATCACAAAAAATAGCAGAAAATGAATGAATTAGAGTATTGAGAAGATTTGAGGGATTATCAATATGTATGTGAAATCCACTAATCTCAGTTAAGAATTGGAAAGGAAAGAAAAATTATGAGTCAGGTACTCAACTCACTGATAAAGAGAAAAGGAAAAGAAATTCACATTGAGTGTCCATAGTTTTACCCAAGAAGAAAAGCAAGATTTTCATATGAGATGTGGAAAAGGAGGGGATGCAGAATACTTGAGGAAGAATGGAGAAAGAAAGAGCTCCTGGACAGAGAATCATTTAGGTAGGAATAATAGTATTTTTTTGCCTCACTGGAGTGAAGGCCTACTTGAAATTGGATAACCTAATTTTGCAATGTGCCCACTTTATATACTTTAAGATTTCTTTCCAATTTCATTCAGTAGTCAAGGAGGAGCAGAAGAGACTTATAATTGAAGTTATCTTGGGATAAGATTTGACAAGGAATTAAAGGGATCAAGAGCAAAAGATAATGTGAAGTTGAAAGGGCTAACTCTTAGGTTGACACTTTAAAGGAAATAAAATGAAAGTAGAATATGGATAAGAGACTGAGAAATGCTGAATGGTAATGGGAATAAGGTCACAATGAAGAATTTCAGGGAATTCCAGAGGGAAGACAAAGGAGAAGTGAAAAAGGAATATATGGGTGGAAGGTAATAATTAAGGGAACATCAGGTTTCTAATTAGGGTAATAATGCAATAATTGTAAACTCTAATGGGTAACCACCCTTATGTATGTATATGTGTATGTTAGGGAGGGGAGGTTACAGGAATAGATGATGGAGCTTAAAGAGATTCAGAAGAACGGCAATTTAGGGAGCCTGAGAAAGAACACACCTGGATATTAAAATCCTTAAGTAAATGGAGCTGGGCAAAAAAGGAAAATGGGCAGTCAAGTGTTAAGTTTCTTCAGTAAGGAGTCAAGAATGACCTAGGAACTGATATTCTATAATTACCATAATTTTAATTCCATGGAATTGTATAATTAAATTCAATTTAAAATCTTAATTGAAAGAATGAGAGAGTAGGACGAATAAAGGTAAACCAGGGCTACACAAGATAATCAAGGGAAGCTTGGTATTCCTGAATGTTAAAAGATGGCAACTATATAATAAATTAGGTGCAATGTGAACAGAAATGTGTTGACTATGGAAGAGGAATTGCAGAAAACATAGTGGCAAAGTGGCCAGAATTGAACTGGCAGTAAGGCAGAAATAGTAAATGCATCCTATTCAGACCATGATGCAATGAAAATTACATTCAACAAAAAGCCAGGGGAAAATGGACCAAAAAATAATTGGAAACTAAATAATATCATATAAAGAATGATTGGGTGAAACAGCAAATCATACACATAATTGATAACTTCACCCAAGAAAATGACCATAATGAGAAATTATACCAACATGTGTGGGATGCAGCCAAAGCAGTAATAAGGGGAAATAAGAAGTTCACTTGCATAAAATAGAGAAAGAGAAGATCAATGAATTGGACTTGCAACTAAAAATGCTAGAAAAGGAACAAATTAAAAACCCCCACTCAAACACTAAACTTGAAATTCTAAAAATAAAAGGAGAGATCAATAAAATTGAAAGTAAAAAAAAAGATTGAATTAATTAAATTCATAGTTTATGAATTTAGTTGGTTCTATTAAAAAAACAACAACAAAATAGACAAACCCTTAGTAAATCTGATTTTAAAAAAGAAAGAGGAAAATCAAATTGTTAGTCTTAAAAATGAAAAGGGGGAACTTGCCACTAATGAAGATAAAATTAGAGCAATAATGAGGAGCTACTTTGCCCAACTTTATGCCAATAAATTTGACAACTTAAGTGAAATGGAAGAATACCTTCAAAAATATAACTTGCCCAATTAACAGAGGAAGAAGTAAATAAACTAAACAGTCCCATTTTAGAAAAAGAAATAGAACAAACTATTAACCAACTCCCAAAGAAAAAATCCCCGGACCAGATGGATTTACATGTGAATTTTACCAAACATTTAAAGAACTGTTAACTCCAATGCTATATAAATTATTTGAAAAAATAGGGATTGAAGGAGTCCTACCAAATTCCTTTTATGACACAGATATGGTACTGATACCTAAACCAGGTAGGTTGAAAACAGAGAAAGAAAATTATAGACCAATCTCTTTAATGAATATTGATGCTAAAATCTTAAATACAATATTAACAAAAAGACTACAGAAAATCATCCCCAGCATAATAAACTATGACCAAGTAGGATTTATATCAGGAATGCAGGGCTGGTTCAATATCAGGAAAATTATTAGCATAATTGATTATATCAATAACCAAACTAACAAAAACCATATAATCATCTCAATAGATGCAGAAAAAGCATTTGATAAAATCCAACATCCATTCCTAATAAAAACACTTGAGAGTATAGGAATAAATGAACTTTTCCTTAAAATAGTCAGGAGCATATATTTAAAACCATCAGTAAGCATCATATACAATGGGGAAATCTGTAACCTTTCCCAGTAAGATCTGGAGTGAAGCAAGGTTGCCCACTATCACCATTATTATTCGATATTGTTTTAGAAATGCTATCCTTGGCAATAAGAGTCAAGAAAGAGATTAAAGGAATTAGAGTAGGCAATGAGGAAACCAAACTATCACTCTTTGCAGATGGTATGATGGTATACTTAGAGAACTCCAGAGATTCTACTAAAAAGCTATTAGAAATAATTCATAACTTTAGCAAAGTTGCAGGATACAAAATAAATCTCCATAAATCCTCAGCAATTTGATACATCACCAACAAAATCTACCAGCAAGAGATACAAAGAGAAATTCCATTCAAAATAACTGTCAATAGCATAAAATATTTGGGAATCTATCTACCAAAAGAAAGTCAGGAATTATATGAGCAAAATTACAAAACACTTTCCACACAAATAAAGTCAGATTTAAATAATTGGAAAAATATTATGTGCTCTTGGATAGGCCTAGCGAATATAATAAAGATGACAATACTCTCTAAACTAATCTATTTATTTAGTGATATACCAATCAGATGTCCAAGAAAGTATTTTAATGATCTAAAAAAAATAACAACAAAATTCATATGGAAGAACAAAAGGTCGAGAATATCAATTAATGAAAAAAAAAATCAAATGAAGGTGGCCTAGGATTATAAAGCAGCAGTCACCAAAACCGTTTGGAATTGGCTAAGAAATAGATTAGTTGATCAGTAGAATAGATTAGGTTCACAAGACAAAATATACAATACCTATAGCAATCTAGTGTTTGACAAACCCAAATATCCCAACTTTGGGGATAAGAATTCATTATTTGACAAAAACTGCTGGGAAAACTGAAAATTAGTATGGTAGAAATTAGGCATGGACCCACACATAACACCATACACCAAGATAAGATCAAAATGGGTCCATGATTTAGGCATAAAGAACAAGGTTATAAATAAATTACAGGAACATAGGATAGTTTACCTCTTAGACTTGTGGAGGAGGAAGGAATTTGTGACCAAAAATGAACTAGAGATCATTATTGATCACAAAATAGAAAATTTTGATTATATCAAATTAAAAAGCCTTTGTACAAACAAAATTAATGCAAATAAGATTAGAAGGGAAATAACAAACTGGTAAAACATCTTCATAGTTAAAGGTTCTGATAAACACCTCATTTCCAAAATATATAGAGAATTGACTCTAATTTATAAGAAATCAAGCCATTCTCCAATTGATAAATCAAAGGATATAAACAGACAATTTTCAGATGATGAAATTGAAACTATTTCTACTCATATGAAAGAGTGTTCCAAATCACTATTGATCAAAGAAATGCAAATTAAGACAACTCTGAGATGCCACTACACACCTGTCAGATTGGCTAAGATGACAGGAAAAAATTATGATGAATGTTGGGACACTGAGATGCATTGTTGGTGGAGTTGTGAACAAATCCAACCATTCTGGAGAGCAATCTGGAATTATGCCCAAAAAGTTAACAAACTATGCATACTCTTTGATCCAGCAGTGTCACTACTAGGCTTATATCCCAAAGAGATACTAAAGAAGGGAAAGGGACCTGTATGTGCCAAAATGTTTGTGGCAGCCCTGTATGTAGTGGCTAGAAACTGGAAAATGAATGGATGTCCATCAATTGGAGAATGGTTGAATAAATTGTGGTACATGAATGCTATGGAATATTATTGTTCTGTAAGAAATGACCAGAAGGATGAATACATAGATGTTTGGAGAGACTTACATGAACTATGCTAAGTGAAATGAGCAGAACCAGGAGATCATTATATATTTAAACAATGATACTGTTTGAGGATGTATTCTGATGGAAGTGGATTTCTTTGGCAAAGAGAAGATCTAACTCAGTTTCAGCTGACCATTGATGGACAGAAGCAGCTACATCCAGAGAAAGAACACTGGGAAATGAATGTAAATTGTTTGCATTTTTGTTTTTATTCCCGGGTTATTTTTACCTTCTGAATCCAATTCTTCCTGTGCATCAAGAGAACTGTTCAGTTCTCTTTTGTATCTAGGATATACTGTGACATATTTAACATGTATAGGCGTGCTCGCCATCTATGGAAGGGGGTAGAAGGAGAGAGGGGGAAAATCGGAAGAGAAGTGAGTGCAAGGGATAATGTTGTAAAAAATTACCCTGGCATGGGTTCTGCAAATAAAAAGTTATAATTTTAAAAAAAGAGAGAGAGAGAAAGAAGAGATTACTGGAAAAGAATATTCCAGTGGGCAGAACCTCCTTGGGGTGCCAAGCATGGTGCTGGCATGTTTGGAACCTTTGCAAAGAGAGGGTTTTAGTTTGTTTCTTTTATCATAGGGGGCTTTGGCTACAAGTGAAAGCGGGTCATGGGTGGAGTCCCAGGTTGACTCCTTGCTGGATTTCAGGTAGGGCTAGAATTTGAATTGAATTCAATGGGTTTCAGGACTGAGCCAACCCCACCCAAATAACAAAGATGAAACTGTTTTTGCTTTGGGGTGGAGTCCCCTCACTGAGACAGAGTTGAAGGAGATTTTCTCCTTTAAGGATTTTCAGAGTTTTGGGGTTTGCTCTTCAATCATGTATCAAAGTTAACAGTTCATATACACAGTATCTGTGGGCTCTTTTGTATTTTCAAAGTTAATACACATATAAGTGATTACTTGCAAAGGAGAAAGACATCATGTCAAACACGGTAAAAGGGGGAATAATGAGAGAAGGAATCTGGATGAAATGGAAGAGGAAGCTCTAGGATTATAATCTCAGTGTTTCAATAATAAGAGGCAAGGTTGTAAACTGACATGGTAGGTGGGAGGAGTGTTAAGGGAAGTTTGAGGAAGAATGAAAAGGTTTGGAAAAGTCACTATATTTAATAGAGTATCAAACTGATGAAGGAGATATAGAAGAACTGCCTAGTGTAACATAACTTTGTAGTGAGTTTATTTAGATCAGCTGTTTGATTTTCTTTATTTGCAGTAGCATGCCTGAGCAAGTAAAGACAGTGGATGGTGAGAGTGACCCAAACCTGATAATATGAAAAGGAAGCAAGAGAGTCAAGAGAAGAGGACAATGTAGACAATGTAATTAATCAAAGACTCAAAATGAAAAAAAAAAAAAATGGGAGAGTATAGCAAATATAGATGTGAAGGTCTAGGAGACAATTTAGCAATGAAGGGATTAGATATCAAAAAGTGAATTCAGAGCAGTTAGGACAGGAAAGATAAAAAATAGGTAGAATGCTAATATATTATAATCAGATAATTGAATTTCACATTTTATGAATAAGGAAGTGGTGAGTTTATGGATGACAGCAAGATCCAACGTATGAGTATCATGATTTATGGTGAAGCATTTTGTAATAGGAAATAAGTAAATTGCTTTGACCCAGCAAGGCCACAATTGTGTCTGTATCCCAAGAAAATCATAAAGGAAAGAAAAAGGCCTACATGTGCAAAAATGTTTGTAGCAGCTCTTTTTGTGGTGGCAAAGAATTTGAAAATGAGTAGATGCCTGTCAACTGGGGAATGATTTAAAAAGTTGTGGAATGTGAAAGTAATGGATTATTATTGTTCTATAAAAATGGTGAACAAGCTGGATTTAGAAAAACCTGGAAAGAATTACATGAACTGATGCTGAATGGTAACAAGCAGAACCAGGAATACATTGTACACCAGGGGTCCTCAAATTTTTTAAATAGGGGGCCAGTTCAACTGTCCCTCAGACTGTTGGAGGGCCAGACTATAGTAAAAACAAAAACTATGAACAAAGTCCTATGCCCACTGCATATATCGTATTTTGAAGTAAAGAAACAAAATGGGAACAAATTCAATATTTAAAATGAAGTAAAGTTAAATCAACAAACTTACCAGTATTTTGATGGGAACTATGGGCCTGTTTTTGGCTAATGAGATGGTCAATGTGTGGTTCCATATTTGTTACTGCTAGTCATAACAAGTGATGAAAATGTGCATCCATTAGTCTTGATCTGGTTGGAGATTTCAAATGTTTCATTCTAGAAAAAGTCTGTTCACAGACATAAGTGCTGCCAAAGATGGTTGTCATTTTGAATGCATGGTTCCTGAGATGAGGATATGTCTCAGAGGGGAGAGATGCATAGAAATTATGAAGGCTGTTTGACTTAAATGCATTTTTCAGAGAGTCACAATTCTGCAATTCATCCAGTTTCATTTGGTAAATTGTATCCACATTTTCAATGTCAATAGAAAATGGGTTATGGAAAAGCTGTATGTCCTGTTCATGGAGATGAAGCTCTTTAAATCTAAATTGGAACTCTTTTTGCAATTTTTCCAGTGAATCCACACATGTTTTGTTTGGGAATGCAATCAGCTGTTTTTCTGCTAACAGATTTTGAGTTGTGGGGAGATGGCAGAAGTTTTCATCTTTCACTTGTTTGGGGAGGAGGCCTAATTTTACTTCAAATGCTTTGATATGTGATTGCATATCACAGATGAGCTTCCCCTTTGATTGAAGTTGCATATTGAAATTGTTGAGTAGCTCTGTTACATCTGTCAGAAAGGCAAGGTGCCATTTCCATTCTACATCACTGAGCTCTAGTACTTCTTTGTTTTTTGAAAGCAGAAAAGTTGTAATATGTGGAAGCAAGTCATAGAAACGTTTCAAAACTCTCCCTCGACTCAGCCAATGGACTTCTGTGTGATATAGAACATCTTCATACTTAACATTTAGCTCAGACAGAAATTTCTGAAATTGTCTGTGATTCAGGGTATTAGCACTAATGAAGTTAACACAAGATACCACAATTTTCATAACAGAGTCCCACTTCAGTGATTTACTACACAGCACTTGTTGGTGGATGAGGCAATATATGGCTATTGGATGAGAATGGTTATGTTTGTCCATCTCTTTGTTAATGAGAGCAATTACTCCTTTCTTAGACTCCACTGTTGGAATCTTTACAAACTGCTAACTCATTAGAGTTGATGTTGTGGGCCAAAACCTGAAACAAGGTACTAAGTAGAATTAATTGATACAATGCTTGTGTTTACATCTTTACTCATTGGAATTCACAAGTATGGGAGATTCACAAAGTTAACTGTGTAACTTTGTGAATTCATACCTCCCTTGAAGCTCTTAGGGCCAGAGAGCAGTATGGGAGAAAACCCATAATCCCTCTCTCTCGTATCCCACAATTCCTCTCTCTCATATATAAGAAAAAGACAGAGACTCTCAGAGTGAGATTCATTCCATTTTCCACTTGGTTGGCTGGTGGCAGAAGAGAATTCAGCTGAATTTAGATTGAGAAGGGAGCGTCAAGTGAGTTCAGCTGAATTACATTGGAGAGGAGCACTCTGGGCCAGACACAGAGCCCTCTGGGACAGCCAGAAGCCCTCTCTTGGAGGCAACAAAAATTCATTACAACTTTTACATTGGTGCTGGCTGGAGGCAAAGGCAGAAGCAAAGGACAAAGCTGGAAGAGCTCTTAGAACCAAGTCGAGAGAGAGGCCACTAAGAAAAGCTAACCGGGCTATATTGGAGACAATAAAAGATCTGAACTTTTATCACCTGGCTGCATTTGGGGTAATTATTGATCTGAACTGCAACTAAGGCTGCCTCCAGAAAACCTCCCCTGAGAAACCTGCTCTCTCCCAGAGAGAACCACCATTACTATATTTTAAAAGAAGAAAAAGAACTCCTACACTCCACCATGCTAAGAGCACCATCAGTTGTCACGCTGGCTACTTTAGCCCAGTCCAGCTCCAAACCATTCATAGTTTGGCAAACCTTTTTATAGATATCCTCTCCTGTAGTTGTTCCTTTGATGCTTTGCAGTGCAGCAAGCTCTTCTATGACTTCAAAATAATCATTCATCCCATGAATAAAAATTAGAAGTTGTGCAGAATCACAAACATCATACTTTCGTTGAATGCCAAGGAAAAATATGAATTTTTTTTTATGGAGTTTTGCAAATGCTGATGCAGATTGTCTCCCATTTCTTCAATCCTCCGTAGGTCCTGAAAGACTTACTGTACTAAATAAATTGGCCTTCTCTGGACATATCTCTTTGGCAACAGAAAGAAGGCATTCTTTAACAAATTCTCCCTCTTCAAATGGTCTGCCAGTGTGTGCTATTAGCTTGGCAACTTGAAAACTTGCTTGCAGTGATGAAATATTTAGCTGCTTCTGCTTCACAAAGGTATTTTGCTGAGTTGTCAATGTATTTTTCAGTTTTAATATTTTATCTTTTCTCATTTCTCCAACCAAACAATCATATTTATCTTTATGTTGAATTTCATAGTGTCGATGCTAATTATATTCTTTGAACACAAGATATAGTGTCTGGCATATCAGACATACAGCTCTTTCCCTGTACTGCATGAAAAAGTGATCATAAGTCCACTGTTCTTTGAATATCCTAAACTCCAAGTCAATTTTTCTTTTTTTTTTTGACATCATTATTTCCTAGAGATTCCAAATTGCTATTAGCAAAATACATACATACATACATACATACATATATATATATATATATATATATATATATATATATATATATATACACAGCACTACAAAAACAATATACCAGCAATAACTTTGCCCACACAGAGACATACAGACTGGAATGCCCAACTTCCCTCTGCACTGTGATGTCTTCGTTTCCTGCACTCTCTCTTTTGCTCTTCGTGCTCCTGCTTCCGACCTTCACTGCTGGAGTGAATTCCCCTTACAACAGCAGTAACATGCGCAGCATCACTGTATATCCCCTATGCCTGTCTGTTGTGGTAGCTGCCATTACTATAGAAGGCCATGGGCCGTCAATTCTCCATCTTCTGCATCTCTCTTCCTTCCCCACACCACACACCCTGGCCTGGGAACTCACTTCACCTCGGTATCACCTCACACTCTGTCTCTGCTGCCTCAGCCCAATGCCAGAAGTATGTATTGTTAACACAAGTTTAGGTAGAATGTCACTTCCAGTCTGATTTTGCCATAACTCGGTGGGCCACATAAACGTCCTCAGCAGGCTGCATCTGGCCCATGGGCAGTAGTTTGAGGACCCCTGTTGTATACATCAAGATTATGTGATGATCAACTATGAAAGCCTTGGTTCTTCTCAACAGTTTAGTCATACAAGGTAATTCCAACAAACTTTGGATAGAAAATGTCTTCTGCATCCAGAAAGAACTATGGAGATTGAATGAAAATCAACACATGCTATGTTTACTTTTTTACTGTGTTTTTTTTTTTCTCTTGAAGTTTTTCCTTTTGTTCTTATTTTATTCTCCTAACATGTTTCATGAAAAATGTGTATTAAAAAAATGAATCTACATATATAACTAGAAAAAAATGAAACAATTGCAAATAAATAAATAAGATGACAGGAGAAAAAAATGACCACAAAAAAATCACAAAATAGCCGAAAATAAACAAATTGGCAAAGTATCAATATATATGCTGAAATCCACTAGTCCCAGGGTGGGAACCAGGAAGGAAGGAAAAAATTATGAGTTAGACACTCAACACCTTGATGAAGAGAAAAGGATCAAGAGCAAAGTACAATGTGAAGTTGAAAGGGCTAACTCTCAGGTTGAGACTTTAAAGGGAGTCAAGTGAAATTAGAATGTGAATAAGAGCCTGAGAAAAACTGAATGGTAATTGGATTAAGGTCACAATGAGGAATTTGATTAAATTCCAGAGTGAAGACATAGGAGAAGTAAAAAAGGAGTATATGGATAAAGGGTAATAATTAAGGGAATATCAGGTTTCTAATTAGGGTAATGATGCATTAATTGCAAAATCTAATGGGTGACCACACTTAAATATGTATGTGTGTGTTGGGGAAAGGAGATTAAAGAAATAGATGATGGGGCTTAAGAAGATTCAAACAATGGGAGTTTAGGGAACCAGAGAAAGAACACACATGGATATTAAAATCTTCAAGTAAATAAAGTTGGGCAAGAGAGGAAAATGGTCAGCCAGTGTTAAAACTTCTTCAGAAAGAAGTCAAGAATAACCTGGGAGCTCATATGCCACAATTATCATAATTTTAATTCCATAGAATCATATAATTAAATTCAATTTGAAATTTTAATTGAATGAATGAGAGAATAGGGAGAGTAAACATAAACCAGTGCTGGAGAAGATAATCAAGGATTCAATGTAGTCAGAGGAAAGCTTGGTTTCCCTGAATACTAAAAGATGGCAAGTATATGAGAAAATAGGTGCAATATAAACAGAAGTGTGTTTACTATGGAAGGAGAATTGCAGAAGACACAGTGGCAAAGAAGGCCAGAATTGAATAGGTGATGGAATCCTTACAAAGTGTTAAGTCATTAGAATTGATAGAGACAATAATTATCTAATTTAGCATGGTTCAATATGATTGATCTGATCCTACGAGGAGATGTTATGGGACAGAATTGAAACAAGGTACTAAGTGGAATTGAGGAGACAATGTTTACATCTAGTTTAGAATTGATTTAATCCTACAACAAATAATGGTTTCCCAGTGATATAATGATTGGTGTGCACCCAATGTCCAGCATATAAGCAAGAAGCTCGCAGGATCAGACACAGAAGCCCACTCTCAGAGACAGAGACAGATTCATTCCATATTCCACCTTTTTGCTGGCTGGAGACATTCAGAGGGAGCTAGGGGCTGAAGCTCAAGACTTTAAAGAACACAATATAGGACTGATTTTAACTCTTGGCTGTATTTAGGGTGATTATTACTTTGAACTGAAACTAAGGCTGCCTCCAGAAAACCTCCCCAAGAAACCTGCTACCAGAGAACCATCATGTATTATATAAAAGAAGAAGAACACCACAAATTTGGACATGAATGAGATTAGCCTGAGGAAAATTGGGATGAAGGAATATGAAATAGCCAGTTTTCCACAAATGAATGTATTTATTTTAATAATTCATATGCTGTATTTACTACAACAGAACAGAATAGAAGCCATAGGATCCATAATTGATGGCAGATAGGTAGGGAAGTTCATAGTCTCCAAGAGCTGTTGTGAAGAGAAGCAGAAAGGGCTTGCATTTTCCATTAACATAGACACTAGTGTAGTGGAAAGAAAAAAAAAATTGGGTGATGCTATATGGAATATTGGTATGTGAAACTCACAAAAGGAGAAAAAAAGTGCAAGGTAGATATGAAAATGTTACATGATGTAATCAAAAAGGGATTCTAATGATTATATATATCTGTATATATATATGCATAAATGATGCTCTTAAGAAATGTTGTTAAATGAGTAGATGAGGAACTAGTAATGTAGCAAAAACAAAAGATAACTATTGGATGTTCAGTGTGCTTTAATCATGCCTTAATGATTTCATGAGTCTACTAGGAGGAAATCCAGCATGTTGCATTAAGTTCCTATAAATCTTTTGAGAGAATATGGACAAGAATCACACAAAATGGGCAGGCTAGGATGGATGGCATTCTGCATCATGGGCAGAAACGCCCAAATTGAGATTACAAATTCATTTGAGCATTTGAGTAAGAATAGCAATCTTTCACTAAACAAACAACTGTATCTATATATGGAAGTGACTTTGCCATCTTGAATGCTATGGTAGTATAACATAAGTTTTGACAGAACTTATGTTCTATAATTCCAGGTTCTATTAAAATCAGGATGATTTGTATTAAAGTCTTCACAATGGACAGGTTTATCAACAGTAAAACAGGTAGAAAGTAGTGATTAATTTTTGGAAGGGGCCACAGCAACTCAAAATTCATTTCTTCAGGCATAGAAGCATTCTGAAATAAATTTATACAGGAAATATCTATATCCAAAAGCCAATGAACCAATAAGAATTTACAAACTATCTTGTATGTGTGAGACATTCTGCTGTAGTTCAGGAAATATAATGACAGAAAATTAAATAGTTTCTGTCCTCAAAGAGCTTACATTCTCTTGAGGAGACAACATGTATATAAACAAATGTATACAAATAAAATGCAAGAAAATTCTGCTGGAGTGTTTCTATTGGGCTTATACCCCAAAGAGATACTAAAAAAGGGAAAGGGACCTGTATGTGCCAAAATGTTTGTAGCAGCCCTGTTTGTAGTGGCTAGAAACTGGAAAATGAATGGATGCCCATCAATTGGAGAATGGCTTGGTAAATTGTGGTATATGAATGTTATGGAATATTATTGCTCTGTAAGGAATGACCAGCAGGATGAATACAGAGAGGCTTGGAGAGACCTACATGGACTGATGCTAAGTGAGATGAGCAGAACCAGGAGATCATTATACACTTCGACAACGATATTGTATGAGGATGTATTCTGATGGAAGTGGATTTCTCTGACAAAGAGACTTAACTGAGTTTCATTGGATAAATGATGGACAGAAACAGCTACACCCAAAGAAGGAATACTGGGAAATGAATGTGAACTATTTGCATTTTTGATTTTCTTCCCGAGTTATTTTTACCTTCTGAATCCAATTCTCCCTGTGCAGCGGGAGAACTATTTGGTTCTGCAAATATGTATTGTATCTAGGATATACTGCAACATATTTAACATATATAGGACTGCTTGCCATCTTGGGGGGGGGAGGAGGGAGGGAGGGGAAAAAAAGAAACATAAGTGATTGCAAGGGATAATGTTGTGTAAAAATTATCCTGGCATGGATTCTGTCAATACAAAGTTATTATTAAATAAAATTAAATTAAAAAAAAAAGAAAATTTTGCTGGGAGAAATTAATTTGTAAATTTAAAAAATCTTTTAACATTACATATCAGAAATATAATGACAAAGCAATATGAGGAAGGTGACAAAACATTGAGCAATCAAAAAGTTATCAAACTGTGCATACCCTTTGATCCAACAGTGTTTCTACTGGGCTTATATCCCAAAGAAATCTTAAAGAAGGGAAAGGGACCTATATGTGCACCAATGTTTGAGGCAGTTCTCTTTGTAGTGGCCAGAAACTGGAAACTGAGTGGATGCCCATTAATTGGAGAATGGCTGAATAAATTGTGGTATATGAATATTATGGAATATTATTGTTCTGTAAGAGGTGACCAGCAGGAGGATTTCAGGAAGGCCTGGAGAGACTTACATGAACTGAAGCTGAGTGAAATGAGCAAGACCAGGAGATCATTATATACTTCAATAGCAATACTATATGATGATCAATTCTGATGGACGTGGCCATCTTCAGTAATGAGAGGAATCAAATCAGTTCCAATAGAGCAGTAACGAACTGAACTAGCTACACTCAGCGAAAGAACTCTGGGAGATGATTATGAACCATTAAATAGAATTACCAATCCCTCTATTTTTGTCCTCCTGCATTTTTGATTTCCTTCACAGGCTAATAATACACTATTTCAAACTCTGACTCTTTTTATACAGCAAAATACCTTTTAGGACATATATGCTTTAACATACTTAACATGTATTGGTCAACCAGTCATCATGGGGAGGGATAGAGGGAAGGAGGGGAAAAGTTGGAACAAAAGGTTTGTCAATTGTTAATGCTTTAAAATTACCCATGCATATAACTTGTAAATAAAAAGCTATTTTAAAAAATGAGCAGTCAGTAAGAAATCTCTATTCTTCATTACATCTTTTAAATCAGTTCAACAAATCTTTTCCTTTGTTTGAAGAAAATAAAATCTTCCTTATCATGTCCATGAAGGCTTGTTTCACTTGCTGATTCCTTAAGCTATAAATGAAGGGATTCAACATGGGAGCTACTGATGTATTAAGCACAGCAACTCCCTTGCTTAAAGAGACTCTGTCCTTTGCTGAGGGTTTGATGTACATAAAAATGCAACTGCCATAAGAAATGGAGATGACAATCATGTGAGAAGAGCAAGTAGAGAAGGCCTTTTTCCTCTGACTGACTGAAGGGATCCGTAGAATTGTTCTGATGATGTATATGTAAGAAAGGATGATTAATGCCAGTGTAAGCATAAGAGTCACCACAGCCCAGGTAAAAGCCATTGTCTCTAAGAATTGTTTATCTGTGCAGGATAGTTGTAAGAGGGGAGAAAAGTCACAGGCAAAATGGTCAATAATATTATCAGCACAATAATCAAGCTGCTGCATCAGAATGATTGCTGGAAAGATGATCATGAATGAAATAAACCATGAACAGAAGACAAGCAATGTACAGACTCTGTTGTTCATGATGGTTGTGTAATGTAGGGGTTTGCAGATGGCAACATAGCGATCATAAGACATGGCTGCTAGAAGGTAAAATTCAGTTCCTCCGAAGAGAATGAAGAAAAACAATTGAACCATGCAGCCACTGTAGGAAATAGTCTTGTCCTCAGTAATAATTGTGCCCAAGAATCTGGGAATACAAGCAGTTGTAAATGAAATTTCTAAGAGGGAGAAATTCCGGAGAAAGAAATACATTGGGGTCTGCAGATGAGAATCCTGCAGGGTGAGGATGATGATAGTCACATTGCCAGCAATGCTGAGAATGTATGCCAATAAAAGGAAGAGGAAAATGACCATTTGAAGCTCTGGATCATCTGACAGTCCCAGGAGAATGAATTCGGTTACCTGTGTGTGATTTTTCATGTTTGCTTTCTATCTTTTTCAGTAGATCTGTAATAAAAATAAAAGAAAAGTGAACTAAAAATATAAAGCAACAGAAAACACAGATGGGTTATACTTGAAATGATGCAGGGACAAATAATTAAAATTAATTTGTTCAATCATTCAAATACTTGTTAAATCACTGTTATATTCCTATAGTAAGTATGAAGAGTTTTCAAAAATAAATAACATAAAAAATGGTTTAACATAATTGGAAGATATGTACCCAAATAGAATATAAGGTAGCATATAGTTAAGTACCATATGAAATAAGTTTTTCCTAAGTACTAAGAAATAAGAAAGGGGAAGCCCTTTTATCTTAAACTTATTATTTAAATTGATATGTAAATGTCCACCAATCTACATTTTTAGGCTTTTCTTATAATACCATTTTTTTATTAATTATATCTTATTGGTTAAATGAAAGCATTTACATATTTCCCCATTATGTTTTAATATATATATATATATATATTTTTTTTTCCTTTTGCCAGGCAATTAGGGTTAAGTGACTTGCCCATGGTCACACAGCTAGCAATTGTTAAATGCATGGAGGTCAAAGATGAATTCAACACCTCCTGACTCCAGAGCTAGTACTCTATCCACTTCGCCATCTAGTTGCCCCCATAATAATGTCTTATCAACTGTAAAACAAGTACAAAGTAACTATCTCTGGGATATATATCTGAGCACTGGATTTCTATACACTATCTACTTCAGAAGTAACTGATGTTTATTCCTTCCCTTACAGTAGGTGTATTTACTTTCTTTCCTTTCCCTCTCTAAGAATCCACTGTTATGGATACATCATTAGATACAGTACTAGAGCTGGCATTAGTAAAACCTTTACTTCAAATGCCACTAAAAACAATTACTTGATGTGTGACCCTAAGCAAAAACTTCATCTTAGTTTCCTCAAGTGTAAAATGGTAACAATAATAATATCTACCTTGCAAGACTTCTGTGAGTCTCAAATGAAAGAATACTTGTAAAAAAAATTCTTAGCATAAAGCCAGGAACATAATAAATATAATTTCAAAGCTTATTTCTTTCCTTTCCTTGTCTTGTGTGTATCTTTACTATCTACTAGATCGAGAATGCAATATCATACATGCTCTATGTAAGCCTGAAAATTAAGGCTTTCAAGTTTTGTAAAATAATATTTTCAACTTTATCAGTTACTACTACTTTGGTATTCATAAATGATTGCATAAATATATAAATAGGTTAAACTCCTCAATATATGTTCATTTTATTTCATTTTAAATCATTTTAAATCATATGACCTACTCTTCACTACTTAATCTCACATGAGGAAAGTGTTTCCTAGATCTCTCCAGCAGCTCACTTTCATGATTTCTACCAGCTTTCTTTGATGGAAGCAAGTTGGATTGTAGGGCAAAGGCTCAAGGGATACAAGAGTAAAAGACAGGATACAATGGAAATAGTTATCAGTAGGACTTTGATTGTCAATGGAGGAAAGTGAAGTTAGAGTAGAGGTAAAGATCTATGAAAGGTCAGAAGGGTGGAGGTAAATGACAGTCATGATGATGAGATTCCATCACCCACTCAAAAGCATTCTTCTTCTATGGTTAAAAACTCTTTTATTCTGTATCTGATCATACACCCCTTTTTGTAATTGAGAAACTGATGTGGTACAATTCACAGAACTCCAAACTTGTGGGCAAATTTGACCTCATAAACTTCCTAATTCTGAAACATTAGATTTAAAAAAAAAAAAAAACTTAATCACTGAGTAAATTTGCTTCAGTATTCCCATCTATAAAATGAGAATAAAAATTCTACCTACTCCTGAAAATTGTAAAGTATATAATAAAGTACACTGCATGCTTTGAAACAGTATACACATGATATTATTGTTATTTCTATTCTTCTGTATGTCTTATTCTGTAATGTTCTGACTAGCTTTCTGGAGGTCTTCCAACTGGGCCTTAGTTTCAGCAGAATGGTCAGGAATAAAGTCCAAAGTCTTTATTATCACCTTCACAGTCTGTCTCCTTTTCCTGCGGCTGCGATAGCTTTCTGGGAGACATTCAGATAAGCCTTGGTCTCAGTGGAGAAGTGAAGGAGACAGGACAGCCACTACAAGGGTCTTTATCTTTGATTCTGTTCTCCAGCCTCCAGTCCTCTGTCTTCTCTAGTTTATCTCTGAGTTTGTCTCTAGGTCTGACTCTTACCTCTTAAATACTAGATTACAATTAAATCCATTCATCATACTGAGTATAAGCCAATCATTATATCACTAAGAAACCATTATTTGTTGTAAGATTAATTCAATCATACTGAACTAAAGAACTATTAATCACCATGCTAAACTAGAAATCCATTGTCTTATCAGTTCCACTGAGTACCTTGTTGTAAGAATCCTTGCCTACAGTATATTTCTCCAGAGTTCTGGTCCAATACATTATTCCAACTAACATTCTTTGTTTTCATCATGCTTCCCAATCATAATATCACAGAGTAAAAGATGAAAGACATTAAAGATCATTTAATTCACAGCTTCACATGATATATTTTCATGTTATCATCAGTTGTTCAAACTTAAATAACAAGATATTTTTTTCCTGAATAATATTATTATTTTATATTAATAGTGATTTTCTGGAAAAATAGCATTTTTGTTGTTTTGCAATTTAAAGAAGTGACTCTGAGGGAGGGAAATTAAGAGCACACATATAAGGAGAAGAACAACGTAGAAATGGAAGACTGGAGGAGATATCGTGCAGGATACTGATCATCTTGAGTCACATAGTGTATCCTTATGTTGCCTCTACGATTTTGGGAAACTCACTTATCCTCTCTGGATATAACTTTCCTTATCTGTAATAAGAGGGGATTGAACTAGATTACCCTTCATCCCCTTCTGTTTTTAAGTCTATGGTTATACAATTCATTTGAATGAATTCTGAACTGGTCTTACACTTAAATTGTTTTAATTCCTTTAGTTTTCCTAATGCTCACTTACCCTTCTAAAATCAAATGATGTCCTCCATTTCTTGGACCTTTACAAGGTTCATTTATGTTAGTCATGCTTTATGCTAAGCTTTAACAGAATCTCTTAGAGTTTCCATAATCATTTTGAATTTGAGATTTCTACCCCTCTCATATATCATAATATAGCCAAAATTCTCTTCTATGGTGCTTCTTTAGAAAATATCAGAAAAAAAAAGACCAAATAAATGTGCAAGATTCTGTGGTTGCTCATCCTTGCCATTTCCTTTCTTTTCTTTCATAATATTCCTCATGTGCAATTTAAAATCTACAAACAATAATAAAATATATATTGTGGTAAAGAGAGAAATAATTGAGATACAGATTTATAGACAGTAGCTATCTCCGGTTGATGAGAGCAATAACCACTTTAAAATGTTTATCTATTATGATTCATTTGATGGAAAGAAAAGTTACCAGGAGATTCTAATAAAATTGTATTTTATTGATTTTTACTATGTTGTTTTTATAATTTTTATAAGATTAAACATTATTACTTCAGAGTTCCTTTTCCTCAGTCCTTGGAGAATTTTTTTTTTCTCTTTTTTCTTATCAAGATGAGGATTTTTAGTTTCCAGTACACAAACATTAATGCTTCATTTTGAAGCAGAGAATTAACAGTGGAAAGAATGATGTACTGGGGGTCAAGGGATTTTCATCCAAATATTTTAAAAGTATTTCCAATACTATTCTCTCATAGGCAAGAAGTAATGAATGAGTATTAACAAATTGGATATCATAATTAATTTTTGTTCTGTAATTCCTATGAATAAAATTTTGTTCACAAGAATATATCATTATGTGTTCTTAGTTAAGAACACTCAAAAACATATACATATACTGAATTCTACTATAATAGCAATGGGAAGAAGAAAAAATAGATATTTTAAAAAGTACTTACTTTTCCCATACAATCTTTGATAGACTACTTATGAAAAATTAACCAAAGTATCCTACATCATTTGCCTCCCAAACTGAGAATTAATGAGGTAATACTGATCAGATGGCCAGGCTTGCTCACTACCTCTCACACAAATTCATGTTTCCTCAAATACTCTCTGAGGCTCTTGCTCATTATCAGTCAATGGGGCATGTCTATAATTATTTTCTCCCTAGCCACTTAAATGTAACCTTGTTTTTAAAACTCTAAGACATTCTACTGATTTTAGCTTTGTGAAATGTCTCAGTTCTATAGAGAATGAAATATTCTTCACAAATTTCCAAGCTGATTATGCCTTTCTAGAAATACAAAAGATATCTAATCTGCCACTGTTGATACCTGCTCGGGAAGATTAATTCACTGAACAAGGCAAAGGCATCATGAAGAGACAAGTTCAGAAAGCACTACAGAATATAAATCCTAATCCACTTTAGCACAAGTTGGAAATAGAAGCTTAGGGGACAGTACCCAAAGAGACCAAGGGAAAAAAAAATCCTTGGCAAGCTAAATAACTAAGGAAAGATAAGGCAGGTAACCAAATGGGAATCTCTAGTCATTTGCAAAACTATCCAACTGATTAATTATGCAATCTTATGGGACTGATACATGTTCAGAATTATCTAGAGTTATTTAGCTATGAGGACAAATTCTACTATTCCTTAACCACCAGAAATGCTATAAATTCAGAAGAATTCCATTACCTACTTTTCATAATGCTCATCCCCCACAAAAACTCTTTTATGGCAAGTGCAAAATAGTTTGATTTTAGTTCCTAAGGGAAATTCCATAAATCCTTCCCTACATTTTTTTCTCCCCATTCTTCCTCTTTTGTTTTATTTTAGTGAGTAGTCAAAAAGCTCACTGCAATGGGTAAAATATCAAAATTTATCTTCTCTTCAAAATGAAATTACTCATCTTAACCTTGCACTCTCAGAATTAGATAAATCAAACCACAAAATAAATAAGAAAGAAGTCAAAGAGGTAAATAGAATACTAGAAAAGTTAGATATGATAGATCTCTGGAGAAAATGTAATGGAGACAGAAAGGAATACACTTTCTTTTCAGCAGTTCATGGAACCTATACAAAAATTGACCATATATTAGGACATAAAAACCTCAAACTCAAATGCAGTAAGGCAGAAATAGTAAATGCATCCTTTTCAGACCACGATGCAATGAAAATTACATTCAACAAAAAACCAGGGGGAAGTAGACCAAAAAATAATTGGAAACTAAATAATCTCATACTAAAGAATGATTGGGTGAAACAGCAAATCATAGACATAATTAATAACTTCACCCAAGAAAACGATAATAATGAGACATCATACCAAAATGTATGGGATGCAGCCAAAGTGGTAATAAGGGGAAATTTCATATCTCTAGAGGCCTATTTGTATAAAATAGAGAAAGAGAAGGTCAATGAATTGGGTTTGCAACTAAAAATGCTGAAAAGGAACAAATTAAAAACCCCCAGTCAAACACTAAACTTGAAATTCTAAAAATAAAAGGAGAGATCAATAAAATTGAAAGTAAAAAAACTATTGAATTAATTAATAAAACTAAGAGTTGGTTCTATGAAAAAACCAACAAAATAGACAAACCCTTAGTAAATCTGATTTAAAAAAGGAAAGAGGAAAATCAAATTGTTAGTCTTAAAAATGAAAAGGGAGAACTCGCCACTAATGAAGAGGAAATTAGAGCAATAATTAGGAGTTACTTTGCCCAACTTTATGCCAATAAATTCGACAACTTAAATGAAATAGAAAAATACCTCCAAAAATATAGCTTGCCCAAACTAACAGAGGAAGAAGTAAATATCCTAAACAGTCCCATCTCAGAAAAAGAAATAGAACAAACTATCAATCAACTCCCTAAGAAAAAATCCCCAGGACCAGATGGATTTACATGTGAATTCTACCAAACATTTAAAGAACAATTAACTCCAATGCTAAATAAACTATTTGAAAAAATAGAGATTGAAGGAGTCCTACCAAACTCCTTTTATGACACAGACATGGTACTGATACCTAAACCAGGTAGGCTGAAAACAGAGAAAGAAAATTATAGACCAATCTCCCTAATGAATATTGATGCTAAAATCTTAAATAAAATATTAGCAAAAAGATTACAGAAAATCGTCACCAGGATAATACACTATGACCAAGTAGGATTTATACCAGGAATGCAGGGCTGGTTCAATATTAGGAAAACTATTAGCATAATTGACTATATCAATAACCAAACAAACAAAAACCATATGATCATCTCATCTCAATAGATGCAGAAAAAGCATTTGATAAAATCCAACATCCATTCCTAATAAAAACACTTGAGAGCATAGGAATAAATGGACTTTTCTTTAAAATAGTCAGGAGCATATATTTAAAACCATCAGTAAGCTTCATATGCAATGGGGAAAAACTGGAACCTTTCCCAGTAAGATCTGGAGTGAAGCAAGGTTGCCCACTATCACCATTATTATTTAATATCGTATTAGAAACACTAGCCTCGGCAATAAGAGTCGAGAAAGATATTAAAGGAATTAGAGTAGGCAATGAGGAAACCAAACTATCACTCTTTGCAGATGATATGATGGTATACTTAGAGAACCCCAGAGATTCTACTAAAAAGCTATTAGAAATAATTCATAATTTTAGCAAAGTAGCTGGCTACAAAATAAATCCCCATAAATCCTCAGCATTTTTATACATCACCAACAAAACCCAACAGCAAGAGATACAAAGAGAAATTCCATTCAGAATAACTGTTGATACTATAAAATATTTGGGAATCTATCTACCAAAGGAAAGTCAGGAATTATATGAGCAAAATTATAAAAAAGTCTCCACACAAATAAAGTCAGACTTAAATAATTGGAAAAAATATTAAGTGCTCTTGGATCGGCCGAGCAAACATAATAAAGATGACAATACTCCCTAAACTAATCTATTTATTTAGTGCTATACCAATCAGACTTCCAAGAAAATATTTTAATGATCTAGAAAAAATAACAACAAAATTCATATGGAACAATAAAAAGTCGAGAATCTCAAGGGAATTAATGAAAAAAAATCAAATGAAGGTGGTCTAGCTGTACCTGATCTAAAATTATATTATAAAGCAGCAGTCACCAAAACCATTTGGTATTGGCTAAGAAATAGATTAGTGGATCAGTGGAAAATGTTAGGTTCACAAGACAGAATAGTCAACTATAGCAATCTAGTGTTTGACAAACCCAAAGACCCTAACTTCTGGGAAAAGAATTCATTATTTGATAAAAACTGCTGGGATAATTGGAAATTAGTATGGCAGAAATTAGGCATGGACCCACACTTAACACCATATACCAAGATAAGATCAAAATGGGTCCATGACCTAGGCATAAAGAATGAGATTATAAATAAATTAGAGGAACATAGAATAGTTTATCTCTCAGACTTGTGGAGGAGAAAGAAATTTGTGACCAAAGATGAACTAGAGACCATTACTGATCACAAAATAGAAAATTTTGATTACATCAAATTAAAAAGCCTTTGTACAAATAAAACTAATGCAAACAAGATTAGAAGGGAAGCAACAAACTGGGAAAACATCTTCACAGTTAAAGGTTCTGATAAAGGCCTCATTTCCAAAATATATAGAGAACTGACTCAAATTTATAAGAAATCAAGCCATTCTCAGGTTGATAAATGGTCAAAGGATATGAACAGACAATTTTCAGACGATGAAATTGAAACTATTACCACTCATATGAAAGAGTGTTCCAAATCATTATTGATTAGAGAAATGCAAATTAAGACAACTCTGAGATACCACTACACACCTGTCAGATTGGCTAAGATGACAGGAAAAAATAATGATGAATGTTGGAGTGGATGCAGGAAAACTGGGACACTGATGCATTGTTGGTGGAACTGTGAACGAATCCAACCATTCTGGAGAGCAATTTGGAATTATGCCCAAAAAGTTATCAAATTGTGCATACCCTTTGATCCAGCAGTGTTTCTATTGGGCTTATATCCCAAAGAAATGCTAAAGAAGGGAAAAGGACCTGTATGTGCCAAAATGTTTGTGGCAGCCCTGTTTGTAGTGGCTAGAAACTGGAAATTGAATGGATGCCCATCGATTGGAGAATGGCTGGGTAAATTGTGGTATATGAACGTTATGGAATATTATTGTTCTGTAAGAAATGACCAGCAGGATGAATACAGAGAGGCTTGGAGAGACTTACATGAACTGAAGCTAAGTGAAATGAACAGAACCAGGAGATTACTTTACACTTCGACAACGATATTGTATGAGGATGTATTCTGATGGAAGTGGATTTCTTTGACAAAGACTCAAGTCCAATTGATAAATGATGGACAGAAGCAGCTACACCCAAAGAAAGAACACTGGGAAATGAATGTGAACTATTTGCATTTTTGTTTTTCTTTCCGAGTTGTTTTTACCTTCTGAATCCAATTCTCCCTGTGCAACAAGAGAACTGCCCGGTTCTGCAAACATATATTGTATCTAGGATATACTGCAACATATCTAACATATATAGGACTGCTTGCCATCTAGGGGAGGGGGTGGAGGGAGGGAGGGGAAAAATCGAAACAGAAGCGAGTGCAAGGGATAATGTTGTAAAAAAAAAATTACCCTGGCATGGATTCTGTCAATATAAAGTTATTATAAAATAAAATAAAATATAAAAAGAAAAAAAAATTGTTTGTGCAAAAGCTTTTAAATTTTTGTGATCAAAATTGTCCATTTTCCTTTTCATAATGTTCTCTAGTTCTTCTTTGGTCAAAAATTCCTCCCTGCATTCTTAATTTGTTTATGGTATCATATTTTATGCACAAATAATGTACCCATTTTGACCTTATTTTGGTATGGTGTATGAGATGTAGATCTATGCCACATTGCTAACATTATTTTCCAGTATTCCTAGCAATTTTTGTCAAATAGTGAGTTCTTATTGCAGAAGTTGGAATTTGGAGATTTATCAAATAGAAGGTTACTATAGATCTTGATGACTGTGTAATGTGTATCTAATCTGTTCCATTGATCACTGATCCAGTACTTTATTTCTTAGGCAGCATTAAGTGGTTCTGATGACTACTGCTTTATAATATTGTTTTAGGTTTGGTTCTGTTAAGCCACCAATCTTTATATTTTTTCTGATTAATTCCTGTGATATTTTTGAACTTTTATTCATCTAGATGAATTTTTCTGTTGTTTTTAGAATTCTATAAAATAATTTTTGGCATGTTGGTATGGCACCAAACAAGTAGACAAATTTAGGCAGAATTGTCATTTTTATTATAATAATTCAACTTACCTATGAACAGTAGATATTTTCCCAAAAGTTTAGATCTGACTATTTGCATGAAAAAAAATTATTTTTCATATAACTCTTATGTTTGTCTTGTCAGGTTTATTCTTGTCTATAGTTAAATTTAATGGAATTTCTTTTTGTAACTCTTGCTGATGGGCTTTCTCAACAATATACAGAAATTCTAATAATTTGTGTGGGTTTATTTTATATAGTGCAACTTTCCTAAAGCTAACTGTTCCCAGGATTTTGGATGATTTTCTAGAAATCTCTAAATAATCATCATATCATCTGCAAAGAATGATAGTTTTATTCCCTTATTGACTATTCAAATTCCTCTAATTAATTTTTCTTTTTTATTATTAAAGCTCACTTTTCTAACCAGGAGATTATTATATACTTCAACAACGATACTGTATGAAGATATATTCTGATTGAAGTGGATTTCTATGACACAGAGATCTAACTCAGTTTCAATTGATCAATGATGGACAGAAGCAACTACACCCAAAGAAAGAACACTGGGAATTGAATGTGAACTATTTGCATTTTTGTTTTTCTTCCTGGGTTATTTTTACCTTCTGAATCCAATTCTCCCTGTGCAACAAGAGAACTGTTCAGTCCTGCACACATATATTGTATCTAGGATATACTGCAACATATTTAACGTAACTGCAACATATAGGACTGCTTGCCATCTAGGGGAAGGGGTGGAGGGAGGGAGGGAAAAAATCAGAACAGAAGTGAGTGCAAGGGATAATGTTGTAAAAAATTACACTGGCATGGGTTCTGTCAGTAAAAAGTTATTATAAAATAAATAAATTTTTTTAAAAAGCTCACATTTCTAGTACAATGTTGAATAATAATGGTGAACATGGTCAATCTTGTTTCATCCCAGATTTTACTGGGAATGCATCCAACTTCTCTCTATTACAAGTAATGTTTGCTGTTGGTTTTAGATAGATACTGCTTATTATTATGAGGAAGACTCATTTTATCCCCATGCTCTATAGTGTTTTTAATAGGAATGGGTGCTGCATTTTATCAAAAACTTTTTCTGAATCTATTGAGAGTATCATATGATTTCTGTTGGATTTGTTATTCATAGGGTCAATTATGGTAATAGTTTTCCTGATATTAAATAAGCCCTGCATTTCTAGTCTGAATTCCACTTTGTCATTATATATTATTCTGCTGAGAAACTGTTGTAATCTAGTTAATAATATTAATTTTAAATTTGTGCAAATTTAATTTGTTCATAAGGGAAATTGGTCTGTAATTTTCTTTCTTTGTTTTGGGTCTTCCTAGTTTATTTATCAATACAATAGTTGTGTCATAGAAGGAATTTGGCAGGACTACTTTATGTATTTTTCCAAATACTTTACATAGTTTTGAAATTAATTATTCTTTAAATGTTTAGTAAAATTCACATTTGAATCTATCTGACCCTGGAGATTTTTTCTTAGCAAGTTCATTAATGGCTTTTTAAAATTCTTTTTCTAAAAAAGGAACACTTAAGTAGTGTATTTCTTTTTCTATTAATCTGGGCAATTTATATTTCTTTAAATATTCATCTATTTTAGTTAAATTGTCAGATTTATTGACATACAGTTGGTCAAAAAGTCTCCTAATTATTGCTTTAATTTCTTTTTCATTGGTAGTACATTTACCCTTTTCGTTTTTGATGCTGGTGATTTGTTTTTTTTTTTTTTCTTTTCCTTCTTCTAATCAAAATAATAAAAATTTTATCTATTTTGTTGGTTTTTTCATAAAATCAACTCTTAGTTTTGTGTATTAGTTCAATAGTTTTCTAGTTTCTTAAACAGTTCATTGATGTCTTATTCAATTTCTTTTTTTTTTTAAATGAGCTAAGTAATTTATCTTCTGTTAATCTGGAAAATTCATATTTTAAGTAAATATTCATTCATTTCAGTTAGATTATTGGATTTGCTGTTATACTGTTGGGCAAAATAGCTGTTAATTATTTCTTTAATTTCTTTTGCATTGGTGGTAAGTGCATCCTTTTCATTTTTGATAATGGTAATTTGTTTTTTTTCTTTACTTTTTCTAATCAAATTAATGAAATACTTATCTATTTTTTTCATAATATCAACTCTGAGTTTTATTTATTAATTCAATAGTTTTCTTAGTTTCAATTCTATTAATCTCTGCTTTGAGTTTCAGAATTCCTAATTTGGTATTTAATTGGGGTTTTAAAATTTGTTCTTTTTCTGGCCTCTTTAATTGTATGTCCAATTTATTGACCTCTTCTTTCTCAATTTTATTCATGTAATTATTTAGAGATCTAAAATTTCCCCTAAGAACTGCATCGATTGCATCCCATACATTTTGGTATGCTGTCCCATTATTGTCTTTCTCTCCCATGAGGTTATCCATTGTTTTTGTCATTTGTTGTTTCACCCACTCATTATTTAGAATTCAGTTATTTAATGTCCAGTTGGTTTTTAGCCTGTCTTTCCCTAGCTCTTCATTGAATAGAATTTTTATTGCATTGTGCTTTGAAAAGGACACATTTATTATTTTTGCCTTACTGCATTTGATTGTCAGGTTTTTATGCTCTAATGCATGGTTAGTTTCTGTATAGGTGCCATGTACTGCTGATAAAAAATGGTTTATCCCTTTTCAATGTTCTCCAGAGGCCAATCATATCTGGTTTTCTAGGATTCTATTAGCCTCCCTCCCGAATGTCTTTCTTGTTTATTTAATGGTTAGATTTGTCTAATAATGAAATGGCTACACTGTGGTCCTCCACTAATACTGTTTTGCTGTCTATTTCTTATCTGTAATTGACTTAATATCTTCTCTAGGAATTTGAATGCTCTACCACTTGTTGCATATACCTTTAATATCATTACTAATTCATTGTTTATAG
Source organism: Antechinus flavipes (assembly GCF_016432865.1). Taxonomy (NCBI): domain Eukaryota; kingdom Metazoa; phylum Chordata; class Mammalia; order Dasyuromorphia; family Dasyuridae; genus Antechinus; species Antechinus flavipes. The sequence goes on from NC_067402.1 coordinate 221,053,983, forward strand.
TACCCTTTAACAAGATATACTTTGATTCCTTATTCCTTTTCATGAGATCTATTTACTTAGGTTTTATCTGAGATCAAATTGCTAACCCTGCTTTTTTGTTTCAGTAGAAATATAATAAATTCTGATCCAGCCCGGTTCTGGAATTGCCCCAGTGGTAGGCTAGGTTACTGAGCCAGGGCTGCGGAAACTTGCTTATCTGCTGTGATTAAGACTCTCTCACTGGATTTCCTAGGCAACATCTGAGCTTGGCTGCACACCCCTTTCACTTTGATACTGACCTTTCTTGAAGTTCTTCCACTCTATCTTGATCTGGAGAATGGTTTTATATTCAGCAGAGTCTGTTCAGAGGATTGGTTTCATGTTGTTTTCAAGGGTAACTGGGAGAGCTCAAGCAACTTCTTTACTTCACTCTGCCATTTTGGCTCCACTCTACCCCCACTTCCCATTTTCACCATTTTAAAACCATCTTAACCATTGTTTTAACTTGTATGTCCTGGACAGAGTTCCTCTTTCACCCATGTCAAAAAAAAAAAACAAACAAACAAAAAAAAAAAACCTTTCATGTTGATCTTCCAAGTTTCTTGGGCTCAGAGATTGTTTTGGTCTGGCTTTTATTGGATCTTTTGACTCAGGATTTATTTTTCAGGAAAGCTATTTTTTTTTTTTGGAAATGAATATGGAGGATAAAATGCAACATATCTAACATATATAGGACTGCTTGCCATCTAGGGAAGGGGGTGGAGGGAGAGAGGGGAAAAATCGAAACAGAAGCGAGTGCAAGGGATAATGTTGTAAAAAATTACCCTGGCATGGATTCTGTCAATATAAAGTTATTATTAAATAAAATAAAATTTAAAAAAAAAGAAAAGAAAAAGGAATAAATCCAGAAATATTGGGGGGAAAAAACGGAAATGAATATGGGAGAGTTGTGGGAATTTATAGAGATCTTCATCATTTTGGCTACCAGAAATCCTTCTATGATGATCTCCTTTGTCAAAACTACCTTTGAGTTTTTCATCTTTAGTTGGATACCTGCAATACTTCTCTTTCTTGCTTCCAATTCTCTGTTCACCTAGCAGCTATCTTTGATGTTACAACAGTTATGACTGTCTGTCTCTCTCACCATCATGTCTTCTTCTGTAATTCCCCTTGTGACATCTTGCCTTGTATCTGTCCATCCTTTTCCCACCAGAGTTTGAGAGATTGTTTAAAATAGCCATCCCTTAGCAAAAATGAGGGCAATGTCAGGATCCCTATCCCAAGACCACATTTTTTCTCTCTTTTCTCTTTTCTTATTGTGTGACACATTTATTTCCAGAGTGTTGGGGAAAGGAGATTAAAGGAATAGATGATGGGGTTTAAGAAGATTCAAACAATGGGAGTTTAGGGAGTCTGAGAAAAAACACACATGAATATTAAAATCTTCAAGTAAATGAAGTTGGGCAAGAGAAGAAAATGGTCAGCCAGTGTTAAACTTCTTCAGAAAGGAGTCAAGAATAACCTGGGAGCTCATATAACACAATTATCATAATTTTAATTCCATAGAATCATATAATTAAATTCAATTTGAAATTTTAATTGAATGAATGAGAGAATAGGGAGAGTAAACATAAACCAGTGCTGGAGAAGATAATCAAGGATTCAATGTAGTCAGAGGAAAGCTTGGTTTCCCTGAATACTAAAAGATGGCAAGTATATGAGAAAATAGGTGCAATATGAACAGAAGTGTGTTTACTATGGAAGGGGAATTGCAAAAGACACAGTGGCAAGAAAGGCCAGAATTGAATTGGTGTTGGAATCCTTACAAAGTGTTAAGTCATTAGAACTGATAGAAACAATAGCTATCTAATTTAGCATGGTTCAGTATGATTGATCTGATCCTATGAGGAGATGTTATGGGCCAGAACTTGAAACAAGGTACTAAGTGGAATTGAGGAGACAATGTTTACATCTAGTTTAGAATTGATTTAATCCTACAACAAATAATGGTTTCCCAGTGATAAAGTGATTGGTGTGCATTCAGTGTACAGCATATAAGCAAGAAGCTTGCAGGGCCAGACACAGAAGCCCAGACAGAAGCCCACTCTCAGAGGCAGAGACAGATTCATTCCATATTCCACCTTTGTGCTGGCTGGAGACATTCAGAGGGAGCTAGGGGCTGAAGGTCAAGACTTTAAAGAACACAATAAAGGACTGGATTTTAACTCCTAGCTGAGTTTGAAGTGATTATTACTTTGAACCGAAACTAAGGTTGCCTCCAGAAAACCTCCCTAAGAAACCTGCTCCCAGAGAACCATCATGTATTATATAAAAGAAGAAGAACACCACAAATTTGGACATGAATGAGATTAGCCTGAGGAAAATTGGGATGAAGGAATATGAAATAGCCAGTTTTCCACAAATGAATGTATTTATTTTAATAATTCACGTGCTGTATTTACTACAACAGAACAGAATAGAAGCCATAGGATCCATAATTGATGGCAGATAGGTAGGGAAGTTCATAGTCTCCAAGGGCTGTTGTGAAGAGAAGCAGAAAGGGCTTGACTTTTCCATTAACTAGTGTAGTGGAAAGAAAAAAAAATTGGGTGATGCTATATGGAATATTGGTATGTGAAACTCACAAAAGGAGAAAAAAAGTGCAAGGTAGATATGAAAATGTTACATGATGTAATCAAAAAGGGATTCTAATGATTATATATATATATATATATACATATATATATATACATATATATATAAATACATATATATGCATAAATGATGCTCTTAAGAAATGTTGTTAAATGAGTAGATGAGGAACTAGTAATGTAGCAAAAACAAAAGATAACTATTGGATGTTCAGTATGCTTTAATCATGCCTTAGTGATTTCATGAGTCTACTAGGAGGAAATCCAGCATGTTGCATTAAGTTCCTATAAATCTTTTGGGAGAATATGGACAAGAATCACACAAAATGGGCAGGCTAGGATGGATGGCATTCTGCATCATGGGCAGAAACGCCCAAATTGAGATTACAAATTCATTTGAGCATTTGAGTAAGAATAGCAATCTTCCACTAAACAAACAACTGTATCTATATATGGAAGTGACTTTGCCATCGTGAATGCTATGGTAGTATAACATAAGTTTTGACAGAACTTATGTTCTATAATTCCAGGTTCTATTAAAATCAGGATGATTTGTATTAAAGTCTTCACAATGGACAGGTTTATCAACAGTAAAACAGGTAGAAAGTAGTGATTAATTTTTGGAAGGGGCCACAGCAACTCAAAGTTCATTTCTTCAGGCATAGAAGCATTCTGAAATAAATTTATACAGGAAATATTTATATCCAAAAGCCAATGAACCAATAAGAATTTACAAACTATCTTGTATGTGTGAGACATTCTGCTGTAGTTCAGGAAATATAATGACATAAAATTAAATAGTTTCTATCCTCAAAGAGCTTACATTCTCTTGAGGAGACAACATGTATATAAACAAATGTATACAAATAAAATGCAAGAAAATTCTGCTGGGAGAAATTAATTTGTAAATTTAAAAAATCTTTTAACATTACATATCAGAAATATAATGACAAAGCAATATGAGGAAGGTGACAAAACATTGAGCAATCAAAAAGTTATCAAACTGTACATACCCTTTGATTCAGCAGTGTTTCTACTGGGCTTATATCCCAAAGAAATCTTAAAGAAGGGAAAGGGACCTATACGTGCACCAATGTTTGAGGCAATTCTCTTTGTAGTGGCCAGAAACTGGAAACTGAGTGGATGCCCATTAACTGGAGAATGGCTGAATAAATTGTGGTATATGAATATTATGGAATATTATTCTTCTGTAAGAAGTGACCAGCAGGAGGATTTCAGGAAGGCCTGGAGAGACTTACATGAACTGAAGCTGAGTGAAATGAGCAAGACCAGGAGATCATTATATACTTCAATAGCAATACTATATGATGATCAATTCTGATGGACGTGGCCATCTTCAGTAATGAGATGAACCAAATCAGTTCCAATAGAGCAGTAATGAACTGAACTAGCCGTACTCAGTGAAAGAACTCTGGGAGATGACTATGAACCATTAAATAGAATTACCAATCCCTCTATTTTTGTCCGCCTGCATTTTTGATTTCCTTCACAGGCTAATAATACACTATTTCAAACTCTGACTCTTTTTATATAGCAAAATACCTGTTAGGACATATATGCTTTAACATACTTAACATGCATTGTTCAACCTGCCATCATAGGGAGGAAATGGAGGGAAGAAGGGGAAAAGTTGGAACAAAAGGTTTGGCAATTGTCAGGGCTTTAAAATTACCCATGCATATAACTTGTAAATGAAAAGCTAATAAAAAAAATTGAGCAGTCAGTAAGAAATCTCTATTCTTCATTACATCTTTTAAATCAGTTCAACAAATCTTTTCCTTTGTTTGAAGAAAATAAAATCTTCCTTATCATGTCCATGAAGGCTTGTTTCACTTGCTGATTCCTTAAGCTATAAATGAAGGGATTCAACATGGGAGCTACTGATGTATTAAGCACAGCAACTCCCTTACTTAAAGAGACTCTGTCCTTTGCTGAGGGTTTGATGTACATAAAAATGCAGCTGCCATAAGAAATGGAGATGACAATCATGTGAGAAGAACAAGTAGAGAAGGCTTTTTTCCTCTGACTGACTGAGGGGATCCGTAGAATTGTTCTGATGATGTATATGTAGGAGAGGATGATTAATGCCAGTGTAAACATAAGAGTCACTACAGCCCAAGAAATACCCATTGTCTCTAAGAATTGTGTGTCTGTGCAGGATAGTTGTAAGAGGGGAGAATAGTCACAGGTAAAATGGTCAATGATATTATCAGCACAATAATCAAGTTGCTGCATCAGAAGAATTGCTGGAAAGATGATCATGAATGAAATAAACCATGAGCAGAAGACAAGCAACGTACAGACTCTGTTGTTCATGATGGTTGTGTAATGTAGGGGTTTGCAGATGGCAACATAGCGATCATAGGACATGGCTGCTAGAAGGTAAAATTCAGTTACTCCCAAGAGAATGAAGAAAAACAATTGAACCATGCAGCCACTATAGGAAATAGTCTTGTCCTCAGTAATAATTGTGCCCAAGAATCTGGGAATACAAGCAGTTGTAAATGAAATTTCTAAGAAGGAGAAATTCCGGAGAAAGAAATACATTGGGGTCTGCAGATGAGAATCCTGCAGGGTGAGGATGATGATAGTCACATTGCCAGCAATGCTGAGAATGTATGCCAATAAAAGGAAGAAGAAAATGACCATTTGAAGCTCTGGATCATCTGACAATCCCAGGAGAATGAATTCGGTTACCTGTGTGTGATTTTTCATGTTTGCTTTCTATCTTTTTCAATAGATCTATAATAAAAATAAAAGAAAAGTGAACTAAAATATAAAGCAACAGAAAACACAAATAGGTTATACTTGAAATGATGCAGGGACATATAGTTAAAATTAATTTGTTCAATCATTCAAATACTTCCTAAATCACTGTTATATTACTATAGTAAGCATGAAGGGTTTTCAAAGATAAATAACATAAAAAATGGTTTAACATAATTAGGAAGATATGTACCCAAATAGAAAATAAGGTAGCATATAGTTAAGTACCATATGAAATAAGTTTTTTCTAAGTACTAAGAAATAAGAAAGGGGAAGCCCTTTTATCTTAAACTTATTATTTAAATTAATATATAAATGTCCACCAATCTACCTTTTTAATCTTTTCTTATATTACCATCTTTTGATTAATTATATCTTATTGGTTAAATGAAGACATTTACATATTTTCCCATTATGTTTTAATTTTTTTTTCCTTTTGCCAGTCAGTTAGGGTTAGGTAACTTTCCCATGGTCACACAGCTAGAAATTGTTAAATACATACATGTCAAATTTTAATTCAGGTCCTCCTGACTTCAAGGGTAGTACTCTATCCATTTCACCATCTAGTTGCCCCCATCACATTGTCTTATCAGCTGTAAAACAGATACAAAGTAACTATCTCTGGCATATATACCTGAGCACTGGATTACTATACACTGTCTACTTCAGAAGTAACTGATGTTTATTCCTTCTCTTACAGTAGGTATATTTAATTTTTATGGATACATCATTGGATATAGCACTAGAGTTGGCATTAGTAAAACATTTACTTCAAATGCCACTAAAAACAATTACTGGATGTGTGAACCTAAGCAAAAACTTTAATCTTAGTTTCCTCAAGTGTAAAATGGTAACAATAATAATATCTACCTTGCAGGACTTTGGTGAGTCTCAAATGAAAGAATACTTGTAAAAAAAAAAAATTCTTAGCATAATGCCAGGAACATAATAAATATAACTTCAAAGCTTTTTTTTTCCTTTCCTTGTCTTGTGTGTATCTTGTGTGTATCTATACTATCTACTAGATCGAGAATGCAATATCATATATACTCTATTTAAGCCTGAAAATTAAGGGTTTCAAGTTTTGTAAAGTAATATTTTCAATTTTATCAGTTACTACTACTTTAGTATTCATAAATGATTGCATAAATATATAAATAGGTTAAACTCCTTAATATATATTCTAGTTCCTAAATCATTTTAAATCATATGACCTTCACTACTTAATCTCACATGGGGAAAGTGTTTCCTAGATCTTTCCAGTAGCTCACTTTCATGATTTCTACCAGCTTTCTTTGGTGGGGGCAAGTTGGATTGTAGGGCAAAGGCTCAAGAGATATAAGAGTAAAAGACAGGATACAATGGAAATAGTTATCAGTAGTACTTCGATTGTGAATGGAGGAAAGTGAAGTTAGAGTAGAGGTAAAGATCTACTAAAGGTCTGAAGGGTGGAGGTAAATGGCAGTCATGATGATGAGATTCCATCACCCACTCAAAAGCATTCTTCTTCTATGGCCAAAAACTCTTTTATCCTGTATCTGATCATACTCCCCTTTTTGTAATTGAGAAACCGATGTGGTACAATTCATAGAACTCTAAACTTGTGGGCAAATTTGACCTCATAAACTTCCTAATTCTGAAACATTAGATTTAAAAAAAAAAAAAAAATCTTAATCACTGCGTACATTTGCTTCAGTATTCCCATCTATAAAATGAGAATAAAAATTCTACCTACTCCCCAAAATTGTAAAGTATATAATAAAGTACACTGCATGCTTTGAAACAGTATACACATGATATTATTGTTATTTCTATTCTTTTGTATGCCTTATTCTGTAATGTTCTGGCTAGCTTTCTGGAGGTCTTCCAACTGGGCCTTAGTTTCAGCAGAATGGTCAGGAATAAAGTCCAAAGTCTTTATTATCACCTTCACAGTCTGTCTCCTTTTCCTGTGGCTGCGATAGCTTTCTGGGGGATATTCAGATAAGCCTTGGTCTCAGTGGAGAAGTGAAGGAGACAGGACAGCCACCACAAGAATCTTTATCTTTGATTCTGTCCTCCAGCCTCCAATCTTCTGTCTTCTCTGGTTTATTTCTGAGTCTGTCTCTAGGTCTGGCTCTGACCTCTTAAATATTCTATTACAATTAAATCCATTCATCATACTGAATATAAGCCAATCATTATATCACTAGGAAACCATTATTTGTGATAAGATTAATTCAATCATACTGAACTAAAGAACTGTTAATCACCATGCTAAACTAGAAATCTATTGTCTTATCAGTTCCACTGAGTCAACACCTTGTTGTAAGAATCCTTGCCTCCAGTATATTTCTCTATAGTTCTGGCCCAAAACATTATTCCAACTAACATTTTTTGTTCTCATCATGCTTCCCAATCATAACATCACAGATTAAGAGATGAAAGACATTAGAGATCATTTAGTTCACAGCTTCACATGATATATTTTCATGCTATCATCAAGTGTTCACACTTAGAGTTAATAAATAACAAGATATTTTTTCCTGAATAACATTATTATTTTATATTAATAGTGATTTTTCTGGAAATAATAACATTTTTGTTGTTTTGCAATTTAAAGCAGTGACTCTGAGAGAGGGAAATTAAAAGCACATATATAAGGAAAAGAACAACATAGAAATGGAAGACTGGAGGAGATATTGTGTAGCACACGGATCATCTTGAGTCATATAGTGTATCCTTATGTTGCCTCTGTGATTTTGGGAAACTCACTTATCCTCTCTGGGTATAACTTTCCTTATCTGTAATAAGAGAGGATTAGACTAGATTACCCTTCATTCCCTTTTATTTTTAAGTCTATGATTATACAATTCATTTGAATGAATTCTGAACTGATCTTACACTTAAATTGTTTTAATTCCTTTAGTTTTCCTAATGCTCACTTATCCTTCTAAAATCAAATGATTTCCTCCATTTCTTGACCTTTACAAGGTTCATTTATGTTAGTCATGCTTTATGCTAAGCTTTAAGAGAATCTCTTTCAGTTTAAATAATCATTTTGAATTTGAGATTTCCACCCCTCATATATCATAATATAGCCAAGATTCTCTTCTATGCTGCTTCTTTAGAAAATATCAGAAAAAAAAAGACCAAATAAATTTGCAAGATTCTGTGGTTGCTCGTCCTTGCCATTTCCTTTCTTTTCTTTCATAATATTCCTCATGTGCAATTTAAATTCTACAAACAATAATAAAATATGTATTGTGATCATTAGAGAAATAATTGAGATATAGACTTATAGACAGTAGCTATCTCAGGTTGATGAGAGCAATAACCACTTTAAGATGTTTATCTATTATGATTCATTTGATGGAAAGAAAAGTTACCAGGAGATTCTAATAAAATTGTATTTTATTGATTTTTACTATGTTGTTTTTATAATTTTTATAAGATTAAACATTATTACTTCAGAATTCCTTTTCCTCAGTCCTTGGAGAATTTTTTTTTTCTCTCTCTTCTTATCAAGATGAGGATTTTTAGTTTCCGGTACACAAACATTAATGCTTCATTTTGAAGCAGAGAATTAACAGTGGAAAGAATGATGTACTGGGGGTCAAGGGATTTTCATCCAAATATTTTAAAAGTATTTCCAATACTATTCCCTCATAGGCCAGAATTAATGGATGAGTATTAACAAATTGGATATCATAATTAATTTTTGTTCTGTAATTCCTATGAATAAAATTGTGAAACATATACATATATGTATTGGGAAACATATACATATACTGAATTCTAGTACAATAGCAATGGGAAGAAGAAAAAATAGATATTTTAAAAAGTACTTACTTTTCCCACACAATCTTTGATAGACTACTTATGAAAAATTAACCAAAGTATCCTACATCATTTGCCTCCCAAACCAAGAATTAATGAGGTAATACTGATCAGATGGCCAGGCTTGCTCACTACCTCTCACACAAATTCATGTTTCCTCAAATACTCTCCGAGGCTCTTGCTCATTATCAGTCAATGGGGCATGTCTATAATTATTTTCTCCCTAGCCACTTAAATGTAACCTTGTTTTTAAAACTCTAAGACATTCTATTGATTTTAGCTTTGTGAAATGTCTCAGTTCTATAGAGAATGAAAGATTCTTCACAAATTTCCATGCTGCTTATGCCTTTCTAGAAATACAAAAGATGTCTTATCTGCCATCATTGATACCTGCTCAGGAAGATTAATTCACTGATCAAGGCAAAGGCATCATAAAGAGACAGGTTCAGAAAGTACTACAGAATATAAATCCTAATCCACTTTAGCACAAGTTGGAAATAGAAGCTTAGGGGACAGTACCTAAAGAGACTAAGAAAAAAAAAATCCTTGGCAAGCTAAATAACTAAGGAAAGATAAGGCAGGTAACCAAATGGGACTCTCTAGTCATTTGCAAAACTATCCAACTGATTAATTATGCAGTCTTATGGGACTGATACATGTTCAGAATTATCTAGAGTTATTTAGCTATGAGGACAAATTCTACTATTCCTTATCACCAGAAATGCTATAAGTTCACAAGAATACTATTTCCTACTTTCCATAATGCTCATTCCCCACAAAAACTCTTTTATGGCAAGTGCAAAATGGTTTGATTTTAGTTCCTAAGGGAAATTCCATAAATCCTTCCCTACATTTTTTCTCCCCATTCTTCCTCTTTTGTTTTATTTTAGTGAGTAGTCAAAAAGCTCACTGCAATGAGTAAAATATCAAAATTTATCTTCTCTTCAAAATGAAATTACTCTAGCAGAGTTTTTTTAAGAGATAAATAAGACAGAACTGTAGAATCAGTGTGACAGTAATGACATCAATGTTGTTAGTCCTTCATTTTTCAAAGGGGACTAATGATAGCTCTGGGGGATGTCTTGACTGTATTTAAGTGAGTCAGACCTGCACAAATTTGTTAGACTTACTCTCTCTTTCAGAGTCATCACCATGCAGTGGCAAAACAACAAGGGACTGTCTATGAGCCTTCGAATCCTTCATGTTTGACCAACGTGATCACTGGAACATGTTATTCTCATCCATCCATTCCAGCAGAAGAAAGAAATCTTCATATGCTTGACATTCTTCTAAGTCACAATTATATTTGAAGCCATTCAGTTACCATATCTTATTTTAGCTTATATTCTGAATAGTTTTACCCTGATTTGGCCACAGTGAATTTTAGAATTTCTTGATATAACAGGTGAGAGATGGGCATCAAAAGTGAATGAGAAGCTCTTAAAAAAAAAAAAAAAACTTGGCAAAACTTGTAATGAGAGATTCTAGCTCTCTTTGAACGCATAAATTCCAAATTAGCTATAATACAAGCATAAAGAAGTAATGGAGAGTGGGACTAGATGGGAGTTAGGAATGTGTGGACTCAAATTCTTTCTGACAAAGGTTAGGGATGCACATAGCCTTGACTCTGCAATCTTCTCATTGTGACTCAGATCCCTAAAACTCAATTACAAAATCGAAATAGATTGGAAAAGGGATTTTCCAGTTATTCCAAAATAATAGAATTACTTTTTTTCTGACTGAAAGGTTACTTTTTATACTGAAGTTTTTTATTATTATTATTTTCTAAATATACACAGAGATATTTTCAACATTCACACATGAAAAATTTTATGTTCCAAAAATTTTCCCTTCCCTTCCTCCTATTCCCCCCATATATGGCAATTAATGCAATATATGTCAAACGTTCAAATTTTCATAAGTAATCCAATATATGTTAAACATTTGTAATTCTTCTATAAATATTTCCACAAGTATCATGCTGCATAAGAAAACTGGATCAAAAAGGGGAAAAATATAGAAAGGAAACAAAATGCAAGCAAATAACAAGAAGGATAAATAATATGTTGTGATCTACTCTCAATTCCCACAGTCCTCTCTCTGGGTGCAGATGGCTATCTTCATGAGAAGACCATTGGAATTGGTCTGAATCATCTCACTGTTGAAGACAGTCAAGTTCTTCAGAATTGATCATCATATAATCTTGCTGTTGCCACGTGCTGTGATCTCTTGGTTCTACTCACTTCACTTAGCATCTGTTCACATAAGTCTCTCCAGGACTCTCTGCAATCATCCTGCTGATCGTTTCTTATAGAACAATAATATTCCAAAACATTCATTTGTCATAACTTATTCAATCATTTACCAACTGAGGGGCATCCACTCAGTCTCCAGTTTCTTGCCAGTATAAACAGAGCTGCTACAAACATTTTTCACATATGGATTCCTTTCCAACTTTTATAGTCTATTTGGATAAAAGCCTATTAGAAACACTGATAGATCAAAAGGTCTTCTCTTCTTTTTTTTTTCTTTTTCTTCTTTACCTTCTTTTTTCTCATTTATTCTCTTTCTCATTTCCTTTCTTCCTCCCTCCCTCCCTTTCTTCTTAGCTTTTCCCTTCTTTTATCTCTCCATTCTTTATTCCTATCTTACCTCTCTCTCTTCCATTCTATTCCATTCCTTCCATCTATCCTTTTTTTCCTTCTTTTCTCTTTTATTTTCCTTGCATTTCTTCATTCCTCCCTGTCTCCCTTCCTATCTTTGCTATCTCTTTTTTTGTTTGTTTTACATCATTGTCATTTCCCTTACTCCCCTCAAACCATACATTGTAACAAATGAATGTGGTCAAGCAAAATAAAGTAATTAAATTTTATATCCTAAATATTAAGATGGTCAGAATGAACTATATGTGCAGAATTCATACTGCAGAAACAAATGTATTAGTCATTTATAATCAAAATAGGATTACTGTAATTTATAATAGGGGCCCTTTATCTGGGTACATGAATTCCTAAGAAATGTTTGGAAAGATCATAATCCTGGATAGGAAAATATTATATCATTTTACCCATTAACCTCTAAAGGAAAATTAGCAGCTAACTTTCTTTAAATGATAAATACAGATAACCAAAATATTCGGAGAAAAGGTTCATAGACTTCATTAGACATTAAAAAATACCTAAAAGGATAAGAGCCCTCAGTTAACAATGTCAGTTAATCAATTAGGTGTACAAAATTTCCTACTTATTACCCAATCTTTTAAACTAACTGTGTTTGTATTATGTAGATTCACTAATATATGTGGGACTAGAAATGAGCAGGAACTAATTGGACTTAAGCTGGAATGACAAAACCAACATAATACAATATATTGTAAAAGATCACCTATAATCCTGTTCCCAAGGCAGGGAAAAAACCCAGCTTGGTAATGTAGGAACTACAGAAAATTCCTATTCTGTATATATTAAAGTTAAAAGTCAATTTCTAATTTAGGAAGTATCAGATAACTTTGATATACACAAAGGAAAAATAGACAAGGCATGATTTTCTGTTGCAGAATAAGTTAGAAAAAAATTACTTAAATATGATGACAAAAAGGGATCACATACTTTCCAGACAATCTTTGATTGATCAGTTTCAATTTTAATCTTGAATATTCCCATGAGTTTGCATAAATTAAGGTCAGTGGTTGATGTTCAACTGGTAAAAATTTCACAATTCTTTAATTGTGAAATATATTCAAATGCCACATACTAAAATAACTTTCTCCTCAGCATAAGGGAACACTTGCCAACTGCCACTCCCACTTCAGACACTTGCCCAGCTCAGACATATTGAACCTTATTACCAGAAATGCTCCAGAAAATGTTTTCTTCATGATTAGTAGCAAGAAAGTTTTGCCTTGAATGGAAGGGAATGCAAGGTATTTTCAAGTTTTTGGACAGTGAGAGATGTTTTCCTGCATATTTTGACTGTGGACATCCACATTTATCTAGACACCAAGTAGAAGACAACACATCCAACCTCCATTAGCACAAAACTTAGAAAAGGAAATTTATGGTATAATGGCCATAGAATACTGAAGCTGTGAAATACATAGCATGGAATATCACTAAATAAGAATAATATTCCATGACAGTTCATACAAGTCTTTCCAGGCTTCTCTGAAATTATCATGCTCATCATTTTTTTAGATATAAAATATAAATATTGTATTTCATTACATTCATATACCATAACTTACGTTATTCTTCAACTAATAGGCATCCACTCAACTTCCATTTCCTTGCCACTACAAAAAAAAGAATGATATTGTTGCAAAAGAGCTTAGACTAACATCAACATTAATATAAGAAGGTATAGTCAAATCCACAAAACCAAATTACAGAAAAAGTAAGTAGCACAATCATTTATAATACACTTTATCAAGTGGGGAGTAAGGAGCTGAAAATGTACCATAATTGTTTACTATACATATTGAGAGAAAGTAATCCATTATACAAGTGATTATTCAATTAACCAGTAAATTTATTAATAGGGATACTCCTTCCAGCAGTGCATATCACAACCAATCCACATTGTGACCGCTGATAGATGAGTCTCATTTATAGTAGGCTCAGGGCTTCTTTTTATATTTCTTAAGTCTATTTAGATGTAGTCCAGGGGCTGTATATTATTACTCACTTCTCTTTCTGAACTAAGCTTTCTGTTGTTCTGTTTCACAATATTTTATGTGAATGATGTCATTCTATCAATAAACATATATTAAATGCCTACTATGAGCTAAGCACTGTTCTGAGTACTAGGGATACAAAAGGAGGCAAAGCACAGAGCAGCTTACAATCTAATGGATGAAAAACCTTGTAAGCAAATATAGACCAAAAAAGCTATATATGAGATAAATAGGAAATAATTAACAGAGGAATGTACTACGTTTAAGAGGGGTTAGAGAAGTCTTGTAGGAGGTAAGATTTTAGTTATTCACTTTTAAAATTGCTATTTGTGCAATCTATAATTTCCATTACTCAGAGATTACTTATTATGATTACAAATGATTATAAGATTATGATCTTAGTTACTTAGCATAAACAGAAGAATTTTGACAAAATTGTGTTTCACTGAGGAGCCCCATATTATTAAATATGTAATACAAGTAATCTTGAAAAAGTTAGGAGTCAGAAATGTGTTATGGGCCAGAACTCTGAACTTGAAGGATTCTTATGATCTGCTAACTAAGTGAAATTGATGATACAATGGTTATCTAGTTTAGCATGGTGATTAATGGTACTTTAAGTTCAGTATGATTGATTTAATCTTACAATAAACAATGGTTTCCTAGAGATATAATGACTGGTTTATATTCAGTGTGGACCATATAAGAAGAAACTGAGAGCCACAGAAGAGAAGCTCTCAGAGGCAGAGAAGACAAGAGAACTAGAGGCAGGAGCTTAAGCTCTCAGAACCAAGGAGAGAGGAATTCATTTCACCTTCAGTCAGGCTCCTGGTGGCTGGTCTGGCCCCTTGTACTTCCCCTACTAAGACCAATGCCAGACTGAAAGGCTTTCCAGAAAGATGTGCAGCATCAGGCAAGGAGACAATAAAGGCTGTTGGAATTTAACCCCTGGCTACTCTTGTGGTGATTACTGAACTGAAAAGAAGGCTATCCCAGAGACCTCCAAGAAAACTGAACAAAGAGAACATTACAGAAATGCTTGAAAGACCTAATGTTGAAAAGTAAGCAGAATGTTTAAGAAAATATATTTCTATTAAGTTATTAAAAAGGATATAAAAAAGGACAGTGAAAAAGCATTCAATTCACCATATATAGACTTCAATTTGCTCTCTGGATTCAAGGTCCTCTTGTTGAAATAGTCTAGAAAGTCTTTCATTATTTTCACAGAAGCTGGAAGGTTTAGTTTTTAGTTATTGTTGCTGTTTTTGTTTTTTCAGCTGACACATTACAATACAGATTGATATTATATGTGTACACCAGTCAAACTTCCAGATCTTCTGTACAATGTATTCCTAGTTCTACTTTCTCTCAGCATCAGTTCCTGTAAATCTTTTCAGGCCTATCTGAAGTCAGTTTGTTCATCATTTTTTTATAGATTAATAATGTTCATTATCTTCATATACCATAGCTTAGTCAGTCATTCCCCAACTGATCGCCATTGGTCATTTTCTAATTTTTTGTTACCATAAAAAGAGCCACTACAAACATTTTTCCACATGTGGATCCTTTTCCTTACTTTATGATTTCCTTAGGATACTGAATTCAGTGGTGGCACTTCTGGGTTAAATGGCATGCATAGTTTTATAGTCCTTTGAACATAGTTCCAGATAGCTCTCCAGAATGGTTGGATCATTTCACAACTCTAACAATGCCTTAGTGTCCCAATTTCTCACAACTCCTCCGACATTTGTCAATTGTTTTTTCATCTTAACCCAGCTGAGAAGTGTGATAAATGGTACCTCAGATTTGTTATAATTTGAATTTCTCTAATCAATAGTGATTAAGAACATTTTTTTTCATATAACTGTAGATAGATTAAATTTTGGCATTTGAAAATTGCCTGTTCATACCTTTTGACAATATCAAATGGGGAATGATTTGAATTCTTATAAGTTTGATACATTCTTTATATATTTTAAAGATGAGGCCTTTGTCAGGAACACTGAATGTAAAGAACTTTTATCAAGCTTTCTACTTCTCCTTTAATCTTATTTATGTTGATTTTGTTTGTGCAAAAACTTTTAAATTTTTGTAATCAAAATTGTCCATTTTGCTTTTCATAATGTTCTCTAATTCTTCTTTTGTCAAAAATTCCTCCCTGCTTTCTTAATTTATTTATGGTATCATCTTTTATGCACAAATAATGTACCCATTTTGACCTTATTTTGGTATGGCATATGAGATATAGATCTATGCCACATTGCTAACATTATTTTCCAGTATTCCTAGCAATTTTTGTCAAATAGTGAGTTCTTATTGCAGAAGTTGGAATTTGGAGATTTATCAAATAGAAGGTTACTATAGTTCTTGATTACTGTGTAATGTGTATCTAATCTGTTCCACTGATCACTGATCCAGACCTTTATTTCTTAGATAGTATTAAGTGGTTCTGATGACTGCTGCTTTATAATATTGTTTTAGGTTTGGTACTGCTAAGCCACCAATCTTTATTTTTTTCCTGATTAATTCCTATGATATTTTTGAACTTTTATTCATCTAGATGAATTTTTCTGATATTTTTAGAGTTCTATAAAATAATTTTTGGCATGTTGGTATGGCACCAAACAAGTAGACAAATTTAGGCAGAATTGTCGTTTTTATTATAATAACTCACCTTACCTATGAACAATAGATATTTTCCCAATTGTTTAGATCTGACTTTATTTTCATGAGAAATGGTTTTTTTTTTTGTTTTTTGTTTTTTGTTTTTTTATTTATGTAACTCTTGTATTTGTCTTGTCAGGTTTATTCTTGTCTATAGTTAAATTTAATGGAATTTCTTTTTCTAACTCTTGCTGATGGGCTTTGTCAGCAATATACAGAAATTCTAATAATTTATGTGGGTTTATTTTACATACTGCAACTTTCCTAAAGCTAACTATTTCCAGGATTTTGGATGATTTTCTAGAAATCTCTAAATAAATCATTTTATCATCTGCAAAGAGTGATAGTTTTATTCCCTTATTGACTATTCAAATTCCTCTGATTAATTTTTCTTTTTTATTATTAAACCTCACATTTCTAACCAGGAGATCATTATATACTTCAACAACGATACTATATGAAGATATATTCTGATGGAAGTAGATTTCTTTGACAAAGAGACTAACTCAGTTTCAATTGATCAATGATGGACAGAAGCAGCTACACCCAAAGAAAGAACACTGGGAAATGAATGTGAACTACTTGCATTTTTGTTTTTCTTCCTGGGTTATTTTTACCTTCTGAATCCAATTCTCCCTGTGCAACAAGAGAACTGTTCGGTTCTGCATACATATATTGTATCTAGGATATACTGCAACATATTTAACATATATAGGACTGCTTGCCATCTAGGGGAAAGGGTGGAGGGAGGGAGGGGAAAAATCAGAACAGAAGTGAGTGCAAGGGATAATGTTGTAAAAAAAAATTACCCTGGCCTGGGTTCTGTCAATAAAAAGTTATTAGAAAATAAATAAATTTTTTTTTAAAAGCTCACATTTTTAGTACAATGTTGAATAATAATGGTGAACATGGTCAATCTTGTTTCACCCCAGATTTTATTGGGAATGCATCCAACTTCTCTCTATTATGAGTAATGTTTGCTGTTGGTTTTAGATAGATACTGCTTATTATTATGAGGAAGACTCATTTTATCCCCATGCTCTATAGTGTTTTTAATAGGAATGGGTGCTGCATTTTATCAAAAAAATTTTCTGAATCTATTGAGAGTATCATATGATTTCTGTTGGTTTTGTTATTAATGGGGTCAATTATGGTAATAGTTTTCCTGATATTAAACAAGCCCTGCATTCCTAGTCTGAATTCCACTTTGTCATTATATATTATTTTGCTGAGAAATAGCTGTAATCTAGTTATTATTAACTAGATTAATTTGTGCAAATTTAATTTGTTCATACGGGAAATTGTTTTGTAATTTTCTTTCTTTGTTTTGGGTCTCCCTAGTTTATGTATCAATACAATAGTTGTGTCATAGAAGGAATTTGACAGGACTCTTTCTTTATGTATTTTTCCAAATACTTTACATAGTTTTGAAATTAATTATTCTTTAAATGTTTAGTAAAATTCACATTTGAATCTATCTGACCCTGGAGATTTTTTTCTTAGCAAGTTCATTAATGGCTTGTTTAAATTCTTTTTCTAAAAAAGAAACACTTAAGCAATGTATTTCTTTTTCTATTAATCTGGGCAATTTATATTTCTTTAAATTCATCCATTTCCATTAAATTGTCAGATTTGTTGACATACAATTGGTCAAAAAGTCTCCTAATTATTGCTTTAATTTTTTTTCATTGGTAGTACATTTACCCTTTTCATTTTTGATGCTGGTGATTTGTTTTTTTCCTTTCCTTCTTCTAATCAAAATAATAAAAGTTTTATCTATTTTGTTGGTTTTTTCATAAAATCAACTCTTAGTTTTGTGTATTAGTTCAATAGTTTTCTTAGTTTCAATTTTATTGAATTCAAAATTCAAAGGAGTTTCAGAATTTGGTATTTAAATTGTTGGTGTTTCTAATTTGTTCTTTTCTAACATTTTTTACTTGGCATGTCCAATACATTGATCTCTTTATTTTGTTCATGTAACTATTTAGAGATCTCAAATTTCCCCTAAGAATTTTTTGGCTCCATCCCAAAGGTTTTACTGTTATCTCATTATTGTCATTCTCTTGGAAGAAATTAAGGGTTGTTTCTATGATTTGTTGTTTGATCCACTCATTATTTAGAATTAGATTATTAAAAATTTGCAATGGGTTCTTAGCCAATCTTTCCTTAGCCCTTTATTGAATATAATTTTTATTGCATCATGGTCTGAAAACGAAGCATTTATTATTTGTCTTTCTGCCTTTGATTGTGAGGATTTTATAACCTAATACATCATCAATTTTTATGTTGGTGCTATGTACAGTTGAGAAAAAGCATATTTCTTTCTGTCTCTATTCAGTGTTTTCCAGAAGTCTATCATATCTAGGTTTTCTAGGATTTTTTTATCTCCCTACTGTATTTAATGTTTATTTTGAGGTTAGATTTCTCTCATCCTGGGAAGTGAAGTTTGAGCTTCCTCATTGATATAGTTTTGTTGTCTATTTCTTTTGTAACTATCTTATTATCTTTTTCTAGGAATTTGAATGATCTACCACTTATTGCATATACATTTAGTATCATTACTACTTCATTGTTTATGGTACCTTTTATCAAGACGTACTTTCCTTCCTTATTTTTTTCATTTAGATCTCTTTTTATTTTTTGCTTTATCAGAGATTAGAATTGTTATCCCTGCTTTTTTTTTTTTTTTTGCTTCAGCCTAAGCTTAATAAGTTCTGTTACAATCTTTTACCTTTACTCCATAAATACCTCTCTGTATCTAATGTGTTTCTTGTAAACAACATATTGTAGGCTGTTTTTTTAATCCATTCTGGTGTTCACTTCCATTTTATGAGAGTTCATTCAATTCTCATTTAGTTATAATTACCAATTTTGTATTTCCCTCAGTCCTACTTTCTTCCTTTTATACTTTTGTCCTCTCTTTCCACCCCAGCCTTCCTTAGTAGTGTTTTGTCTTCAATCTACTCCATTACTACCTACTCTATTGTCTATCATACTTCACCCCTTTCTCCTACTGTTTCTGCCCTCCTCTTTATCCAGCCCCTCACTTTTCATCTCTCTCCTCCTACTTATTTATAGGGTAAGATAAATGTCTATATCCAACTGGATGATTGTTAGTACCTCTTAGAACCAAAAGTGATGAAAACAAGCTTCAGATAATGTTCATCCCCCTCTTTCCTTTCCCTCTATTACAATATGTCTTTTGTACTTCTTCATATGATCTAATTTGTGCTCTTATACTTTAGCTTTCCTCTTCTCCCAAAACAATCCTTTTCTTACAACTTAATGTGATTTTCTTTGATATCATCACACCAGAGTTCTTTCACATCCAAACCCTATATTCATGTGATGCCCCCCCCCCAAGTGCCCTAAAACAGTTCTTAAGAGTTACAGATATAACTTTCCTACCTAGGGATATAAACAATTTAACCTCCCCCATTTACCTTTCTTGTCTTCTCTTGAGTCCTGTGTTTGAAGATCATGTTTTCTATTTAGTTCTCTTTTTTTTTTCAATAGAAATGATTGAAAGTCTCTTACTTCATTGAAGATCTGTCTCCTCCCCAAAATATGGTTCTCATTCTAACTGTGTAGTTAGTTTTTGGAGTAATCCAGATCCTTTGCCTTCAGAATATTTTGTTCCAGGCCAGCCAATCCATTATTATTAATGCTGCTAGAACCTGGGTAATCTTGACCATTGATTCCTGATACATAAATTGCTTTTATCTGCCAGCTTGCAGTATTTTTATCCTTGACATTGTAGTTCTGGAGTTTTGCAACAATGTTCCTTGGGTTTTCCTTGTGGGATCTCTTTCTGGAAGTGAGTGATAGATTCTTTAAGTGATTATTTCCCCCTTTTTTCCAGTATACCATGGCAGTTTTCTTTGATGATCTCTTGAAGAATGTTATCCAGTGAATACAGAGAGGCTTGGAAAAACTTACATGAACTGATGCTGAGTGAAATGAGCAGAACCAGGAGATCATTATACACTTCAATAACAATACTGTATGAGGATATATTCTGATGGAAGTAGATATCTTCGACAAAGAGGTGATCTAATTCAGTTCCAATTGATCAATGATGGACAGAGTCAGCTACACCCAGAGAAGGAACACTGGGAAATGAATGTGGGCTACTTTAATTTTTGGTTTTTTTCCCAGTTTAATTTTACCTTCTGAATCCATTTCTTCTTGTACAACAAGAGAACTGTACAGTTCTGCATACATATATTGTATCTAGGATATACTATAACATATTAAACATATATAAGCCTGCCTGCCATCTAGGGAAGGGAGTGGAGGGAGGGAAGGGAAAAGTCAGAACAAAAGTGAGTGCAATTGATAATGTAAAAAAAAATTTCCCATGCATATATTCTGTCAACAAAAAGTTATAATTTTGAAAAATAAATTAATTAATACATAAAAACTCTCTCACCCAGGGCCTAAAAAAAAAAAAAATGCTATCCAGAATCTTATTTTGGTTATGGTCTTCAGGTAGACCAATGATTTTAAAATTATATCTCCTGAATCAATTTTTCAGATTGACTGTTTTGTAATAACATATTTTATATTGTCTTCCATTTTTCCAGTCTTTTTAGATCGACTGATTCCTTAGTTTGACTGATTCATGTCATGTGAGACAGGGTGAAAAAGGAGAAAATGGGAGAAGGCATCTCGATGATATGGAAGAGGGAGATCTAAGATCATAGTTTCAGTGTTTGAATAATATTAGAAAGGTTCTAAGCCAAGATGGTAGGTGGTAGGGTAACTAGTGTGTGTTTGACAAAGAATGAAAAGTTTCAGGGAAGTCATTATATTTAATAGAATATGGAGTTGATAAGGCAGATATAGAAGAATTGCCTAACAGCAATGATGATCTAGTTGAGGTTATGTAACATAAATCTGTAGTGGGTCTACTTAGATTGGCTGTTTGATTTGCTCTACTTGCAGTAGCATGCATAAACAAGTAAAGATAATGCATAGTGAGAGTGACCCAAAGCTGGTAATATGAAAAGGAAGCAAAAAATTCAAGAGAAGAGGACAATGTAAATGATGTAGTTGACCAAAGTCTCAAAATGAAAAAAAAAAAAAAAGAGGTGAGTATAGCAATTATAAATATGATGGTCTAAATTGACAGAATTTAGCAGTAAAGGGAATAGATGTCAAAATGTGGATTAAAAGCATAGTTAGTACAGGAAAGCTGAAAAGTAGGGAAAATGCTAATACATTATGATCAGATAAGTGCATTTCACAGTTTGTCAATAAAGAAATGGTGAGTTTATGAATGATGGCAAGATCCAAGATATGAGCATCATTCTTTTTTTTCAGTGAAGGATTTTGTCATAGAAAATAAGTAAATTGTTTAACCCAGCATTATTAAAGACAGCCCACAGATGGGACCTGATGCATTTTCTGCAAAAAGGTGCCATTCCCAAATGTCACCATCTCAACCCTGGATGACACCCCACTTTTAATCTGCTCCTGAGATTTGTTTCCTCTAGGCTTCAAGCAATGAATTTTCAATTGCCCTCCAGTCTGCAGACTGGGACTGACTGGGACACACAACACACAATCAGATGCCCTGCTGTTATTTTTGGACCTCACATCTCCCCTCCTGGCATGAACCCCAAATGAACTAGGGACAGCTCTATGACCTTTGACAACTTGAAGCAGTTACAGAAGAAGAGACCTTTGCCCTTTATCCCAAATGAATTACAGAGTGACTGCTTGAGGAAGGAATGACAAGGGGAGCTCCAAAACTCTTTCTCTTTCTCTCTCTCTCTGACTTTGGGGATGAGGCATGAGGTAAAGCACTTGAGAAGTAACTTGAAGGAGAGATTCTCCTTGAATCCTGCCTCTGTAAGAGATCCACCCCAGGGAATCAAGATAAAGTGGTTTATCTTGGTGAGACTAGTTGAAGTAATCTCATTTAGCTGGAGATCTAGATTTCTACTGATCCCTATTGTTGACTCAAAACCACTCCCAGTAAGTGATCTCATCTAGGCCTGTGGGCAGTGACAGCATTGAGGGAATCTCATTCGGTTGAAACCTCTGTCTCAGATTTCTTTATAAAAATGGCCATTTTAAACTCACTTCTTTGCAGAGGACCTAATATGCCATGCCAATGAACCTTTCTCTCTCTGACATAGCAGAAACTCTCTGCCCACTGAAATGATATTCCCTTTCAGTGTTACCCTCTCTTTATCTTTCCCACCTATTTCCCTAACAAGACTTTATACCTCTTTGTCAGGATTTCTCTGCTAAAACTTTATTTCTCTGTCAGGACCTTACCACAACGGGAATTCAGTCTTTCTATTCATGCATAGAAAAAACTGACTTCTCAGTGCCTGTAATAAACTTTTTTTTTTTACCAGTCTAGCTTTTGGGGTTCATAAATTCCTTTATAAAGCACCTCTGCAACACCAGAAGGGGTTCCCACAACTCCCTACCTTGCTTGACTCCTAAAGGGGAATTCTAGGGGAGCCAAAACTCTTCATTTGGGAGGTTTGGCTCCCCTAGAATTCCCCTTTAGGGAACCCCTGAACCTGAACCCCATCACTGCACTGGGACTGTATCCTGAAGGAAGTCATGCAGAGGAAAAGACCCACATGAACAAAACTGTTTGTAGCAGCACTTTTTTTGGTGGCAAAAAAAATTAGAAACTGAGAAGATGCCTATAAACTGGGGAATGGTTGAACAAGTTATGGTATGTGAAGGTAATGGAATATTATTGTTCAATAAAAAATGCTGAACAAGCTGAATTTAGATTGACCCAGAAAGAATTGCATGAATTGATGCTGAGTGAAACAAGCAGAACTAGGAATACATTGTACATAGTAACAGCAAGATTATGTGATGATCAGCTAAGAAATTCTTGGTTCTTCTCAATAGTTTAGTGATCCAAGGCAATTCCAACAAACTTTGGATTGAAAATGGCCAGAAAGAATTATGGAGATTGAATGTAAAGCAAAGCATACTATGTTTACTTTTTTTCTTGTGTTTTTTTCTCTTCTAATTTTCCCTTTTGTTTTTATTTTTCTCTTCCAAAAATGATTCTTTAAAAATGCATATTAAAAATTTAATATATATATCTATAACCAAAAAAGATAAAACAATTATAAATAATTAAACAAACAAGATTACAGGAGGAAAAAAAAAACTATCACAAACAGAAAATGAATTAATTAGAGCATTGAGGAGGTTGAGGGATTATCAGTATGTATGCTGAAATCCACTAGTTTCAGTTAAGAATTGGAAAGGAAAGAAAAATTATGAATCAGTTAACTCACTGATAAAGAGAAAAGGAAAAAAAATTCTCATTGAGGGTCCATAGTTTTACCCAAGAAAAAAAGCAAGATTTTCATATGAGATATGGAAAAAAGTGCATGTAGAGTACTTGAGGAAGAATGGAGAAAGAAAGAGCTCCTGGACATAGAATCATTTATGTTGGAATAATAGTATTTATTGCCTTGCTATAAGTTGAAGTTGGATAACCAAATTTTGTAATGTGCCCACTTTATATACTTTAAGATTTCCTTTCAATTTCATTCAGCAGCCCAGAAGGAGCAGAAGAGACTTATAATTGAAGTTATCTTGGGATAAGGTTTGACAAGGAATTAGAGGGATCAAGAGCAAAGGATAATATGAAGTTGAAAGGGTTAACTCTTAGGTTGAGACTTTAAAGGAAGTAAAGTGAAAGTAGAATGTGGATAAGAGCCTGAGAAATACTGAATGGTAATGAGATTAAGGTCACAATGAGGAATTTGAGGGAATTCCAGAGGAAAGACAAAGAAGTGAAAAAGGAATATATAGATAGAGGGTAATAATTAAGGGAATGTCAGGCTTCTAATTAGGGTAATAATCCATTAATTGCAAAATCTAATGGGTGACCACCCTTATGTATATGTACATGTATGTTGGGGAGGGGAGGTTACAGGAATAGGTGATGGGACTTAAGGAGATTCAGAAGAATGGCAGGTTAGGGAGCCTGAGAAAGAACACACCTGGATATTAAAATCTTCAAGTAAATGGAGCTAGGCAAAAGAGGAAAATGATGAGCCAAGTGTTAAATTTCTTCAGAAAGGAGTCAAGAATGGCATGGGAACTGATATTCTATAATTACAATAACTTTAATTCCATGGAATCATATAATTAAATTCAATTGAAACTTTAATTGAATGAATGAGGGAGTAGGGAGAATAAAGGTAAAGATAATCAAGGGAAGCTTGCTTGCTTTTCCTGAATGTTAAGAGATGGCAACTATATAAGAAAATAGGTGCAATATGAACAGAAGTGTGTTGACTATGGAAGAGGAAATGCAGAAAATACAGTAACAAGGTGGCCAGAATTGAATTGGGACATAAATGAGATAGGACTGAGAAAAATGGGGATGAAGGAATATGAAATAGCCAGTGTCCCACAAAGGAACACATTTACTTTAAGTATCCACATGCTGTGTTTACTATAACAGAACAGAATAGAAGTCATAGTCAATAATTGGTGGCATATAGGTAGGGAAGTCCATAAGGCTCCAAGGACTGCTGTGCAGAGAGGCAGGAAGGGCCTGAATTTTCCATTAATTTAGAGACTAGTGGAGTGAAAAGAAAGAAAGACATTGGGTGACACTATATGGAATATTGTTATATGGAAGTCACAAAAGGAGAAAAAAGATACAAGGTAGATATATAAGAAAGTTGCAAGATGTAATCAAAAAGGGACTCTCAATTTTATAGATATATATAGATATATATATATATATCTCAAAATTATATATATATGTAAATATATACATGTATACACACACATATATATGAATAAATGATGCTCTTAGAAATGTTGTTGTATAAGTAGAAGAGGAATGAGTAATATAGCAAAAGCAAAAGATATCTGTGGATGTTCAGTGTGCTCTAATCATGCCTTAGTAATTTCATGAGTAAACTAGGAGGAAACCTAGCATGTTGCATTAAGTTTCTATGAAACCTTTGGGAGAATAGGTTCAAGAACCACACAAAATGGGCACGTTTGGATGGATGGCACTCTGTATCACTGGCACAAACTCCCAAATTGGTGAGATTACAAATTCATTTGAGCATTTGAGTAACAATAGCAATCTTTCACTAAAGCAACAATTTTTATCTGTACATGGAGCTGACTTTGGCATCTTGAATGCTATGGTAGTTTAACATAAGTTCTGAAATAATTTATGTCCTATGATTTCAGGTCCTATTAAAATCAGAACAATTTGTCTTCACAATGGACAGGTTTATCAACTGTAAGCTATATACAATGTAAGGATCAATTCTTGGAAGGGGCCACAGAAATTCAAAGTTCATTTCTTCCAGCATGGAAATATTTTCATATAAATTTATTCAGGAAATATCCATGTCCAAAAGCCAAACAATCAAGAAGAATTTACAAACTACATTCTTTTTGTGAGGCCCTCTGCTATAGGTGGGAAAATATAATGACAGAAAATTAAGGAGTCCCTATACTAAAGGAGCTTACATTCCCTTGAAGGAGATAACATGTACATAAACATGTGTATACAAATAAAATACAAGAAAATTTGATGGGTGAATTTAATTTGTAAATTTAAAAATCATTTAATTTTGACATATCAGAAATATAAAGATAAAGATATATGAGGGAGATAACAAAACTTTGAGCAGTCAGTAAGAAATCTCTACTCATTACATCTTTTTAATCAGTTAAACAAAACTTTTCCTTTGTTTAAAGAAAATAAAATCTTCCTTATCATGTCCATGAAGGCTTGTTTCACTTGTTGATTCCTTAAGCTATAAATGAAGGGATTCAACATGGGGGCTACTGATGTATTAAGCACAGCAACTCCTTTGTTTAAAGAGACTCTGTCCTTTGCTGAGGGTTTGATGTACATAAAGATGCAGCTGCCATAAGAAATGGAGATGACAATCATGTGAGAAGAACAAGTGGAGAAGGCCTTTTTCCTCTGACTGACTGAGGGGATCCGTAGAATTGTCTTAATGATATACATATAAGAGAGGATGATTAATGCCAATGTAAACATAAGAGTAAACACAGCCCAGGTAAAACCCATTGTCTCTAAGAATTGTGTATCTGTACAGGATAATTGGAAGAGCGGAGAATAGTCACAGGTAAAATGGTCAATGATATTATCAGCACAATAATCAAGCTGATGTATCAGAATGATTGCTGGAAAGAAGACCATGATTGAAATCAGCCATGAGCAGAAGACAAGCAATGTACAGACTCTGTTGCTCATGATGGTTGTATAATGTAGGGGTTTGCAGATGGCAACATAGCGATCATAGGACATAGCTGCTAAAAGGTAAAATTCAGTTACTCCCAAGACAATGAAGAAAAACAACTGAGCCATGCAGCCATTGTAGGAAATAGTCTTGTCCTCAGTAATAATTGTGCCCAAGAATCTTGGAATACAAGCAGTTGTAAATGAAATTTCTAAGAAGGAGAAATTCCGGAGGAAGAAATACATTGGGGTTTGGAGGTGAGAATCCAGCAGGGTGAGGATGATGATAGTCACATTGCCAGCAATGCTGAGAATGTATGCCAATAAAAGGAAGAAAAAAATGACCATTTGAAGCTCTGGGTCATCTGACAATCCCAGGAGTATGAATTCAGTTACCCTTGTGTGATTTTTCATATTTGTTTTCTCCTTTTTTTAATAGAACTACAATAAAAATAAAAGGAAATAGAATTAATAATATAAAGCAACAGAAAACATACATGCACTATATTTGAAATGATAGAGGGAGAAATAATTAGAATTGACTCATTAAGTTATTCACATATTTGTTACATCACTGTTGTGTTACTATAGTAAATATGAAGAGGTTTTAAAAAACAAGTTACACAGAATTGATGGTCTAAGTAGTTTTACATAATTGGGAAGATATGTCCCAAATAAAATACAAAGTAGCATTCAGTTAAGTACATATGCCTCTAAAAAATAAGATCTTCCCTTTTCTCATTAAACTTATTATTTAAAGTCATCTGTAAATGTCCACTAATCAACATTTTTAGGCTTTTCTTATAATACCACCTTTTGACTAATTATTGCTTATTGGTCAATTGAAGAAATTTACGTATTTCCCATTATGATTCAATATCTTTTTTTTTCTTTTGACAAGCAACTGAGGTTAAGTGACTTGCCCATGGTCACACAACTAGGAATTGTTAAATGTGTGGAGATCAAATTTGAACTCAGGTCCTCCTAACTCCAGAGCTGGTACTCTATTCACTTCATCATATGGGTGCCCCCACAATAATATCTTTTATCGATGGTATTCTACATCCAATCTTAGAACAACTTAGAATATACTTTAGTGTATGCCTCAAATTATGCACTTTTCTTACAATCGCCCTTTTTAGATGTGAAATATGCTATTCTTCTTTTGCTTCTCCATTCTATCCATCCCAACCCATTTCACAATGTCCCATTTAAGCCTGTCTCAGTTTCCCTGTCTATGTTGGTGATAATAATACTCCTCTAATCTTAGTAACTTGACTTTCCTAAAGATACTTTGTGCATCTTTGATGTTATCATATATAACAATGAATTTCACAATTGCTTATGTGTCATATACTTCTAGTAGACTTTTACCATAAGATTAAAGATATGCTTTTTTGTCATCTATACTTTTAATCTCCTCTTATCACTCTGTATCTTCTATTTCCAGGAATGATGAAAAAAGAGGGTTAAGAAAACCAAAAGATAGATCCTGAGTAAGCTCTAGGAAACCTGGTCAACCTATGTATAAAGGGAATTGAGTATTTATTGGAGTCTTGACAGCAGTCCCAAAACTTCTATTAGGAAAAGCCAACTTGATTTTTAATCACTATTATCATTTTCCCCAAGTTACTAATTTTTTTATGTAGGAAATATGTGGTACAGGAACTTTTTCTGTAATGACATATACATTTCTATTAATGGAGTCTATTTTTTCTAATAATTTATGTTAAACATCATAACTGCAATTCTATATAAGAAAAGCAAAGAAAGAAAGGAGGGAAAACTTCTAATAGTTTCTGTTGGAATTTTATATAAAAGGAATTAAGATGTTTGTTGTTGTGGGGTGTTACATAATAGAACTTAAAATAGGAAAGACCCTGGTTCAGTTCTCACTTTACAGATGAGGAAAGTGAGCAGAAAGGTGAAGGGCTTTAGTCAAAGTCACCAAGATAATAAGTATCATAAGTGATGGGTACAGCTCTTTTTTATCCAAATCTTGGTTTATTTCTACTATAACATGACCTTTCTGTAGCCTTTACTTCTACTATTAATTACTTTTTCTTATTATTATCCATCTATCTATGGCAGTCTATCTTTCGTTTCTCTTTCTATCAATCATTTCTTAAGTGCATAGTCTCTGCTAGGCATGTATTTAATGCTAAGCATAAAAAGTTGAAGGCACAGTTCTTGCTTTTAAGACTTTAATTCAGTCTCTAAGAAGTCACTGTTACCAATGCATCACTGGGTACAGCACTGGAGCTGGGATTAGTAAAACTTTACTTCAAATGCCACTAAAGACAATTACTAGATGTGTGAGCCTAAGCAAAAACTTTAACCTTAGTTTCCTGAAGTACAAAATGGTGACAACAATTATATGTAGCCTTGTGACCTTTGTGAGTCTCAAATGAAAAAAAAATTGTAAAAATTGCTTAGCACAGTGACTGGCACATAATAATTATTGTTTCAAAACTTATTTCTTTCCTTTTCCTTGTCTTGTGTGTATCTTTACTAAGTGTTCTAGATCTAGGCTGCAATATCATACATTTCTATTTAAGGCTGAAAATTAAGGGTTTTGAGTTTTATTAAATAATATTTTCAACTTTATTAGAGATACTAGTACTTTGGTATTCATAAATCATTACCTACATATATACACAGGTTAAACTGCTTAATATATATTGTTCCTCAATCACTTTAAATCCTATGGTCTACTATCCTCTTCTACTTAGTATCACACAGGGAAAGTGTTTTGTAGATCTTACCAGCAGCTCATTTTCATGACTTCAACCAGCTTTCTTCTACAGGAGCCAAGCTGGAATGTAGGTCAAAGGCTCAAGGAATATGAGAATAAAAGATAGGATTCAGTTGAATTAATTATCTATAGGACTCAAATTGTGAAGGGAGGAAAGTGAAGTTAGCATGGACATAAAAGTCTTTGAAAGACTTTTTGAAAGGTATGAGGGGTGGAGATATTTGGCAGTCAAGATGATGAGATTCCAACATCTACTCAAAATCATTTCTCTTCTATGGTCAAAAACTCTTATATTCCTCTGTCTGGTCATACTACCCTTTTTGTAATTGAGAAACTGATGTGGTGCAATGGATAGAATTCTGGACCTGTAGTCAAATTTGACCTCAGAAACTTCCTAGTTCTATGACTTTGGATAAAAAATAATTTTTAATCACTGAGTAAATTTGCTTCAGTATCCCATCTATAAAATAAGAATAATAATAGCACCTACTTCCCAGAATTGTGAAGTATATTATGAAGTACTCTATATGCTTTGAAACAAAATACAAATGATATTATTGTCATTTCTATCTTTCTGTATCCCTTATTCTTCCTAACATTCTTCTTTCTCATCATGACTGCCAATCATAAGATCACAAATGAAAGAGACTAGAGACCATTTTGTTCACAGCTTCACATGATATATATTCATATTCTCATTTAATTTCACTCTTATTGTTAATAAGTAACAGAGTCTTTGCTTTGTTATTATTATTATATTATTATTATTAATAGTGACTTTCTGGAAATAATTACACTCTTGTTCTGCATTTCAAAGCATGGAATGAAATTAAGAGCACATATATAAAAAGAAGAATAATGTTAAAATGGATGAATGAAAGACATATTGTGCAGGACACCAATCATCTTGAGCTTTGCTTGTTCAAATCATATACTGTATCCTTATATTGCCTCTGTGATTTTGAGCAGCTCATTTAACCTTCAGGTGTCACTTTCTTTATCTGTAAAAAGAGGGGACGGGACTAGATTACCCTGCATTCCTGGCTAGTTTTAAGTTTTTGATTATACAATTCCACTGATTAAATTTTGAACTGCTCTTATACTTAAATTGTTGTAATTCCTTTAGCTTTTCTGACTTTTCTCTGAATACTCACTTACTCTTGTGAAATCAACTGATTTCCTCCATTTCTTGGGCCTTCACTGGTTTCATTTCTCTTAGTCATGTTTTATCCTAAGTTTAAAAATCTTTTAATCTCTTACAGTTTCCATAATTATTTTGAATGTTAGCTTTCCACCCCTCTCATATAGCATAATATAGTCAAGATTCTCTTTTATGGTGCTTCTTTAGAAAATACCAGAAAAAAAAAGAAGACCAAATAAATGTGAAAGATTCTGTGCTCTTCCTTGCCATTTCCTTTCTTTTCTTTCATGATATTCCTTGTGTTTAATTTCATTTCAATAAATAATAATTATGTATTATTGTCATTAGAGAAGTAATAGACATACAGACCTTATAGACAGTAGCTGTTTAAAGTTGATGATAGTAACTATTTTAAAATGTTTGTTATGATTCATCTGATGGAAAGAAAAGTTCTCAGGAAATTCTAATGAAATTTTATTTGATTGATGTTTACTTTGTTGTTTTTAAAATTTTCTACATTATTATTTCAAAGAGTTCCTTTTCCTTAGTCCTCTGAGAAATTTTCTTTCTCTTTCAAGATGTGGATTTTTAGCTTACAGTACATTACATTTTATTTAAATTCAGTTAAGGCAATCTGGAATTTAGAGCTGAAATAGAATTTTGAGATCATTTTGTCCATTTCCCTCATTTCGGACATTAAGATACATTTCTGGGGAGGTGAAGTCATTCATTGTTGAATGACACTATTAAGTGGCACAAGGAGGATTTAATGCCAGAATCTCTAATTCTAAATATGCATTACCTCCATCTCAGCAGACATAGGGCAGGGTGCATACAGAGATCTAGTCATACTAATAAGCTTTTATTTTAAAAATATATAATACTTCATTTTGAATCAGAGAGTCAACAGTGAAAAGAATGTTGTATTGGGTATCAAAATTGGCTTTGTCACTGAATATTTGTCTGACCTTAGGAATCTAATTTAACCTCTCTGATTTTTCACTTTTCTCAACTAAATATTTAAGAGAATTGAATCTGAAGGCTTCTGAAAGATCTCTAGTTTGAAATCTATGATCCTATATATTAAAAGACAATGAACAATTTCCAACATTATTCCTACATAGGCCAGAATTAATGAGAAATGATAAATTAGATACCATAATAATCTTTGTTCTGTGATCTCTATGTATAAAATTGGATTCATGAGAATGTCATTGTTTATAATATTTCAGAACACACACAAACATATATATGCTGAGTTCTACTATAATACCAATAGAATGAAGAAAAATAGGATTTTTAAAAAGTACTTACTTTTCCCCCACAATCCTTGATAGTATATTTATGAAAAATTAACCAAAATAGCTTACATAATTTGACCCCGAACCTGAGAATTAATGAGCTAATGCTGATCATGTAGCCAGACTTGCTCGTTACCTCTCAAACAAGTTCAAGCTTCCTCAGATACTCTCTGAGGCTCTTGCTTATTATTAGCCAATGGAACCTGTCTGTAAACTATTTTCTCCCTAGCCATTTAAATATGACCTTGTTTTGTTTTTTTTTTTTTTTAAATCTGAGACATTCTACTGATTTTAACTATGCAAAATATCTCAGTTTTATATCGAATGGAAAATTCTTTACAAATTTCCATGTTGACTATATCTTTCTAGAAATACAAAAGGTGTTTTATCTGCCATAATTGATACCTACTCAGGAAGATTAATTCACTGAAGAAGGTAAAGGCATCATGAAGAGGCAGGTTTAGAAAGCACTATGGAATATAAAACCTAATCCACTTTAGTACAAGTTGGAAACAGAAGCTTAGGGGATAGTGCCCAAAGAGACCAAAAAAAAAAAAAAAAAAAAAATCCTTCCCAAGCTAAATACCTGAGGAAAGATAAGGCAGGTAACCAAATGGGAATCTATAGTCATTTGCAAAACTATCCAACTTGTTAATTAAGCAATCTTATGGGACTGGATACATGTTCAGAATTATCTAGAGCTACTTAACTCTGAGAGAAAATCTATTATTCCTTATCACCTGTAATGCTTTAAATTCACAAGATTCATAAGAATCCCATTTCCCATTTCCCATAATACTCATTCCCCCCAAAACCTCTTTTTTATGTTAAACATGTTAAAATATATATTAAATCTAACATGTATAAATATATTTATACAATTCTCTTGCTGCACAAGAAAAATCAGATCAAAAAAAGAAAGTAAATGAGTAAGAAAATAAAATGCAAGCAAACAACAACAAAAAGAGTGAGAATGTTAGGTGATCCACATTCAGTTCCTACAATCCTCTCCCTGAGTATAGATGGTTTTCTTTATCACAAGATCATTGGAACTGGCATCAATCATTTCCTTGTGGAAAAGAGTCACATTCACCAGAATTGATTGTCCCATTATATTGATGTAGCCATGTACAATGATTTCTTGGTTTTGCTCATTTCACTTAGAATAAATTCATGTCATTCTTTCCAGGCCTCTCTGAAATCATCCTACTGATTTTTCTTATAGAACAATAATATTCCATAACATTCATATACCAAAACTTATTCAACCATTCTCCTACTGATGGGCAAGGACTCAGTTCCCACTTTCTTGTCACTACATTTTTATACATGTGTACAGTTAAAATAACTAATTCTGTATTTCCTACCATCTTATTTATCCTAAGTTATACTTTTCCCTTTCCTTTCTCTTTCCCTTCTCCTCAGTATTTTGCTTTTGATGACCACTTCCCTCTAATAGTCCTTGTCCTTTAGAGTCCCTCCCCCTTTTTTATACTTTTCCCCTAGTACTTTTGTTTTCCTTTCTATTAACCTTTCCCTTTCTTTTCCCTTTTTCCCTCCCACTTCCCTATAAGGTGAGATAAGTTTTTCTGTGATAGTCTCTCTTAGAGCCAACACTTATGAGAGTGAGATTCACACAATGTGTACCCCCCACCCCTTCCCTCAGTTATTTTTTTTTTTTGC
The DNA here is from genome assembly GCF_016432865.1 of Antechinus flavipes. NCBI lineage: Eukaryota > Metazoa > Chordata > Mammalia > Dasyuromorphia > Dasyuridae > Antechinus > Antechinus flavipes. The sequence continues at coordinate 221,087,678 of NC_067402.1, forward strand.
ATTTTTGTGAGATGTAATTTCCCTTATTTTACTTCCTTTTTCGTTTTTTTCCAGAATGATCCCCTTTCCACAACTAGTTTCTTTTTCATATTATCATAATAAAATCAAATTATACCTGAATTCTCTAAGTATACCCATAACAGAAATATAATTCTCAAGAGTTCTTTATGTTTCTCTTGAGTTTTGTATTTGGAGATCAAATTTTTTGTTCAGTTCTGGTCTTTTCATTAAAAATAGGTGAGATTCACCTATATCATTGAATATCCATTTTCTTCCCTGAAAGCTAATGCTCATTTTAGCTGGATAGTTTATTTTTAGCTGTAATCCAAGTTCTTTGCCTTTCTGAATATCAGATTCCAGGCCCTTCAATCCTTTAAGGTGGATTGTGGGTCCTCAATATTTAAATTGTTTCTTTCTGGCTGCTTGCAATATCTTTTCCTTGGTGTAGTAATTCTGAAATTTAGCCATGATATTCCTCAGGGATTTAATTTTGGGATCTCTTTCAAGAAGTGATCTGAATTCTTTCAATGGCTATTTTACCTTCTGGTTCTAAAATATAAGGGCAATTTTCTTTTGTGATTTCCTGTAAGATAATGTCTAGGTTCTTTTTTTCATCATGGCTTTCAGGAAGTCCAATAATGCTTAGATTGTCTCTCCTAGATCTATTTTCCAGGTCAGTTGCTTTTCCTAAGAGATATTTCATATTTTCTTCTATTTTTTTCTTTTTTTGTTGTTGTTGTTTTTGTTTGACTGTCTTATTGAGTCATTCACTTCCATTTGTTCAATTCTAATTTTTAGTGTATTATTTTCTTGTTACCTTTTTTAGCTCCTTTTGTAATTGACCAATTGAATTTTTTGTTCATTGCATTCTTTTTCCATTTCACAAATTGTGCTTTTCAGTGAAGTGGTGTCTTTTTCATATGTAGTTTGTAGGGCTTTGTATGCTTTTTCCATTTTTTGCAACAAACTCATTTTATTTCCCCATTTTTCTTCTCTCTTTTAAGAGCCTTTATGCAGTCTTCCCAAAAAGCCTTGTAAAATGGGGACCAGCTCATATGTCCCTTGGGGCTTCATGTGGAGTTGCTTTGCCTTTAGTAATTTCAGGATTTTAGGTCTATTTTTCTCTCTCTCCAGAAATGCTCTCTATGGTGAGAGTTCTTTTTGAGTTTTTTATTCATTTTTTAAACATTGAGGTCTGTTTAAAGCAGTGACAGCTGCTTTAATTTGCCCTGGGGCAGTTCTGCTGATTGATTTCCAATGCTGGGTAATTGTGGCTAGGTCCAGCATACTTCCAGGGTTCAGTGGTTTACAATTTACCATTTGTAGCAAATCTGCAAATCTATCTGCTTGCAATCAGGACAGAGTAGCCTAAGAGACTCGCAGAAGATTCCCAGGTGTGCAGAAGCTACAGTGTTCTTCTGACTTCTCACTCCAGCTTCTTGTTCCAGGCTCCCTGTGCTGTTGTCTGGGCTTGGCAGACTGTCCTCCTGCCCATTTGAAACAGATTTGTTCTAAAATTCTTCCAAGGTATATCCTTCTGGGAATGTGTTGTACTCTGAATATTTGTGGATTCTTTGATTCCAAAATCAGTTTAAAGACTTAATCTGCTGTTGATGTGAGCAAAGGTCAGAGGAGGTCACAGAAAGTCCTGTCTGCTTTCAGCCATATTGGCCCCACCCCCATAAATCCAAAAACCCTCTTTTATGACAAATACAAAAGAATTTGATTCTAGTTCCTAAGGGAAACTCCATAAATCCTTTCCTACATTTTTGTTCTCTCCATTCTTTCTCTTTTACTTTATTTTAGTAAGTAGTAAAAAATTTCTCTGCTATGAATAAGATGTCATAATTCAAAATTTAGATAAATTTTAGATAATTTTTTAGGATAAATCTCTTTAAATTGGAATTATTCTATAGAAGTATTTAGTTAGAGCTAATAAAACTGATCAATCAGTGTGACAATAATGATATCAATGTTGTTAGTCCTTCATTTTTCAAAGAAGACCAATAAAAACACTAGGTGATGTTGACTAGATGATGTGAATTAGATTTAAGTAAGGCAGAGTTGCACAAAATTGTCAGCCTTACTTTCTCTTCCAGAGTTATCACCATGCAGAGGCAAGATGAAGAACAAGGGACTGGCTATGAACCTTGAAATCTTTCATGTTTGATCAACATGCTCACTGGCACATGTTGTTCTCATCTACTCATTCATCCAGGGGAAACCTTCACATGTTTCACACTCTCCTGGCTCACAGATAACCATTCCTAATTTGTTTTAGTCCATTTTCTAAATAGTTTTACCATGATTTGGCCACAGTGGATGTTAGAGCTTCTTGCAGTAATAGATGACAGGTAGACACCAAAGATGAATGAGCAGTTCTTACAAAAATCTTAGCAAAACCTCTAACTAAAGGTGTTAACTATCCTTGAACTCCTATACCCTCACAAATACTAGTAATAGAAACATCAAGAAATAGTGGAGAGTGGGATTGAATTGCAGTTAGGAATGTGTGGACTCAAACTCTTTCTCCCAAAGGTGAGGGGCATGCCTGGGCTCAACTCCAAACTCTTCTTTTTGTGCCTCAGTTAGAACTCAATTACAAAGTCAAAAAAGTTGGTAGAGAGAGTTTCCACTTATTCCAGCATTGTGAGAATTATTCATGTTCACATAAGGATAATAATGTTTTGTATTTGCATTGAATTGTAACTTTTCAAATCTTCATTTCCCCCATTGGAGTTTCCTGAAATTGTTCTTTTATGATTTCTTTCTGTTGCAGTAATCTTATTGATCTCTTTTGTAAATAATGCTATTGAATAATTATCCAAGTAATGATATTTGTATATTAGTATATTCCAAGTCTTTGCCTTTGCTTCTTTCTTCCCTCTTCTCTTTATTTTTTACCTTTTTAAAAAATTAGGTAATTAACAAACAGCAAAAAGAAACAAACATATAAGGTTGACAGAGAAAAGAGGATTGCACACAAAACTGCAAAATTTTCTTACATGAAATATTTTTTATTTATTTATTTTTAAAAACCTTAAGTTCCTGTTTTCATGGTTTTTTTTTTGCTTTACTTCTATTCTATCCTAAAAATTAAAAATACTAATAATAATTCAATGACATCTGCTTTCTTTTCTTTTTTCTTTTTTAAAAGTTGGTATTTCTTTTAAATATAAATTGATTTATGAATCATGTGGGAGAGAAAGCAGAGGAAAAAGGAAAAATCAGGGGAGAGGAAAAAAAACAGAAAAAAGAAGTGAACATAGCATGTGCTGATTTACATTCACTCTCCATAGATCTTTTTCTGGATGCAGAAGGCATTTTCTGTTTAATGTTTATTGGTATTTTTGTGGATCACTAAATCACTGAGAAGAAGCAAATATTTCAAAGCTGATCTTCACACGTTCTTCCTCTTATTTTGTACAATGTATTGCTGGTCTTCTTATTTTGCTCAGCATAAGTTCATGTACATTTTTCTTGGATTTTTTTACTTGCTCAAAAAGTATGCAAAGTTTGATAATCCTTTGGGCATAATTCCAGATTGCTCTACAGAATGATTACTTTTTTTCACAACTTGACCAACAATGCATTATTGTTCTGATGTCCCACATTCCCCCAAATAGTTATTATTATTTCCTCTCATCTTAGCCAATTTGAGAGGTATGAGGTAGTATCTCAGAGTTGTTTCAATTTGCATTTTTCTAATGAAGAGTGTTTTAGAACATTTTTTTCATATGATCACAGATGGCTTTTAGTTCAACATCTGAAAATTGTCTGTTCATATCCTTTGACCGTTTATCAATTGGAGAATGACTTGTATTCTTACAAATTCGACCTAGTTCTTTATATAGTTTAGAAATGAGACATTTATCAGAAATGCTGCCCTAAAGATATTTTCCCAGCTTTGTACTTCCCTCTTAAGCTTATTTCTGTTGATTTTGTTTGTGCAAAAACTTCTTAACGTAACGTCTTCAAAGTTGTCCATTTTGGCTTTCATAATGTTCTCTAGTTCTTCTTTGATCATAAAGTCCTACCTTTCTCATAGATCTGATAGGTAAATGATCCCTTGCATTCCTACTTTCTTTATTTCTTTACTAGGTCTTTATGGTATCATCCTTTATACTCAAATCAAGTACCATTTGGACCTTATTTTGGTATGGGGTGTGAGATGGAGAACTGTGCCAAGTTTCTGACACTATTTTCCAGTTTTGCCAACATTTTTTGTCAAATAGTGAGTCCCTATTCCAGAACCTGGAGTTTTGGGGGTTTATTAAATAATAGATTACTATAAGCCTTTATTATTGTGTTGTGTATATCTAATCTGTTCCACTGATTCACCACTCTTTCTTAGTCAGTACCAAAAGGTTCTGATGACTGCTGCTTTATAGTATAGTTTTAGGTTTCCTATTGCTAAATCACCATCTTTTGTAATTTTTCCACTAATTTCCTTGATATTCTTGATCTTTTGTTTTTTGAGATTCATTTTATTATTTTTTCTAGTTCTATTAAATAATTTTGGCAATTTGATTGCACTGAACAAGTAGACCAATTTAGGTAGAATTTTTATTTTTGTTATATTAGCTTTGGCTATCCATGAGCAATTGATATTTTTCCAATTTTTTAGCATCCTATTTATATCCCATTACTTTGTGGGAGAAGTGTTTTATAATTGTAATCATATAGTTCTTGGGTTTGCTTTGACAGGTAGATCCCTAAATATTTTATTTTTTCTACAGTTATTATAAAAGGAATTTCTCTTTCTATCTCTTGCTGATGGGCTTGGACAATGATATATAGAAATGCTGAGAAGTTGTGTGGAATTATTTTACATTATTCAACTTTGCTAAAGCTTATGTTTCACATAAGTTTTTGGATGATTTTCTAGGTATAAGTATATGATCATATCATCCATAAAGATGCCATAAAGGCATCCATTGCCTATTCTAATTTCTTAATTTCTTTTCTTTTCTTATTGCCAAAATTTATAGTACAACATTGAATAATAGTGGTGATAATAGTCATCCTTTTTTCAGGCTTGATCTTACTGACAATGCACCCAGCTTTACTCCATTACAAATAATGCTGATTGTTGGTTTTAAATATTATTATTTATTTAAAGGAAATATTGTATTTAAAGGAATACCCCATTAATTTATATACTCTTTCATGTTTTTAATAAGAATGGTGATATACTTTGTCAAAAGCTCTTTCTATCTCTATTGAAATTATTATATGATTTCTATTGGTTTTGTTAATGATATGGTTGATTATGATATAGTTTTCCTGGCACTGAATAAGCTTTACATTCCTGGAATAAATCCCACTTGGTCATAGTGTATTATCATGCTGATAAATTACAATAAGCTCTTTGCTAATATTTTATTTAAAATGTTTGCATCAGTATTTATTATTGAGATTGATCTGTAATTTTCTTTCTCTGTTTTGGCTTTTCCTGAATTAGGTAACAGTACCATATTTGTGTCATAAAAGGAATTTGACAGAACTTTTTTTTTTTTTTGCCTCTTTTCCAAATAGTTTGCATAGTATTGGAATTAATAATTCTTTAAAAGTAGACTTCATTTGTGAAACCATCTGGCCCTGGAAATTTTTTCTTAGGGAATTTATTAATGGCTTGTTCAATTTCTTTTTCTAAAATAGAACTATTTAAGTAATTTATCTCCTATTAATCTGAGCAATTTATGTTTTGTAAACATCCATCCATTATGGTTAGATTGTCAAATTTGCTGCCATACAGTTGGTCAAAATAACTTCTAATAACAGCTTTAATTTCTTTTTCATTGGTCATATGTTCATTTTTTTCATTTTTGATTCAGGTTTTTTTTTTTTTTTCTTTCCTTTTTAAATCAAATCAACTAAAGGTTTATCTATTTTGTTGATTTTTCATAAAACCAAATCTTAGTTTTATGTATTTGTTCAATAGTTTTCTTAGTTTCAATTTGATTATGCTCCCTTTGGAATTTTAGAATTTCTAATTTAGAAATAAATTGAGATTTTTTTAATGTGTTCTTTTTCTAGCTTTTTTACTTCCATGTCCAAATCATTGATCTCCTTTTTCTCTATTTTATTCATGTAGCTATTTAGAAATATAAAATTTCCCCTATGAATTGCTTTAGCTGTATCCCATAGATTTTAGTAGGTTTTCTCATTTTCGTCATTCTCTTGGAAGAAATTATGGATTTTTTGTATCTTGATATAAATTTATATAGAGAATATTCACTTCTAAAAGCCAATCAACCAATAAGAATTTGTAGACTTCCTTCTTTGTAAAGTAATCCCTATCCTCAAGTAGCTTATATTCTCTTGAGAGAGAACATAAACAAATGTATAGCATGTAAATTAAATACAAGATAATTTGATGGGTGAATTTAATCTGTAAATTAAAAACCTTTTAATATTGACATATCAGAAATATAAAGATAAAGAGATACGAGGGAACTGATAAAACTGAGTTGTCAGTAAGAAATCTCTACTGTTCATTACATCTTTTTAGTCAGTTCAACAAATCTTTTGCTTTGTTTGAAGAAAATAAAATCTTCCTTATCATGTCCATGAAGGCTTGTTTCACTTGCTCATTCCTTAAGCTATAAATGAAGGGATTCAACATGGGAGCAACTGATGTATTAAGCACAGCAACTCCCTTGCTCAAAGATACTCTACCTTTTGCTGAGGGTTTGATGTACATAAAGATGCAGCTGCCATAAGACATGGAGATGACAATCATGTGAGAAGAACAAGTGGAGAAGGCCTTTTTCCTCTGACTGACTGAGGGGATCCGTAGAATTGTTCTGATGATGTATATGTAGGAGAGGATGATTAATGCCAGTGTAAACATAAGAGTCACCACAGCCCAAGAAATACCCATTGTCTCTAAGAATTGTGTATCTGTGCAGGATAGTTGTAAGAGGGGAGAATAGTCACAGGTAAAATGGTCAATGATATCAGCACAATAATCAAGCTGCTGCATCAGAATGATTAATGGGAAGATGATCATGAATGAAATAAACCATGAGCAGAAGACAAGCAATGTACAGACTCTGTTGTTCATAATGGTTGTGTAATGTAGGGGTTTGCAGATGGCAACATAGCGATCATAGGACATGGCTGCTAGAAGGTAAAATTCAGTTACTCCCAAGAGAATGAAGAAAAACAACTGAACCATGCAGTCATTGTAGGAAATAGTCTTGTCCTCAGTAATAATTGTGCCCAAGAATCTGGGAATACAAGCAGTTGTAAATGAAATTTCTAAGAAGGAGAAATTCCGGAGGAAGAAATACATTGGGGTCTGTAGATGAGAATCCTGCAGGGTGAGGATGATTACAGTCACATTGCCAGCAATGCTGAGAATGTATGCCAATAAAAGGAAGAAGAAAATAACCATTTGAAGCTCTGGGTCATCTGACAATCCCAGGAGGATGAATTCATTTACCTGTGTGTGATTTTTCATGTTTGTTTTCTCTCTCTCTCTCTTTTTTTTTTTAGTAAATCTATAATAAAAATAAAAGGAAAGTGAACTAAAAATATAAAGCAACAGAAAATATAGATGGTTTATACTTGAAATAATGGAGGGACAAACAATTAGAATTAATTGATTCAATCATTCAAATATTTGTTAAATCATTTTTAGGTTATTATAGTAGATATTATAGTAGATATGAAGGGATTTTCAAAGATAAATAACACAAGATTTGATGGTTTAAGAAGTTTAACATAATTGGGAATGCATATACGCCAATAAAATATAAAATAGTAACCAGTTAAGTACCATAAGCCTCTAGGAGATAAGAACTTCCCTTTTTTCCTTAAACTTATTATTTAAAGTCATCTAAATATGTCCACAAATATACTTTTTAGGCTTCCCTTATAAAAACCATCTATTGATTAATTATAGCTTATTGGTTAAATGAAGGCATTTATATATTTTCCCCATTATGTTTTAATATCATTTTTTTTATTGCCAGGCAATTGGGCTTAGTGACTTTCCCATGGTCACACAAGTATGAATTGTTAAATGTTTGGAGAATTCAGGTCCTCCTGACTCCAATTAGTACTCTATTCACTTCACCATCTATGTGCCCCCATAATAATATCTTTTATATATGGAATCTCCATCCAATCTTAGATCACCTTAGCTTATACTTCAGCATATGCCATAAACTTTGCACTTTTCTCACAATCCCCCTTCCTTAGGTGTGAAATATACTATTCTTTTTTGGTATCTCCATTCTATTCAAACCAACCCATTCCATAATATCCAATTTAAGCCTGCCTCAGCTTCCTTTTCTATATAATGGTGATAATAATATTCCTCTAATCTTAATAATTGACTTTCCTTAAAGTATTTTGTCTATCTTTGATGATATCATGTATAATAGTGAATTTCACAGTTATTTATGTGCCATGTAACTCTACTAGACTTTTACCATGAGATTAAGAACATGATCTCCTGTTATCTATACTTTTAATCTCCTCTTATCCATATTTTCTATTTCCCAGAACTATGAAAAAAAGGGATAAGAAAACTAAAAGTTAAGCTTTTGGTAAGCCTTAGGAAGCCTGGTCAAGCTATTTATAAAGGAAATTGAATTTTTATTGGAGCCTTGACAAAATGTTCTGAAGTTTGTATTAGGAACAACCTTCTTGATTTCTGATCACTGTTATTATATATGTATATATAAAATACTGGAATTTTTCCTTTAAAGACATATACATTTCTATTAAGGGAGTATATTTTTCTAATAATTTATATTAAACATCACAACTGTAGTTCTATGTGAGAGAAGGGAGGGGAAAAGGGAGGGGAAATTTCTAATACTTTCTGTTGAAATTCTATATAAAAAATTAAAATGTTTGTTGGTTTGGGATGTTAAATAATATAAGTTAAAGTAGGAAAGAGCTTGGTTCAGTCCTCACTTGACAGATAAAAAAAAGTGAGTAGAAAGGTGAAGGGATTTGCTCTAAGTCACCAAGATAATAAGGAGCATAACTAGTGGTTACAGCTCTTTTTTATCCAAATCTTGGTCTGTTTCTACTGTAACACTCCACTTCTGTAAACTTTACTTCTACTATCAATTAGTTTTTTCCATCTATCTATCTATCTATCTATCTATTTATCTGTGTATCTATATCCATCTCTTCCTTTCTTTTTCTCTATCATTTATTAATTACTCATTCTCTGCCAGGCACTGTGCTTAATGCTAAATATAGAATTTCCAGAAAGCCACTATTAATATATTAATAATGATGTTATCCAAGAAACATACTGTTACTTATTAATTATAAGAGTGAACACTGATGATAACATGAAAGAATATCATGTGAAGCTGTGAACTAAATGATTACTAGTCTGTTTCATCTTTTAATCCGCAATTTTATGATAGGTAGTCATGAAGAGAAAGAAGAATGTTAGGAGGAACTTGTTCATGCAGAAAGACAGAAATGACAATAATCATTTGCATAATGTTTTAAAGCACGCAGAATACTTTATAATATACCTGACAATTCTGGGAGGTAGGTGCTAAGCTTATTCCCATTTTACAGAGTACATGTAAAGGATAACTAGAAGAGATATTGTGCAGGAAACCGATCATCTTGAGCCATGCTTGCTCAAATCACATAGTTTTAGCTTTATGTTGCCTCTGTGATTTGGCACAATTCACGTAACCCCTTTGCTTATCACTTTCCTTATCCATAAAAGGAAGGGATTGGACTAGATTACTCTGCATTCCCTCTATTTCTAAATTTATTATACAGTTCCCTTCAATGAATTATGAACTGGGCTTATACTTAATTTGGTGTAAATCTGTTTGCTTTTCTGGCTTCTCTCTACATGCTCACTTACTCTTGTGAAATCAACTGATTTCCTCCATTTCTTGGATGTTCACTGGTTTCATTTGTTTTAGTCATGCTTTATGCTAAGCTTAAAAATCTCTTAATCTCTTACAGTTTCCATAAGTATTCTGAATGTTAGATTTCCACCCCTCTCATATATCATAATATAGTTAAGATTCTCTTCTATGGTGACTACTTAGAAAATATTCGAAAATAAAATGAAGACCAAACAAATATTCAAGATTTAGTAGTTGCTTCTCCTTGTCATTTTCTTTCTTTTATTTCATAATATCCCTCATATTCCATTTCAATTCAATAAACAATTATTAGGTATGTATTATGGTTATTAGAGAAGTGATAGAGATATAGATATTTTTTCAATGTTAAGGGCAGAAATTTATCTCTATATTTGGACAGTAGACATCTCAGATTGATGATAGCAATAACCACTTTAAAATTTTTATCTATTATTATTCATCCAATGAAAAAAAAAAGTTCCATGGAGAGTATAATGAAATTTTATTTGATAGATTTTTGCTAGGTTGTTTCTATAACATTCTTCATTATTCCTTTTCCTCAGCTCACTAAGAAATTTTATTTCTCTTTCTTCCTAACAAGATGAGGATTGTTAGTTTCTAATACATTTACATTCTATTTAAATTCAGTTAATGGAATCTAGAATTTAGAGATGAAATAGAATTTTGAAATCATTTTTATTCCATTTCCCTCATTTCAAACATTAAGATATAGTTCTGGAGAGGTGAAGTCATTCATCCTTCATCATCTGGCTCATAAGTAGCAAAGACAGGATTTAGTGCCAGGACCTCTTATTCTAAATCTGCATTATCTCCCTCTCAACAGAAATATGGCAGGGTGCATACAGTGATCTAGTCATGTTATTAAACTTTTATTTAAAACATATATAATGCTTCATTTTTAAGCAGAAACTTAATAGTGGTAAGAATGCTGTATTGGGAGTCAAGGGACTTTCACCCAGAATTGGCTTTGTCACTAAATACCTGTCTGGCCTTAGGAAAGTAATTTAACCTCTCTGATTTTTCAGTTTTCTCAACTAAATAACTGAGGATTGAACCTGATTTCTTCTGAGAGATCTTTAGTTTGAAATCTATGATTCCATGTATTAAAAACCAATGAATAATTTCCAATACTATTCCCACATAGGCCAGAATTAATGAATGAGCAATGACAAATTGGATACCATAATTAATCTTTATTCTGTAATTTCCGCAAATAAAATTGTATTCCTGAAGATATGTCATTATGAGTGTTCATATTTAAGAAAGACACATGCAACCATATACACATATTGAGTTCTACTATAATTATCAGTAGAAAGAAGAAAAATGGATATATTTTTTAAAAAAATACTTACTTTTCCTCCACAATCCTTGATAGGCTACTTAAGAAAAATTAACCAAAATATCCTACATAGTCTGACCTCAAAACTGAGAGGTAATGAGTTAATACTGGTAGTATGGCTAAGCTTGTTCACTATCTCTCACACAAATGCATGGTTCCTCAGTTATTCTCCAACGTTTCTACTAATTATCAGCCAATGAGGCATCTCTGTAACTATTTTCTTGCTACCCATTTAAATATGACCTTGATTTTTAGACTCTGGGACATTCTACTGACTTTAGCTCTGTGAAATATCTCAGTTCTATAGAGGATGAGATTCTTCACAAATTTCCATGCTGATTATATCTTTCTAGAAATACAAAAAGTATCTTATCTGCTATCTATCTATTCAGGATGATTAATTCACTAAACAAGGCAAAGTGTCGTGGAGAAGCAGGTTCAGAAGGCACTAAAGAATATAAAACCTAATCCATCTGAAGACATATTGGAAATAAAAGCTTAAGGGACAGTGCCCAAAGAGACCCCCCAAAAATAAATCCTTGGCAAACTAACTTAAGAAAGGTAGAGAAAGTAACTAAATGGGAATCTAACTATAGTCATTTGCTATAGTTAATTATTTAACTGATTAATTATGCAATCTTATGGGATTAGTTTCCTGTCTGGAATTCTCTAGAGCTACTTAACAATGAGGACAAATTCTACTGTTTTTTATCACCAGAAAACCTATAAGTTCACAAGAATCCCATTTCATAATGCTCATTCCCTCCAAAAAAAAAAAAAAAATCTTTCATTGCAAATACAAAAGAATTTGATTCTAGTTCCAAAGGGAAACTCCATATATCTTTCACTACATTTTTCTTCTTTCCATTCTTTCTCTTTTGTTTTATTTTAATGAGTAGTCAAAAATCTCACAGCAATGAGTAAAATATCAAAATTCAAAACTTATCTTTTCTTCAAACTGGAATTACTCTGGAGAAGTGTTTATTTAGAGCTAAATAAGGCTGAACTGATGAATCAGTGTGGCAATAATGATATCAACATTGTTGGTCATTCATTTTTCAAAGAGGGCCAATGACAACAGTAGGTAATGTCTTGACTTTGTGTGAATTAGATATAAGAGAGGCAAAGATACACAAAGTTGTCAGCCTTACTCTCTCTTCCATAGTCATTACCATGCAGTTGCAAGACCATGCAACAACAAGGGACTGTATGGGCCAGGCTGTAGTAGGACCTTAAAAGTTTCATAGTTGACCAAACTGTAGGTACTTCTTCATGATCACTGGAACATGTTCTTCATCCACCCATTCCATCAGGGGAAATCTACACATACTTCACTTTCTCTTAACGCAGATACATTTGAAGCTTTTCTATTACCCTTAACTTGGTTTAGCCCATCAGTTTTATCATGGTCTGATCACAGTGGATGCTAGAGCTTCTTGCAGTAAAAGATGACAGGTGGACACCAAAGGAAATTAGCAACTCTTACAAAAAGCTTGGCAAAACCTCTAACTAGAAGGGCTAGCTCTCCTTGAAAGTCCTATACACTCCATAATAGCAACAATAAAAAACATTTAGAGTAGTAGGACTGGATCAGCGTTAGGAATGTGTAGACTCAAACTCTAACATAGGTTAAAGATGTGTCTAGGCTCGGCTTTGAACCCTTCTCTTTGTGCTTCAGGAAGCTTCCTAGTACTCAATTAGAAAGCCAAAATTAGGTTGGTAGAGGGAGTTTCCAGTTATTCCAGAATAATGAGAATTATTCATGTTCATGTATATATATAAATCATGTTTTACATTTGCATAAAATTCTAACTTTTAAAATCCTTATTTCTTCTCTCCATTGGGGTTTCCTGAAATTGTTCTTTTATATATATTTTTTTAATCTTTTGTAGATAATCCTACTGATTAACCATCCAAGAGCTGAACTTTTCATATTAGTATTCTCCAGGTCATTATTCTTGCTCCTTTCATCCCTCTTTATTTGAATTTTTATTTTATTTTATTTTATTTTTTTTGCTGAGGCAATTGGGGTTAAGTGACTTGCCCAGAGTCACACAGCTAGGAACTGTTAAATGTCTGAGGCCAAATATGAACTCAAGTCCTCCTGACTTCAGGGCTGGTGCTCTATCCATTGTGCCATCTAGCTGCTCCTATCACTTTTTATTTTTAACTTCAAAAAAAATTACAAAGTTAACAAGCATCAAACAAAATAAACATATAGGGTCGACAGAAAAAAAGAGGATTGTATATAAAACTGCAAAACTTACTATATTATATATTTTGTTTATTTTTTTAAAACTAAGCTCTCATTTTTATCTGTTTTTCTTTTTTAATTTTATTCTTGTTCTATCCTGAAATTAAAAAAAAAAAATTAATTAAATGACTGCTGCTTTCTTTTTTTTTTTTCAAAATTTTATTGATATTAACAACTTTTAAATCCACTTTCCTCTTTAATTGGTAGATTATTAATTTCCTTCAAAAGCTTTACTTTATAGTGTCCTCACAATAGTTTAGATAACTCCATTTTCTATCACTAGTTTTGCTTGACTTTGATTCCATGAAATATTATTCCATCTCAACCACTCAGAGACTCTCTTCAGATTGATACTCCTAGTTTTCACCTTCTTTTTCTGTTTTGTCTTTTTTTCTTTAATTTGTAAGGTCCTTGAGAATTGGAATTGCCCCTTTCACTTATTTGCATCCTTAGTAGTTACCATATTCTCTATCACAAAATAGCTGCTTAATCAATGGTTATTGAATTAAATAGCTAGTATATTATTTTAACCTTTTCAAATTTAAAAAAAAAAAAAGGAAAGTAAAACTTATTCTAACAAATAGGCATGGTCAAGCTAAATATATTTAAACATTTTCCATGCCTGAAACTGTATGTCTCATTCTTTCCTTTAAATTTAATTTAGTCTTCTAGAATGTTGAGTTGATTTCAATGAACATTCCTTTAACCTTCATGTTTTTCACTTTTAGTCTTTTTCAAGATCAATATCAATGGATCATTAAAAAAAAAAGAAAGAGTTCTTCTCTTCTCTTCTTACTTCTTATTGTCGCTTCCTCTGACATTCCAGGTAGCATAAGATAACTTTGAAATTTAAATCCATAAACTTCTATAGAACTGAAAGCCTGATACTGAGTACTTGAGTACAGATCAAAATTGTCCTTAGTGGAGAATGAAAATGTGCCCCAGAGCCAATGGACCTACTGACAATTTTGATTAATAAGCAATGTATTGCTTTGTACTATTTATTTTAAATATCTAAACTGTAGAAATGTTTCTGGACTTCTTCCGAAATTACTATTTCACAAATTACACCAACTATTAGCAAAAATATACTAGTTATTTATAAGACTTTATAGTAGTACACAAATTAATTTTTACATAGTTAAAATATTTAATTTAATATTTTTGGGGGGGACTAAATAATGTTTCCCTAACAGCAGAGTTCATTTAACAATGCTTAATTTCCATTAGCACTTCCAACTTTTATCATTTTCTTTATCTCTTTTGCCAATCTAATGATCTAAGGAAAATTACTATAATTTGAACTTTATTTATATGGAGAATTTTCATCTGATTATTAATAATTTAAATTTATTTTTGGGGGACCTGTCTCTTCATACTTTTTCTTCATGTCTTTTAACAATTGAACAATGGCTTTTATTCTATTTCAGTTCCTTACATAGCTTGAGTAAGAGATCCTCAAGATAAACTTACTGCTAATATTTTCCTTGCGGTACCTCTTATCATCCTAATTTTAAATGTATTGATATTGTTAAAAAATGTAATTTGATACTATCAAAATTATCCACTTCACTTTCTGTGATCTTATCTATTCTTTGTTTAATTATGAACTCTTCCATTAACCAATAGACCTACAAGGAAATATATTTCTTCTCTTCTAGTTTTCTTGTCATGTAATCTTTTATGTTTAAGTTATGTATCTAAGTTGGGGAGTATCTTTCTATATAGTATGAAATATTGCTCTATAGCTAATTTATGCCATTTCCATTTTTTCCTAACAGTTTTCATCAAATAATGAATCCTTATTTTAGTAACTGGGGTCTTTGGATTTATTAAAAACTGTGTCTGTTTGTGTCTATATTTTAATAATTGGCCACTCTAATTTTGAACCAGTACCAAATCATTTGGGTGATTATTGTTGGTAACATATTTTGATATCTACCACTGCTAGGATCTTTTATTTTCTAACATTTTTGCTCTTTCCTTTTATATTATTAATCTTTGTTCATACAAAATAACTTTATTCTTTTTCTAGTTCTATAAAACATTTCTTAATAATTCAATTGGCATCTCATGATGTGAATATGAGTGAATAAGCTAATTTAGATAAGGATTATCATTTTTATTATATGAAGTATATAAAGGTCTCCCACTATTATAGTTTATTCAATTAACTTTTCCTTTGAATATATAGATTCTATACCATTCAGTGCATAAAATTAAGTATTTCTATTGATTAGGTTTGGTCCTTTAAGTATGATGCAGTTCCCCTTTTTGTTCATTTTTATTGTATCTATATTTACTGTAGCATAGTCTAAAATTGAAACTTTTATCTATCTCCTGTCATTTTGCACTTTTCCTACTCTTTGCTCTTATTCCTCTTTTTATAAAGTGGTTTAAAAAAAAAGTATGCCTAAATTTTGATTTATTAATGAGGAAATCTTATTTCCATTCCATTTTCCTTCTTTTCTTCCATTTGCTTCATCTCATCATAGATTTTTATTCTTTCTTTTCACTTTGACTTGGGAGGTTGTTTTGCTTATGACAATTTCCTTATCTATCATTGTCCTTTTTTATCAGTTCTTCTTCCTCTCTCTTCACTTTTAATTTCTTTGTTGTTTAATGTATTTTTACACTCTTTGTGGGTATGTAATTGTATTTTTTTATCAATTTCATATTAAAATGAGGTTTATGAGCTACCTGATCCCTCTAGTCCTTCCTCCATTTTTGAATATTCTTCACTGTATACATTCCTAATAATGTGATTGTAACCACTGGATACCTGACCTGGAAAATGACTTTAGAAATGTAGCCCTTAGTGATCAGATGGTATAGGCTTCAAGTCATCTATCTTAAGAATATTGTATCTCTACCTTTAGATTATCTTGTTTTAGTTTGCATTTCATGGTAAACTTTGATGGGGTGCCTGAAGTGAAATGCCTAACCTAACCACTACCTAACTGGACCTCTAAGAAATAAAATTAGCATATCAGTGACATCCTAGAGCTAATGAACAACATAATTAAATGTCTAACCTAACATGCCCTAAAAACCTCTAAAGTCAGGGACATAAAGCACTTGGTTAATTTTTCCTATAAAAGTACATATTTATCTTCCCCTCTTCACCACTCTTTTTCTTGAATTCTCTTTTGGAACTTAGCCCACCATCAATGGCATAATAATAATAAAATATTTTCCTCTTGATTTGTAGATGGCCTAAACCTACAGATTCTTTTGAAATACCTTGTGACATGGCCTCAATGCCAATATTTTTGGGGTTCACCCCTAATTCTAACATTATTATATGAAATAAGATATCCTTCCTTTCTTTTCTTCTCCTGTATAGCTCCCTATCATTCTTACTTCTGTCTTTACACAACCATCAGAACTACACTTCCAAGCCCTTTGTGATATTTGCCTTTCTCTGTGATCTTTGAAGATATTAAAGTCCTAAGAATATATTGTTCCTTGTTCTCATTAGCACATAAATGATTTCATTCCCAAATCCCTAATTATTCCTTCCATTCGAATAAATATAAATACCAATCTATGTGTCTTTTGATTGCTTTTTCATTTCAAAATGAGTACTAAATTCTGGTTCTTTCATCAAACATATTCGGAAATCCTCTATTATATCAAAAAACTATTTTCTTCTATAGGATTATAATAATAATAGCAAACAAACAAAAAATAAGAATAATAACAAATAAGAATAACTGTCTTTGTCTTTTGTCATTTGTAATATCATATTGTAAGCTCTCTTATCTGTTGCTGTAGAATTTAACAAGTCTTATGTGATCCTGATTGTGGCTCCTTGTCATTGAAATCTTTCTTTTTTGCTGAATGCAAAGAGCATTTTTTTCCCATTTGACCTGGAGATTCTGAATTTTTTATTATGATGTTCCTACAATTATTTATTTGGAGGTTTCTTTTAATCATCGATTTTTTTCTATTTTTCCTTTGTCTTCAGGTTCTAAGAAATTTGTGCAATTTATGAATTTTTGAAATATTCTAGCTTTTTGCTTTTTTTGTTCTCTTTATTGATTTTCAGGTAATGTAATGAATTTTAGATTATCTCTCCTCTACATGAAAAACTCTTCTTATAGTTTTAACATTTGGATATTTCTTCTTCCAGTGTTTTTATATTCTATTTGGATTGAATTAGGTGTGAGGAGGCAGGTAAAAATTTGCTCATATCACCTATTTCAGTGTCTGGATTGAAGACTTGTGTTTTGATTTTTTACTTTTGAATGATGTAAGCAAGTTTCCTGAATGTCGTACCTAACACTAGGCTTTAACTTCTGCAGGAAGTGTTTGGCCTTAATACTTGTGTAGATCAGGCCAAGATAGTTTTTTTTCATAATAATAATAGGTTTTTATTTTTCAAAATACATGCAAATATAGTTTTTAACATTCATCCTTGCAAAACCTTTTGCTCCAAATTTTTTCTCTCTCCCTCTCCCTTACTGCTCTCCTCTAGACAGCAAGTAGTCCCATATAGGTTAAACATATGCAATTCTTCTAAATTTATTTCCATATTTATCATGCTGCACAAGAAAAATCATATCAAAAGGAAAAAAATCAGAAAGAAAAAAAGCAAGTAAGTAAAAACAATAACAAAAAAAGGTAAAACCATAAAATGTGAATGTGATCCACATTCAGTCCCCATAATCCTCTCTCTGGATGCTGATGACTCTCTCCATTACAAATCTGTTGGAATCAGGTGTAGTCTTGATGCTGAGTTGAACAAAAGCTGCTTATGTGCTGATAGGATGATGATTATTCTGCATTAATCAAGGTTCGAAGATCATCCTGCTGTTGCCGCCTTTCTTCTAGTATGGCAGAGCCCTAGGATATTCATGTACTAGGCTCAACTCAAGATGTTTCACCTCCTTGCTTGGGTCCTGGGTCAACTTCTTATTAGGTTTTTGCTCCTGCTGTGGCAGGGCTTTAAGATTACTTGGGATCTTTTTTCTTTTTGCAGCCAAACTCAGGGCTGTTCTGTCTTTGAAATCAGGCTACTTTATCCATTCAATGTTTTTATATTACTCTGATATTCTTATAAATGGTTCTTTTTCATTTTTTTAATTGGTGAATTTTTAGACCTTTATTAGTGATTGGAGGACCTGCACTTTTATTGTCATGATCCTTCCCATAAATTTTCAATGGACTTTAAATAAAGCAAGTTCCTGGGACTCTAAGGAATATTTAACCCTATCTTTCAGATTATTTTCTTTCTGAAAAAGTTACTTTATTCTTTTTTCTGATTATACATGTACATTTTTTTATTATTAAAGTTTTTATTTTTTAAAACATATGCATTCTTCAACATTAGCCCATGGCAAAACTTGTGTTCCGATTTTCCCTTGCTTCCCCCATGCCCTCCCCTAGATGGTAGAAATGTATGTTAAATCTAATGTTGTACGTTAATTTTTAAAAACATATTTCTTTATGAATCATATTAGGAGAGAAAAATCAGAACAAAAGAGAAAGCCATGAGAGAGAAAAACAGAAAAAAAGAAAAGAAAAGAAAAAAGTGAATATAGCTTGTGTTGATTTACATTCAATCTCCAGAGTTCTTTTTCTGGGTGTTGACGGGTGTGAGATTGCCTTGGACTACTGAACCACTGAGAAACATCAAATCTTTCATATTTGATCATGAATTTTTTAACCATTTGAAATGTGTGGTTTGATATGAGATTGTTGAGGGATGAGACACCCTAACAAATTTTGGGGATCCTCAGGTTGGTGTCACAGGTATTGTGAAAGAATTCACAGTCCAGTCTTCAAGTTAAGTTGTCAAAAAGGGTTTATTTGACATGGAGAACTCAAGGGCTAAATTCTAGATTGGAAATAGCAAAGCATTGAAAGACAGAACAGCTTTATCTAGTCTTCTATAGCCTAAGACTAAGGAGTACCTGATTCTATGACCTGAGACTAAGGAGTAATCTCCACATGAATTAAGGGTGGAGGGTGGTGGGCTAAGGAGTTATCTCCAGATAAATTAAGAGTAGTCTCTGAAATTTAATTATCATGGGAGTTTCCTGAGACTAAAAGCTATCTAATTAAAGGAGTGATCAGAATCAAGAGAGTTTCCTGAGACAGATTTCAAGCCAGAAGATTTAGGATTTCCTGACCCACTACCAAAATAGAAGGCCCCTAAAAATCAGGGGACCAAAGAATCCTATTACATCATTTTTCCTCTCAAATTCATTTGGGACAAAGGAACAGAGGTTTCATCTTCCGGAGCTGCTTCAGGCTGACAAGAGCCACAGTTTGCCCCTATTTCAATAGGGACTCAGGCCAGGAGGGGAAGTGCATGATTTGGAGGGCAGCAGCAACATCTAGGGGATATTGAGTGTCCAAGTCAGTTGTCCCACAATTTCCAGACTGAACGAACAAGTAGCTGGAAGTTCATAGCTTGGAGGCTGGAGGAAACAAATCTCACAAGCAGGTTTAAAGGGGGTAGTGTTCAGGTTGGAGATGGAGACATTTAGGAACAGGATCTTTTCAAAAAATGCATCGGATCCCGTCTATGGATTACCTTGAGGATGCTGATAGCCCACCCAACACTCCTGAATTCCCCGCCACTGCCCACAGAGCTCCCTGGGCTGACTAAAGACTAAGGAGGAGCCACAGAATGATACCAAGGGAGATGGAAAGAGAATACTAGGAGCAAAGTTCTCATTCTCAGAAAATAGCAAGAAAGAAGATGAGGGTGAGAGAAAGAAAGACATAAATAATTTCACCCTTCTTTGACCACAAGTATTTTCAGGGATCCTGCAGAAGTGTAGCTTCTATCCTCTATGGATTCACAGGAATATTCTGAAATATCTGAGGGAGAAGCAGCACCTTTAATCCTTGCCCATGTCTGGGGAGTCCAGCTGAGGAACCCTTCCAGTTTGACTGATGTTAGAGTAGTCAGATTGACCTTACATGGTCCTTTCCACTTTACACCTAGAGGATCAGCACTTTGAGGCTTCCAAGATTTCAAGTATGCCATATCCCCTGGATTTACAGGAAACTTAGGTGTAGGGAGATGCTTATTTGCATATTCAGAAAGGGCCTTCTAGACTGCACTGAATTGTGTGGCAAACTGAGTGACCAGATGCTGTTCTGGGTCTACAAAAATGTCTGAGGTTAGGAAAGGCCTTCAATACATGTTGGGCCACAGTTCCCTTTTAATGTCCTGACCCAGTTTCCCTAATTGTCCTATTCAGTTACTCTGCCTCAGGTTATAACCATTCCTTCTTAATGTTAGGATAAAGGTCTTATATTTTAGACCTTAGGCTATAATCATTCCTTCTTAATGTTTATCCATTTTAGATATCATTAGAATATCAGGAGCCTCTCCAGTACCTCCCATTATGTCATCCTAGGTGCCACCCCGCATTAGGTCAACCATCCAGGTACCTCCCCCATTATGTCATTGTTCTTGTTATCCTATCAAAAATCTTATATCTGACATTCATGGCTGGATTCTTTGAGACCATAGTCTCATTCAGCCCTGGGACCAAATATGGATCCATTTGGTCCCAGTAAATCTCTCCCTTTTAAATAAATTATTAAATTGTTCTCTAATCTCTATCTTGCTCAGTTTCTCTGGCATCACATATAGGAGTTCAAAGGGGCTCAGCTTAACATTCTCCCAATGTGCAATGTGGACTCTTAAGAAGTCCTAATGGGAGATTCTTTACCGAATCCTCTGGAGTCTTTAAGCACAGTTTAGCAAGGACTCACTTGAGGGTATGATTCATTTTCTCCACCTTCCCAGAAGCCTGAGTGTAATGTTCTGGCTAGCTCTCAAGAGGCCTTCCAAATGGCCTTGGTTTCAGCAGAATGATCAGCACAAGAATAATCAGGAATAAAGCCCAAAGTTCTTAGTATCTTTTTCACAGTCTTTCTCTTTCACCTGGGGCCAGACTAGCTTTCTGGGGACCTTCAGATGGGCCTTGGTCTTAGTGGAGAAGTGAAGGAAACAGGACAGCCACCACGAGAGTCTTTATCTTCGAGTCTGTAAGGAGCTAGGTAGTCCAAAGCAAGATATGATTTCTTTTAGCAAGCACTTTGATATCTCCTGAGTTTTCTCAGTTCTGCAGGGAAAAACTTCTACCCAATTAGTAAATATGTCAACAAGACCAAGAGCAACTTGAAACCTCTGCAAAGGAGCATATTTGTCAAGTCTATTTGCCAGTCTTCCTCTAGGTATGTGCCCCTTCTCTGAACAGGCTTCAGGGGAGGGGAAGTTTAACAGCTCCTTCAGGATTTCCCTGGGCACAAACTGGGCAGGACTGGCAAACCTGCCTGATCACTTGTTCTAGCTTGTGAGCAGTAAAAATTCATTTCACAAGGGACTGAAGTACATTTTTTCCCAAATGGGTAGCTTGGTGTAGGCCAAAAATCAGTTTCCATTGACATGCCTCTGGGATTAAAAGTTGGCTCGAGGGTGTTTGAAACCAGTCAGAAGGAGAAAGATATATTCCTTTTCTTCTGCCATGGTTTGTTCCTGTGAGCTATATGAAGGGGTGTAAGAATCAGGGAGGAAGGGATGCCATAGTCAGGGACAAATGGGTAGCAGCACTAGCAGCTGAATCTGCAAACTTATTTCATTTGGCCTGAAGTGAATCTACCTTCTGATGTCCTTTACAAAATATAACCGAAACCTCTTAAGTTTTGTGAACAGCTTACGATAGTTGTAGAATTTCCCTTGCATGTTTAACAGGATAATTTTTTTGCTGTTAAAAGTTCCCTTTCAATTTATTCATCTGAAAATTGTCTATTGGGGCTATGGTCTATCATCCAGATTTTAACGCCTAAGGCTAGATAAATTATTATTATTTTTTAATTTACCAAAACTTAGAAATGTTAAGAGCTTGTTTAATTTGTTTTGTATGTTAAAACTCATTCTGATGCAAAGGATTAATCATTAAATGAGCTTATAGATTTTTAGTAGATACTTTGCTTGATATATATATATATATATATATATATTCCTATATCTCCTAAACAGACTCATCTCTCAGAGCTGATATCTTACTTATCCTGAAGGTTAAAATTGTCAATCTTACAAATTAAAAAAGTTGACATTGGTCCCAGGGAAGGAGCTGAGTTGTTTGTTGCCCAACCCTCACCATTCTTAGTGTTTTTATGGTCTGTGCTGTATAGAGCAATTACCAGATTTAAGTTTATTTAATATGATGACAATAACTCCAAATAACTTAGATTTTTCCTAAATAATAACTAAATAGTCTTAGTTGGAATCTCCTTTTAATTTTCTAGCAACAGTGAAAATACCTAATTACCTAAATTACATTTACAAAATAATATAAAACAGGATTAGCAAAGCTCTCTCCCTCTTGCCCCTTCTTTCAGTCAGGGAAGGAGGGAAGGAAGAAGGACAAAGACTTTTTATGCACTATCCTCCTAGGGCTGGTGAGGCCTTAATTTAGAAGAATTTGCTTCATTTAATTTACACACATGCAAAAATTATTTATCTGAACTTTGGTATTGTATTTTGATTGTATCTAAAAACCCCTGCAGGGGTCCTCAAACTACTGCCCGTGGGCCAGATGCAGCAGCTGAGGACGTTTATCCCCCTCACCCAGGGCTATGAAGTTTCTTTTATTTAAAGGCCCACAAAACAAAGTTTTTGTTTTTACTATAGTCCGGCTCTCCAACAGTCTGAGGGACAGTGAACTGGCCCCTATTTAAAAAGTTTGAGGACCCCTACCCTAAAGTTATCAAATATGAAGCAATTTATCCAATTAAGCAGTTAACATTCATTTAGCATATAGAATGGCAAATTTACCAAAACTAGAAGCTGAGTGGCTTTTTCATTTTATGCTGCCATGCAGAGTATTGCTAGGACCACCCAGATTCTTTTCAAACAGTTGATGGACAGAATCTGATGAAGGAGGGTGACAGGTGCCAAAATGGTTGTTTCAGGTGCCAAAGCTCAGGGAAAGCTAATTATGGAAACTGACTCTCACTTCATCCCCAGGATCTCAAGCTGATTTGGGGAAGTATTTTGGGGCAAGGTTTTGTGGGGTCCCCAGAGGCTGCTTTTCCTATTTCTACAGGGGAGACATAATTTGAGTTTTAATCTGATCTGAGAAGAGAGGGAGGGATTAGCAAATAGAGAGATTCAGGCTACATCAATCTTGTTAGCAATCTTTATGAGGGTTTTTCCTTAATCCCAACGGAGTAAAAGGAGACTCCAGACAAGATAGAAGTCAAAACATTGCAATTTTCCTAATTGTTGTCTTGACAAGTTGCCAAATTCCTTAATCAATCTGTCTCAAAATTTTGAAAATTTGATAAGATGTTTTGCCCTCAAAACTTTTGAGAATCTGCAAAGATGTTATTTTAATTTTAATTAGCTAACTTTTTGTACAGCCTCCAGCTTGGCCAGAGCTGAAGTTCACAGAAAAGAAATTATTCCAGCGTTCTAATACAGCACAGAGGTTTTTTCTTGCTGGTTGCCTTTTAAATCTTTCCAGCCAACAAAATTTAGATCACAGAACAAATATAACACAGACATTCTATACAAAAACACAGATACAGACATAGACAAAAATGACATGGAAAAAGACTGCTCCAGCTTTGCCAAAAGCCATAAACTTGAAAAATAAAAAAAAAATTACTTAGTTATTAACAGTGCAAGTATAAATCATTCTCTTACACGAAAGAAATAATTACCGTTAAAGGAATCTCATTTTAATTGACAGGATGTCCAGGGCTGGGGATGTTTCATAAACAACAAATTTGTTATGTGAAAAATATTAAGAGGTTCTTGAGCAATATACAGTGCAGTAAAAAATACATGTAACTTTCTGCTGTGTATATTCAAACAGGGTGTTAAAAACATATTTATTAGTAGGGGGGAATATATATATAAAGAGAATGAATGTTTATTAGTAGCATCTATAAATACCAACTAGTGCTTGCAGGTGATCCTCAGATTTCTTTTTGAATTAGGGTTAGAATCTCCTCTTAAAATTTTGAATAAGTTTGTCAATTCACATGTTTGTAATTTCAAATACATTTTTAGCCAATTAATATCCGTCACCAATTCCTCACCAATTTTTAATAATTATTTAGAGTAACTAAATTATCTCTTTTAATTTTTATTTTAAAATTGGTCTAGAATCAAAGATAGAGTCCATTCAGAACACCTCTTTTCCTGTACTTCCAAAATCTTTACCACCCTGAATTTTTATTATATATATATATGTATATATATAATAATTACTTTTTTATTATTTTTATGCTTTTCCTATTTTTTGTAAGGTATTATTAACAGTGCAATCCTCTCTCCCTTTTAAAAAATATCATGGTGAAGAGTGGCATAGCAAAGAATGCATATTTTGTCCAAAATTCTGAATTTACTACTCCAAAAATAACCTTAAATCCTAGCAATGCCTGTAAACTATAGCCTAAAATGAGAGCTAGCATACTAGAAGGAAGTGGACTTAAAGTCAAAGTTTATCAGTTGAATTGCAATGAAATGCAACTTTGAGAGTAATACATTTTTTCTTATGTGTCCCAACTGTCCATAATTAAAGAATCTAAGAAAATTTGAAAACTGTTTAGATAGTAAATATTCCTGACTTAATGTAGCTGATTGAAAAGTAGACGTGTCAATATTCTGATCCCTTTGAATGATAAGAAATGATCAGCAGGATGATTTCAGAGAGGCCTGGAGAGACTTCAGTGAACTGATACTAAGTGAAGTAACTAGAACCAAGAGATCATTGTACACTGCAACAAATAGATTATTTGATGATTAATTCTGATGGATGTGGCTGTTCAACAATGAGATGATTCAGGCCAGTTCCAATGATGTGATGAAGAGAGCCTTCTGCTCCCAAGGAGAGGATCTACACCTGAGTGTGGATTGCAACATAGCATTTTCATTCTTTTTGTTGTTGTTTGTTTGCATTTTATTCATTTCTTTTTTTTTTTCTTTCTTTTTGATTTGATTTTTCTGGTGCAGCAAGATAATTGTATAAATGTATGCCTATATTGGATTTAACATATATTTTACTATGTTTAACATATATTGGATTACTTGCCATCTATGGGAGGGGGTGAGGGGAAAGGGAGGGGGAAATTGGAACACAAGATTTTGTAAGAGTTAATGTTGAAAAAATTACCCACACATATGTTTTGAAAATAAAAAGTTTTAATTAAAAAAAAAGAAGAAAGTGAGTCCCTATTCTCAAGAAGCTTTTGACCAAATGATGAAAAAACGTGCCCAGTATACATGTAAATGTATAGAGAGGCCCAAGATTAATGATTAAAATAACTATTAAATAATAAACTAATAAAACCTCTGAAAACTGTGTAACTTTTTAAATTTTAAAAATGGGTTATTGTCATTTGCCTGTAAGAAAGACCCCTTGAAATATTATTTCTTTGGGTTGTGTCAGCCACTTGAGGTGTAAGTCTATGATGCTATAATACCTCTTCCCCTATTCCTAAACGTTAAGCAGTTCTCTCACTGCTGAGGAGGATTCTTTCCATGTTTTGAACTCGAGGTTTTTGCCAAGGTTTCTTTTGTCAAATCATGGCAGGAAAATGACTCTGTGGCAACATAGAGAATGAATACCTGGTTGCTTTGGTCTTTGTGCCAATAATGGGTTGCTAGGTAGCCCAGTGGATAAAGCGCTGGTCTTAGAATCAGGAAGATTCACTTTTATAACTTCAAACCACATCTCAGATATTTACAAACTGTGTGACCCTGGGAAATTCACTTAACCCTGTTTGCCTCAGCTCCTCATCATTAAATTGAGCTGGAGAAGAATATTGTAAATCATTCTATCTCTGCCAAGAAAACTTCAAGTGGGGTCAGGTAGAATCAGATATGACTGAAACAACTCAATACCATGAAAAGAGCTAATAATGTTCTTCCAAACTTTAGATACAAAGATTAATGGACACAAGAGTGTTAATGTATAAATGTGTTAGAAAAAGTGATGGGGATGGAAAATAATGTTGAGTGAATCAGATCAGTATCACAGAATATCAGCATGAGCAATGGCTTTAATGTAACATGACAAAGATCCAGGATGTAGCCCTGCTATTGCACAGTCATTTCTGTTCTCTGAATCTAAATTTTCTGATTTAAAATCTGGCCTCAAATACTGACTAACTGTGTAACACTGGGCAAGTCACTTCACTTTTATTTGCCTCAGTTTCTTCATCTGTAAAATGGGGATAATAATAGCATCTACCTCCCAGGGTTGTTGAGGTCAAATAAGGTAATATTTATAAAAGTACTTAGCACAGTCACTGGCACATAGTAGGCACTTAATAAATGCTTATTCATTCCTTTTCCCTTGTCTAGTGAAATATTAATGAGATTTTAATACAGAATAAATCATACAGATTCTAGATTTAATGTTAGAAGGAACCCGAAAGGCCAGAAAGTTTGATTCTCTCACTTTACAGGTGAGAAAACCCAGGTATATGTTTAAATAAATTTTCCCTCTTCTTGCTTTTTAGGATTTTGAGAGGTAGAATTCCTCTTACTTTTTTTCCTTTTCCTTTCCAGCTATTAAGTGTAATTTCAATTTTAATAACTTACTTGGGAAAGATGCCTCCTTTTTATTCTAATGACTTATTCAATTTATTTTTCTAAAATGAGAGTATTTAAGTGATTTTTTCCCCTTTTTTGTTAATTTGGGAAATTTATATTCTTATAAATATTCATGAATTTTGGTTAGATTGTCAAGAGCTGCTGCCATATAGTTGGGCAAAATACCTCCTAATTATTATTTTTAATTTATTTTTCATTGGTGGTAAGTTGCCCTCTTCATTTTTGATGTTGGTGATTTGATCTTTTTCTTTCTTTTTTCTAATCAAGTTAACCAAAGGTATATCTATTTTGTTGAGATTTTTTTTTCATAAAACTAACACTTACTTTTATTTATTAGTTCAATAGTTTCCTTAGTTTCAATTTTATTAATCGCTCATTTGATTTTCAGAATTCTAATTTCATATTTAATTAGTGGTTTTTAACTTGTTTTTTTCTCTCATTTTTTAGTTGCATGCTCAATTCATTAATCTCTTTCTTTCCTATTTTATTCATGCAGCTATTTCAAGATCTAAAATTTCCCCTAAAAAAAGGATTGGCTGAGTCCCATAGGTTTTTGTATGTTGTCTCATTATTGTCAGTCTCTTGAATGAAATTATGGATTGTTTCTGTGATTTGTTGTTCGACTCACTCATTATTTAGAATTATATTATTTAATGCCCAGTCAGTATTTAGCTGATCTTTTCCTGCCCCTTTATTGAATATAATTTTTATTGCATTGTCATCTGAAAAGGAATCATTCACTATTTCTGCCTTTCTGCATTTAATTGTGAGGTTTTTGTGCCCTAATTTAATTTTTGTGTAGGTGCCATGTATTGCCTAGAAAAAGGTATATTCCTCTCAGCCCCTATTCAATTTTCTCCAGAGATCTATCATATCTAGGTTTTCTAGGAGTCTATTAACCTCCAAGCTTTTTTTCTTTTTTATTTTATGGTTAGATTTTTGTGATTCTGAGAGGGGAAAGTTAAGGTTTCCCAATAGTATAGTGTTGCTACCTATTTCTTCCTGTAACTGGCATATATCTTCTCTAGGAATTTGTATGCTCTCTCACTTAATGCATGCACATTTAGTATTATTACTACTTAATAGTTTAATATTATTACTATTTCATTGTTTACAATACCCTTTATCAAGATGTACTTTCCTTCCTTATCTCTTTTAATGCTTTCTTTTTATTCTAAATGATTTGTACATAGAATATAAAGTGAGATCTGTGTTTGCAGCTTTGTTTTTTATAAAATATAAAAAGAAAATATTCCAGGTCTCAGTACACAGACTGAAATCATGTAAGAGAGCAAACCCCAAGCTTTAAATAGAAATCATTGTAGAATGAACTTAATCATCAGCAGATTCTAATTTATACTTAGTCATTAACATATTCATCAATATAATATAAGTGATTTTACATTAAGATATTACCATTTTGACATTAAAATTTACTATCAGCACATTTGAGTTCACAAAATTACAGAAAATAATAATTTCAATAATAGTTGCATGAAATCATTTATAAAGGTGATTTAGTATACACATTTTTTTACATGGAAATCATATAAACTATCTGGCATAAATCTTAGTTGCAAACAAATGTATTAAGGTTGTAATTGCATATTGATTTTATTTTCTCATGGCTTTGCACTACAGTTTTTGATACATATTTTAAGTGCCTATTATGTGTCTGATACTGTAAATGTAATTTTTAAAAATAGTCCCTTCCATTCAAGAGCTCATGTTCTTGTGGAAAAAAACAAGATGAACATTTATAGGTAAATTCAAAACCTTTATGGGCATATGCCCCAAAAATAAATATAAACATTTAGAGGCAAATGCCATAAAATATTAACATAGTCCTATGGAGCAAAAAGAAATATAAAGCAATTATAAAACACATTGATGGGAAAAGAACTAGCAACTGGGGGATCAGAAAACGTCCTGCAAAGAAGGTGGTACATCAAGTAAGTCTAAAATAAAGCTAGAAATTCCAAAAAACAAAGGAGACAAAGGAGAACATTCTGGTCTTGGAGACAGTTTATGGAAAATTATGGAAATATGAATTAGAGTATGATAGGTGAAAAATAGCAAGTTAGACAATATTCCTGGACTGCTGAACCCTAAAAAGAAAGTAACATTAAGAATATTGTGGGAAAATAGGGTGGGGCCGAGTTGTGAAGAGTTCTAAATGCCAAGCAAAGGAGCTTCTATTTTATCATGAAATTAATAGGGGACCACTGACTGACATTCATTGAATGCAATTATGACTCCTTTAGGAAAATCTTTAGTGTTTGTCTAGAGGAGAGATTGAAGAGAGAAGGTTAAGTCATGGAGACAAATAGGAAACCATCACAACATCCGAGGTGATGGATAGTAAGGGCCTGGAGTATATTAGTGGAAAGAAGGGGGAAACTCTTGTTCCTAATGAAAATTTTTAGTTACAATCAAGAAAGATGCTACCTTTTGTGATGACTGCATTAGCACCCTAAATGCTTTAGAATCAGCTGGAGTCAGGATAAGCAAAAGTCCTTGATCTTTATTCTTTGTGGACATGAAAGGAATGGCAACATGAATCCAGCCAGGAGTCACTCTGGGTTTTCTCACTCCACCCTCGAATCCCTCCTCCCAATCTCTTTATACACCAACAGATCAAGCCCGCACAGAATGGTGGGGCAGGCCATTTTCCAAGCAAATGCTAATAGAGTATTGTCCAATTGGTAATTAGCCTTAAGTGCTTGCTTGTCCGAATCTCAGTGCATCTGCTCACTTTCAGCCCATTACATCTTTGCAGAACGTTCTGTTTCTTTGTTCATAGATATGCAGTCTATTTGTACTCTTAAAAACATTCTTCTATTTTTCCAAAGAGTTTATTTGCAAAATGCCTTTAACAATAACAGTAATAATAATAACAACAAATAACTTTTATTTAGTGATGTGATGTTTGCAAAATGTTCTGCATATTTTCTTATTTGATCCTTTTAATAGTCCCATGGAGTTAGAACAATTATTGTTGCTCCTTTACAAATGAAAAAAAAAAAAAAAACTAAGCTCAATGGAGGTGAGGTCATTAGGCAAAGATGACAAAACTCATAAGTGTCTGGGGCAGGATTTTAACAGATATCCCAAGCCCATGTCCAGCACTACTTCACTATGGTACCTTTAGTGTCTGTCCATAAGATTTTACAGAATAAAAAATTCAATTTACATACAGTTTTTCACAAGGTATATATGCACAAAATAGTAAATAAAAATGATTGTATTGTATGAGAACCTATAATTTAGACACAAATATATACATGTACATGCACACACTGAGAGTCCCACCACATTAAAAAAAACCACAAACAAAAACCTAATATATATGTGTTTTCTTTGATCATGACTTTCAAATAGTCTAAATTCTTAAATTTATTTGATCTAATTTTCTAGTTCAGTTGTTTACTCATGAGATAGTTCACATTTTCCTCTAGTTTTTTATTCTCCTGACTTGGTTTTATTTTTTCTTGATGTTTAATAGTGTCATTAGCTTCCACTTGCCCAATCCTAATTTTTGGGGAATTATTTTATTTTCATTGAAATTTTATTTTTCTATTTGGCCAGGTTTGCTTTTTAAGTTTTTCAATTAATTTTTGTGCCTATTTTACCATTACAGCAATTCTTTTTTCAAGGTGTTATTTTCTTGAATGTTTTTTGTAGTTCTTTTTTTTTTTTTTTTACTAACTGTTAATTCTCTTTCTTTAACTATTCCAAGAGTTTTTACTGGGCTTGAGTACAATTAACATTTCTCTTTGAGCTTTTACTTGCTGTCTTCAAATTGTTGTCTTCTGAATTTATGTCTTGGTCTTTTCTTCCACCATGGAAATTTTCTGTCAAGTTTTTTTGATATTTGCTCTTTTATTTCTTTGACTTTGAACATTATGGTGAACTTAGGCTTCAATCATCTTAGGGTAGGAAAATAATATTCCAAGTTGATGGCTATTTTGAATTATTCTTTTTAGAGTTAGTTCTGGGGCCTGCAACTTTTTGGTGCTTTCAAGGTACTGTTCTTCTAGGAGGACTGTGGTTACTGTTCTTCTGGTTCTGTGCTCTGGTCTTTATCATGAAAAGCCTTTATTTCCATGCAACCACACTACTTCTCCTATTAACTTTGTAACTGTGAGCAGGCTCCTTGCTTTCCTGCATCCACAAGTACTAATATTTCTTTTTTACTTTGAAATTTCAGGTCTCCTGCTTCTGTATGACCAACCACAAGCTTTACTTTCTGCACTGGAATTATGACTCAGAACTGCTTTGATAAAAGAGTTTCCAATCAACACCAACAATAAACAATTCCAGCAAGGAATCCCCTATAACCTTATTCTGATCACCTGTTCAATGTCTTTGCAATCTCTTTCCTCAAAGTTTCTGAAACTGCTACAAGTCCTGCCACTGCCACTTGAACGTTGCGTCTGAGATCCACTACTGCTGCTTTTTCTGCACTGCTTCTTTTACGCAGACTTTTCCTGATGACATTCTAAAACGTCTCTCTTGGACATTTTGTTGCCTCTGCCACTATAAAATTTTATTTGAAGAGTTATTTTAAAATTGTTTGGATGGGAATATTAGACAAATTTGGTGGGTATTATTTTGTAGTTCACCATGTTGGCTCTGCACTGAAATTTCATTTTCCTAAAAATGTGTTCTGGATAATGGTAGTGGCAGTTTCAATGATATATTTTATTATAATCACATTATTTTAATAACAATGAAATTATATATAATTATTATATATTACGTATGTATTTAATTATAAATTCACCCACATATAAATTAAATATATAATTACATATTATAATTAAAATTGCCACAATATTTGTCCACAATAATTTATTGAAAAAAATGATATTTCAAATTCTGATGAGAAGAAAGTGGTAGACTTACTAGCTATTTTATAACATTAAAAGTTGTAGTTTGAATGGACAGTATTCAAGAAATTTTGGAGCTGAAATAAGTGATCATAATGACATGAACTAATTTAACAAAATAAAATGGAACAGATTATCTCAAGTTTTTTCTTTCAACTTTTTCCTTTATGCTTTTTGTTACTGATATCAACAGATTCACTTATAATTTTTTGATAGCAAACTTATTCTTTTGAATCATATCTTTGAAGGCTTGTTTCACTTGCTGGTTTCTTAGGGTATAAATGAAGGGATTCAGCAAAGGGGCAACTGAGGTATTGAGCACAGCTATTCCTTTGCTTAACGCCACCCTTTCATTTGCAGAGGGCTTGATGTACATGAAGATGCAACTGCCATACGAAATTGAGACAACAATCATGTGAGAAGAACAGGTGGAAAAAGCCTTTTTCCTCTGCTGAGCAGAGGGGAATTTCAGAATTGTCCTAATGATATATGTATAGGAGAGAATCACTAGGACCAATGTGACCATTAGTGTTACCACAGCTAGGGTGAAAGACATTAGTTCTAAAAAATGTGTGTCTGAGCAAGAGATTTGCAGGATGGGAGAAGAGTCACAGATGAAATGATCAATGACATTGGAAGCACAGAATTCTAGTTTAAGCCCCATGATCACTGGTGGAAAGATAATAAGGAAGCTGGTTATCCAAGAGCTGAGTACAAGCTGATTACAAACTCGGTTGCTCATGATGGTTGTGTAGTGCAGAGGTTTGCAAATGGCAACATAGCGATCATAGGACATGGCAGCCAGAAGATAAAATTCAGTCACCCCCAAGAAGATGAAAAAAAACAACTGAATGAAGCAGCCCATGTAAGAAATGGTTTTATCCTTGGTTATGATGCTGACCAAAAATCTTGGAATACATACAGTTGTGAATAAGATTTCTAGGAATGAGAAATTCCTCAGGAAGAAATACATTGGAGTTTTAAGGCGAGAATCCAGCAAGGTGAGAGTAATGATAGTTATGTTTCCACTAATGCTTAACATGTAGGTCAAAAACAGAAAAATGAAAATTAAAACCAGGAACAGTGGGTCATCTGTCAGCCCTAGTAGGATGAACTCGGCGAGTGTTGTATAGTTATTCATTGACATATTCTGAGTTCTTCCAATGCTTTAGAAGAAAAGAGAACAAAAATCAGAATGAACAAGTAATAACTTTTAACTCCACAGGTTTATATATTAAGATGCAAGTGTAAGTTCAGGTCTACAGGAAATTATGGCCACCGTCCCTCTTCTTCACTGCTACTCAACACATCATTGAACAAAACTGAAATAAATCTCTCAACTATGATGACCAGTGCACTACAAAATTTTTATCTAATTTCAATCAGTTCCTCATTATATAAAACTATTGTTATTCCTTTTCCCTAATTGGATCTCAATTGCATTATCCAAAATAAATAATATCAGGGATAGAAAGCTAGACCTGAAGTCAGGACACCTTAAGTTTGAATGTAGCCTCATAAACTTTATGCATAAGCTCTGAATAAGTCACTTAATCTCTGTCTGCCTATGTGTCTTCAGGCTGTGTAGAGTCACTATAAATGCTCACCTACGCAATGGGATTAATGATGGTATCTATCTACAAAGGTAGTTGTAAGGATCAAAATAAATATTTGTAAAGTGCTTACCAGTGTGTGCCATATGGTAAATGCTTAATAACCCTAATCCTCATTCTCTAACCTTGCTAACTCCTCTTCCCTTCCCCATCTTCTTAAATTCCTGCAATGTGACTTCCAAAGTCAACCTTCAATTGAAATCACTGTCATTAAAATTACCAATAATATTCTAATTGTCAATTTTAAGGGTTTCTCCTTGATCTCTCTGAAATATTTGATCTCTATTTAACTGTTGTACTTCTCCCAAAAGGTTTATCTTTTTCTATTCTTCATGATATTGCATTTTTTGGTTCTACCGGTCTAATTACTCCTTGGTCTCCTTTGTTGATTCATAGTGTATATTTTGCCTTTTAACCATGTGAGTCCTCTTTTCTGTCTCTCTACATTCTCAATGACTTCATTGGCTCCCATGACTTTAATTATCTTCTTTATGCAGAAAACACCAAAGAAGAACAAGAAAAAGAAGGAGAAAAAAGAAACACAATCTTTACTAAATACATATACTTAGCAAGAATACAGATTGACAGGTGAAGTTGTGCTGTTTCCTCCTCATGAAAAAGCACCTGAATCAATGCAGAATCCACAAGAAAATAAAAAGACCATCAAGCCCAAAGAACTATTTTGGTTTGTACAGTATTCACCACAAGGTGGACCTTAATATATTTACCTATCTTCAAATTAGCTCACCATAACTAAGGAATAATAATTATATTAATATCTAATATTTACATAAAACTTGTTATGTACCAAAAATTGTGCTAAATGCTTTGCAAATATTAAATTATTAAGGCCAATGAGGTCAGTTCCTTAGATTCCAAGGCCTGGAGAAAAATGAATAATACATAATTCTTGGTATTGATCCTCGCCTGGCTAAACTGAGAATCACATCAACTTTTTTTATGCTTCATTTCTAATTACTAAAATTCTCAAGTACATTATATAAGCACACTCCAAGCAAAGAAAATGAAAACAAAAAATTAATCATAGCAAATATTACAAGCCCTCAAAAGTCAGAATTGTAATGGTGTGGCAAAAAACAACAAATTTTGTTTGAAGGACACAATGGAACTGTAGGGCCGTTGAAAAAAGTGCCAGATTAAAAGTGACCAAAAATAGAAAGCCAGTCACCAGAATTAAATGGTTTAAAGAAAAAGACGTTTGTTTTTCAATATAGCTGGAAAATTATATCTGCATGTAGGATTTTAGGTTCTAGAATACTTCCCTTTTTTGCAAGTGAGAGGCCACTCATTCTATATTTCCCAGTCCATAGGCTATCAGTTGCCCCTCATTTAAGAATGCACTTGTAGGAAAGTGAATACAAATCTCATAGTACAGAGTATAAAGATTACCAAATTTCTCCAGGGATCACATTCACTGTCTTATTCTTATCCTGGGAGGGATAAATATATCAATTGGTCCTCACATTCTCCCATCTCTTAACTTCCTTCTCCAAGCTGTACTTACCTTGTACTTAACCACTTGTGTACTTGTCCACTATCCTTCACCGGCCAAGCCCTTCTTCATGTTTTAGGATGAAAGCCCAAACCAATTTGAAAGGATGGTAGCAACAGTAAACATAGGATTGAGGGGAATATTCTTCAGTGACCCCAGAATGAAGTAGCTTCAGGCACTGTTTGCAGTATCAGATCTGAAACTATCAATGTAACCAGAGTGGGGATGAAAAACCTTTTTCTGATATTGTGTGGTTTTTGTAAACAATAATGCACTTTCACTATTATACATCTTATTGTTCCTATAATTACAATAACAAATAATTAAGAATGAGAGAATCATCACTTTGACTTATTTGCTACTGACTGAGGATATATAGTATTTTTCATTAAGGAAATCAGACCATTGAACAAAGGCAAGAGTCAATAGCCCAAAACTAGGCTTTGGGAGGAATAAGATCTCAAAATTTAATTTGGTGTCTTGTCAGAGGGTAAGAAAGGAAATGAAAACATCAGATGTTCTGGTATTTTACCCAGTCCACAGTTTTGAAATTAGAAAAGTAGGCCCCACAATCAGATGAAATGAAGGCCAACTAGCCATAAAGAAGAAATCTATTTACAAAATCATTCCATTCAGTAGCATGCTGGTGAACTTTAAATATGTAAGCAATAGTTCACCTTGACAAAGTTCCTTCAATTATGCTGCCCTCAAAAGTGGGTTCTTAATAGCCTAAGCAGGCAATTCCAACCTCCCAAAGAGTCAATGAGGTCCCCAATATTCTCCACATGAGGACTCTACCAATCATGGTTTCAATATATGGTGGGCTGGCACAAGAAATTAAATGGGAATTTTGGGGGAGTTTTGCAAGGCTGAAAATGATACATGAAGCCCAGCGACTGATACAGAGCCTATGACCAAACACAATCCAAATTTTACTATAAGGAATTGTAAACACCACACAAAAGAACAAGAAAAAATTCAGACTTCTCTGGTATGAAGGGAGGGCCAAAAATCTTAGGCATTTTTCCAGATTTTCACTCCTAATCCCTACAATGTGGAAAGGATACCTGTACTTGTTCTCTCCCCTTTGCACAGGGAAACCTTACAAACCATAAAAGTAGCCCAATGTCCATGTTACTAAAAATTTTGTCTACCTCCTCTGACCTTCAAGACAGACTGAAAACTGGATTGAAGAAAGTGGTAGACCAGTAGTGGATATCACAGCTGATAGAGCCCTTCTCACCCCTGACACTAAGACAAGATGAACCAAATTGGAATCAAGACTACATCATTCCTCAACATGAGCCCTACCCTACCTTCAAATGGATCATTGGACAATTATTCAATCTGCCCTCTTGCTTAGTTAATTCTGATTTACTGAGTCAGACTCTCATCAGTTCAACAACTGATTTCTCAATAGAAATTAATGATAACCATGAAATAGTGCAATGAATAGTGCTTTTATCTTCTTAAACAATCTCCCAGAAAATATAGTAGACCAATCTTAATCTCTGGAGACTCCAAATTTATCCCACTGCTGGACTTCATCCCACACAGTCCACAATTCCTGCACCATCAAATAATTGGAACTTTTGTCATACTATCCTAATAACTGACTAGAATGTCCAACCATTCTCACCACCATTCCCAGCAAGCCATGACCTTATAGTCAATATTATTAAAATCTACTGTCTAAAACAAAAGTTTTAAACCAAGTACATGATGGTTTTAAGAATAAGGTCAGGATTTAAAGACACAGGTACAGTGAAGGAAATAATTAAAACAAAATGAAGCAAACATGCTAAATACATTCAATAAAAATGTACATGTATATATATGTATATATATTTAACATGTAAATATAAACAATGTACATTAATATATTATATAATATGTATATTACAAACCTTTTTTATTTTTGAATAGATGATATGATTCCTAAGATACCTGACTATAAGATTCCAACATCAGGTTTCTCGGGGGACCTCTAGAAGCAGCCTTCTTTTCAGTTCAGTAGTGACCACAAGAATAGCCAGGTATTAAAGTCCAAATCCTTTATAATCTCTTTGCCTGCAGCTGGGCACCTTTCTTAGAGGCCTTCAAGAGTCCTGGTTTCAGTAGAGAAACTAAGAAGGGGAGCCTGCCTCCAAGGGGGTGTAAGATGGAATGAATCTGATCCAAGGGCTTGTGCTCCAGCCTCCAGCCTTCTATCTCCTTGTCTTCTCTGGCTCTGTGAATCTCTGAATCTACCTGGCTGAGGCTTCTAGCTTATATTCTCTACACTGAGTATAAACCAATCATTATATCACTAGGAAACCATTATTTGTTATAAAATTAAATCAGTCATACTGAACTTAGAGAACTATTAATCACCATGTTAAACTAGATAACCATTGTCTTGATCAATTCCACTGAATTAGCACCTTAATCCTTGTTTCAAGTTCAGAGTTTTGGCCCATAACACCTGACCATTTGAGTTTTTCTAGGAAAGATACTAAGTTGATCTGTCAATTCTAACTGTAGCACATTTTACAGATGAGGAAATAGAGGCAAACAAGTTGAGGTGACCTGCTTAGGATCACAAATGTAATAAGACCAAATTTGAATTCAGAAAGATATTTTCCTGACTCCAGACCTGGCACACTATTCACTATGCCATCTAGAAGCCCCAGGAAGGTTGGTCTAGAAAATCTTGAAATTTCCTTCCATCTCTACTGTGATTTTATTTTATGACTTCTTGCAAACTTCTATCTATGATTCTGTCTTATTTATTATATTTTCTGTCCAGCCTTTGAGTCTTAAAACATTGACCTAAAATTTTTTGTATAGCATTAGTGTTTTAAAAAGCTAAGAAAACCTCAAATTAGATGATGAAGCATTCAGTCATGAGACATGACTAAAAAGACTAAACAATAAAAAATTCATCCTTCTAGGACTTCAGTTTACTCATGTGAAAAATAAAGAGATGGACAGGATGACTTCTTAAGGTTCTTTTAAAACTCTAATTCTTTGATCATACCATCTGCCTTTCTTATAACCTGATTAGAAAAAATTACAAAAGACCAGTATCATCTCAATCAACAAAAGCTATGTGTCTTTTTTTCTTTTGAAATACTATAAATGCAAATAAAGTGTGACTTTAAAGTTTAAAGGCTACAGAACTTTTTCAGCAAGACCAGTCATATCTGCTTCTTTCTTGTTTTTATGATTCACAATTTATTTCTCCTGCTTTCTTGAATTTAAAGGATTTGGATACGTTTCTATCTTTATCAAGGTATCATTGTGATTCCTAGCCAAATATCTTGACAGCTTCACTGATCACGTAAATAGTATTGTATATGAAGAGAATTTTTGCTTTCTACATGTTCTACTATTTTCTACCAGCTCTGAATTTCAGTATCTCCTTTGAATCCCTTAATTTTTTTTTTATTCTCAAATGGTACCATTTTATTTTTCTACTTGTCCTATTTCCTCATATTCTCTCATCGCATAATGGATATCAGTATTTTTTTTCAAAAGAAGTTCATCTGTTGCCTTAAAATTTTTCTACATTGTATATCCATCAACAAGAAAGATCAGGAAACTCACAAATATTACTTTTTCTGAATGTCAAAGATAATATTTACTAGTTTAATACTAAAAATCCTGGGACCAGAATAGATAATAGAGGGCAAATCTCCACAACATTGCTAGTGGACCTCATCTAATATTTTCTTTAATTGCAACAATGATAGCAAATTCACAATGTTAAAAGGGAGTTTAATGTATTTTGGGACAATTTGGTTAGAAAGTACTCTTTAGAATGAGCTGAAGTCTAAATCCTTAGAACCCCTTTACTGACAAAAAAAGAAATCTTTTTGAATACTTAAAATTTGATTTATTACTAAACTTTTCAGGTTTAATTTGCTCATTTTCTTTAAACAATTCTCACACAGCATAATTTTCAGTGCCCACATCATCCTGGCCACCCTCTTCAGGACATGCTCCAAGATATTAACTTCCCCAGTAAAATGTATTGCCTGAAACTAAATATAGCCCATTTTACAGATGAGGAAATAGAGGCAAACAAGTTGAGGTGACCTGCTTAGGATCACAAATGTAATAAGACCAAATTTGAATTCAGAAAGATATTTTCCTGACTCCAGACCTGGCACACTATTCACTATGCCATCTAGAAGCCCCAGGAAGGTTGGTCTAGAAAATCTTGAAATTTCCTTCCATCTCTACTGTGATTTTATTTTATGACTTCTTGCAAACTTCTATCTATGATTCTGTCTTATTTATTATATTTTCTGTCCAGCCTTTGAGTCTTAAAACATTGACCTAAATTTTTTGTATAGCATTAGTGTTTTAAAAAGCTAAGAAAACCTCAAATTAGATGATGAAGCATTCAGTCATGAGACATGACTAAAAAGACTAAACAATAAAAAATTCATCCTTCTAGGACTTCAGTTTACTCATGTGAAAAATAAAGAGATGGACAGGATGACTTCTTAAGGTTCTTTTAAAACTCTAATTCTTTGATCATACCATCTGCCTTTCTTATAACCTGATTAGAAAAAATTACAAAAGACCAGTATCATCTCAATCAACAAAAGCTATGTGTCTTTTTTTCTTTTGAAATACTATAAATGCAAATAAAGTGTGACTTTAAAGTTTAAAGGCTACAGAACTTTTTCAGCAAGACCAGTCATATCTGCTTCTTTCTTGTTTTTATGATTCACAATTTATTTCTCCTGCTTTCTTGAATTTAAAGGATTTGGATACGTTTCTATCTTTATCAAGGTATCATTGTGATTCCTAGCCAAATATCTTGACAGCTTCACTGATCACGTAAATAGTATTGTATATGAAGAGAATTTTTGCTTTCTACATGTTCTACTATTTTCTACCAGCTCTGAATTTCAGTATCTCCTTTGAATCCCTTAATTTTTTTTTTATTCTCAAATGGTACCATTTTATTTTTCTACTTGTCCTATTTCCTCATATTCTCTCATCGCATAATGGATATCAGTATTTTTTTTCAAAAGAAGTTCATCTGTTGCCTTAAAATTTTTCTACATTGTATATCCATCAACAAGAAAGATCAGGAAACTCACAAATATTACTTTTTCTGAATGTCAAAGATAATATTTACTAGTTTAATACTAAAAATCCTGGGACCAGAATAGATAATAGAG
This sequence comes from Antechinus flavipes, assembly GCF_016432865.1. NCBI lineage: Eukaryota > Metazoa > Chordata > Mammalia > Dasyuromorphia > Dasyuridae > Antechinus > Antechinus flavipes. Next base: position 221,127,962 of record NC_067402.1, read on the forward strand.
GGCAAATCTCCACAACATTGCTAGTGGACCTCATCTAATATTTTCTTTAATTGCAACAATGATAGCAAATTCACAATGTTAAAAGGGAGTTTAATGTATTTTGGGACAATTTGGTTAGAAAGTACTCTTTAGAATGAGCTGAAGTCTAAATCCTTAGAACCCCTTTACTGACAAAAAAAGAAATCTTTTTGAATACTTAAAATTTGATTTATTACTAAACTTTTCAGGTTTAATTTGCTCATTTTCTTTAAACAATTCTCACACAGCATAATTTTCAGTGCCCACATCATCCTGGCCACCCTCTTCAGGACATGCTCCAAGATATTAACTTCCCCAGTAAAATGTATTGCCTGAAACTAAATATAGCCCTTCACTTGAGGAATAGTGTGCATTGCTTTTTAAGAAGGGGGTTAATATGGTCAGGCGTGTCCATATAGGAGGACAGACTGGAGAAGGGAGATATTGGAAGGACGTAGATGGATTGGGCGACTGTTACAATAATCTAAGCAAGAGGATGCTAATCGTGGAAGAAGAGATCACATGCTAGAGACATTGTAGAAGTAAAAAGGGAAAAACTTCACTCTATATAGTTGGGAAAGAGAGTTTGATAGTGAGGGGCAAATGAAGAGGTGAGATTAACTCTGAGAGTTAAGTCTAGATTTTTGGGGAAAAGGTGACACTATCAACATGAGTTTGCAGAATGAACTAATTAAGAGAGAACAATGAATTTTCTTTGAACATGATAAATTTGAGTATGTAAAAATAGAGATGTCCAGTAGAAGTTGGTATTACAAGAGTAGAAATTCCATTGTTTTAGAGTTGGAAAAGTCATTAAAAGTCATATAGTCCAAATTCTTCATTTCACAGTAAGGAAACTGAGAGATTAGGTAGCTTCTCAATGGCCACACAGAAAGAATTAGAGTTCAAGAGAGAAGGAAGGCTGGATACATATTTGGGAGTCATCTGCACAGAGATGACAAATTAAGCCTATGGGTGCTGGATCACTGGAAGTCTAAAGGGGTCAGAGTCTTTGGGGAAAAAACCTTTGTTTAAGAAAGATGATACAGGAAAGAAAACAAAGAACAAAGAGACAAAATATAACCCAAAAGAGCAAAGTTTTATAGGAAATATCTAAGAATAGAAGATGTAAGATTGTACTAGCATTGAAATTCAACAGAATAGGATCTTCAATTCTTTAATTTCTCTCAGCAAAATAAAATAAAGTATCATAATATTAAAAGATGAGTATAATGGCCATAAAATTAAGATTAAGCTCAGGAGAGCTATTTAATGAGATTATCCAACATTTCTTTCTCTTGTTATCCAGATGCTATTGCATATTATTTTCTGATTACTTGAAATTCTTTTCAAGTTTTTCTTCAACTAGAAATTGTTATTTTTCCCAGAATATTCACTTCTTCTACTTCTGTCTATGTCTCCGTCTTTTCATGTATTCTCCCAAATTTTATTATTTCAATATTATTTCTTTCCAGGTACCATTCTCGAAACCTGAAAAAAAAACCACCCCAAATCTGATGGACTTTGGGTTTTTTTAACTTTTATATTAATGTTATCATTAGAAATTGGCAGAGACTATATTATTTACATATTTGGACTGATTTTTACATATTTTTTTATCAAAAAACTTTGTTCTAACAGAATTTTAACATGCCTTTTCATCTTTTTATTACTAATGTGTGACTTCATTCAATAGAATATATACATAACTATGTATATATATAAATGTATGTAAATATCTGTAGGTGCACATATATGTGTAAATATGCATGCATGTATGTGCATGCATATGTATGAATGTGTTACAAAGAAAATATAAGCATTTTCCTCTTCATAATTACAGAAACATTAATAGGATAGCATAATGAATGGTGAACATACTTACTTTTCTGACAATCCTTAATGATTTCTTCTAATTTTGAAATGATGTAACATAGGTATACCTTATCAGGAATTACTTTGGTACTTTAATTCTGTTGATCGATTAGAAAACAATAATGCTTAAAATAAAATTCTGTTCCCTATTTAATATGACTTGCAGGAGAAAGATAAGATGGGATACTATGATTTTTAAAAATTGATACTTCCTAACTCAAACTTTTCAGCATCCTCTTACACAAAAGTATATTTACACTAATACCCAAAGTTTATTCATTGTAAGAGACTTTCTGATCACTAATTCTTGCTATTTCAAAAGGTATCTGCCAACACAACAATCTCTAGCAATACAAAAACCAAAAGTTTTATCTAGCTCACTTCAATTCTTGTAGTAGGAAGAAAATATTGTTCTAATTAGAAAAACATTTCTGAAACTGTTGTTAGTTCAGTTATTTCTAAAGTATCTTGAAGTGCAAAATGGTTTTGATTCCAAATGCAGATATGCTTTATCTGGTGACTTACTACAGAAAGGAATTGATCCAGAAAACAATTACTAGGCCCCTGGGGCTTCATTTACCAAAAAAAAAAAAAAAAAAATGCTTATTAAACAATACTTTATACTTCAAAGAAGAGTAATTTTCTTAGTGTGAGGAGAGAAAAGAAAACTGAAAGACAGTATCAAGGGATAGTATCTAAGAGACAAGCAACTGTACAAACAAAAAGGCAATGTAGATAGAAATATGGAGACCAGTTTCCTTTATTTTGATTTTTCATGTATTATCCATATAATTCTTTTTCTAAACTAGAGAAATGGTTTGGGACCTAATTACCCTGACATGAGGGGATATAGGGACTCAGATGAACAATACTTATATTTTATTTATATTTTTTGCTTCTGTGGACGAGAGAGAAAACGATTTCTAAAGGACCCAAAAGGAGAGGAAAAATGTAATTGTCATTTATCTGAGTCTAAAATGGAAGAGGCTAAATATAACAGATCAGAATTTTTTTTTATGTAATATGAGCTTTCTTAAACTTTTTTGAGTAAGGGATCTCAGTGATTGTCTGATGAAATCTACAGATTTTTGTTCAGAATAGTGTTTGTGTCCTACATTCATATTTGAATAAAATTCTAAATATTAATTAGAGGTCAGTAAAAAGATATTTATATATTTAGATAGATAGATGCAGATATGACATACGCATAGATATGTACATAGATAGATATGATATATACATAGATACATATATTTTTTATTTTTTATCTATGTTCAAGAATTCTCTGAAATAAAAATAGGGTACATACACTAAAATTAAGAACCCCTGATGTAAGATTTCATAAACAAAGCAGAGGCCAAGAAACAGTCTAGATAAGGTCCAAAACTGGACAATAGGAACACACTAAAAAGGGTATGTGGAATATCTGGAGATTCTGGAAGGAATTAACATATAAGAGACCTAAAAGTCATTTGCTTAATAAGCATTACGGAAGTCCAGTGATTGGCAATGGATGTCTCTTCAGGCTAGTAAAGACAAGCGTTAGAAGAATTTGAAGTAAAATACTTGGTTCTGTGAAGATCTTAAAGCAAAGAATAAAAACTAATATTTGTAAACTTTATAGCTTTCTTTATTGATTTATAGTGTCAACCAGATATCTTCCCCTACAACCACTGCCTCATAATATATAGTAATGAAAACATTTTAAAAGTCAGAAACTATAATTGTGCCAAATATCTGATTATTTCGATCTCATGCAGTAGGTGCTTTCATCTTCATTTTACAGATAATAATATATACATAAAGAGAGAGATTAAGGGATTTGCCTAGGACACAGCTAGTAAATATCAGAGAGAAGATTTGAAATCAGATCTGACTGACTAGAAGTCCAATATTCTGTCCTTTATGCCACTGATTTGGAATCAAAAGACCGGATTCCAATTCTAACTCTAGTGTTTGCTATCTTTGTGACTTAAACTGATCACTTGGATGCTTCAGGACTCAGTTTACTCATCTGCAAAATGGTGAAATTAGATCACATGACTTTCATGATCCCAGATACTAGTAGATATGAATATGCGCAAGGCACAGTGTTAGAGAATAGGGGAAGGAAGGTTCCATCATAAGAGCTGCCATTTAGATAAAGCTTTCTCAAGCACTTTCTAAATATAAACATTGAAAGTTGGATTTGTAAATTAAAATCATTTATAATCATATGAAAAAAATGCTCTAAATCAGTATTGATTAGAGAAAAGTAAATAAAGACACTGAGGTACCATTACATACCTTTCAGATTGGTTAAGATGACAAGAAATGATAATGATAAATGTTGAAGGGGAAAACTGGGACATTGTTGGTGAAGTTATGAACTCATCCAACTATTCTGGAAAACAATCTGGAATTATGCCCAAAGTGCTATTAAACTGTACATATCCTTTGATCCAGCAGTACTGTACTGGGCCTGTATCCCAAAAAGATCATAAAAAAGAAAAAAAGAACCTACATGTGCAAAAATGTTTGTAGGAGCTCTTTTTGTAGTGGCAAGGAATTGGAAACTGAGTGGAGGCCAATCATTTGGGGAATGGCTGAGTAAATTATGGTATGTTTTGGAATATTATTGTTCTATAAGAAATGATCAGCAGGATGATTTCAGAAAGGCCTGGAGAGATTTACATGAACTGATGCTAAGAAAAATGAGTAGAACCAAGAGAACATTGTACACAGCAACAAGATTATGTGATGATCAATTCTGATGGAATTGACTCTTTTCAACAAGGAGGTGATTCAAGCCACTCCTAATAGACTTATGATGGAGAGAGAGTCATCTGCATCCAGAAAGAGAATTGTTGGGACTGAATGTGGATTACAATGTGAAGACTGAGTTAGCACTCTGAATGCCTTAGAATCAGCAGGAATCAGGATAAGCAAAAGTCCTTGGTCTTTATTCTTGGTCTTTAGAGGGAGAAGTGAAGGGAATGGACATAAGCTCTCCACGACCTCCCTTCTCCTTGTCCACAGTCAAAGTGACCCTGGCTTGTCTTACTCCAACCCCTAATCCCTCCTACAATTATCTGAATACACCAAAAGATCGAGCCAGCCCAGAATAGTGGAAAGAGCTATTTTCCAAGCATATGCTAATAGAGTATTGCCCAATGGATAATTAGCCTTAAGTGCTAGATTGTCTGATTCCAGTACACTTACTCAGAGTTTCAGCCCTTTACAACATATTTTTCACCTTTTTTTGTTGTTTACTTGATTTTTGTTTTTTCTCTTTTTTCTTTGTGATCTGATTTTTCTTGTGCAGCATGATAAATGTGGAAATATATATAGAAAAATTGTACATGTTTAACATATATTGAATTACTTGCTGTCTGGGGGAGGAGATGGAAGGAAGTAGGGAGAAAAATTTGGAACACAAAGTTTTGCAAGGGTGAGTGTTGAAAACTATCTTTGCATTTATTTTGAAAATTAAAAGCTACTATTTAAAAAAAAAAAGTTGAATTTGAACTTTTTTGACTCTGGGTTTAAAACTGCCTCAAGTTTGTAAGAAAGGTTTTGAAACTTAAGGATTGAAGAATGAAATAGAGTCACTATGGAAATGATGACACTGACCATATGAGAATAAGGTATCACCAAGATGTAACTTTAAAAGGTTCAGTCATGTTGTAAGTAAAATACTGAAAACAATTCAATTTAAATTGCTTTTATAAATATAATACATCTGACACAATATATGAAAAAATTGACTGTATAATGGGTACAACTGAAAAAAGTCTTTATTTTCTTTGTTCTTCAGAGATTGTTAAAATGATTGTTATGATAATGCACTGAGTTCATTTCAACAAACATCCATTAACCATCTACTTGCTCCCTTAAAGACCTTGTAGTGATCGGATGTGGGGGGAGTGGTTTACAAAATATACTTGAATAGTCAAATGAACCTCATCCCTGTTCCCCTCCAAAAACAAAGAGAATGATTGCTTATAATGATTTTCTTCAACAAAGTCATCACAGGAAGTCTATTCAACATGCTGGAAGCTTTCACTTTCTCATCATAAGCATGCAATAAAATGCTGTTCCTGTCAATGCATCTTAATTTTCTGTCATGCAATCCCTCAAGGATATCTTTTATTACTTTACTTCTCAGAAGTTCTTCAGCATGTTGTAGCTAACTCAAACTTGCCATAAATTTCTCCATTGCCTTTTTTTGTGTTATTAATCTTTAATTATTTTACAAATAATTTGATGATTTTCTTAAAGAACCCCAGAAAATCAACTTAAAACTAATTGAAATATTAATTGTCCACAAAATCTGAGCCAATATAATAAAAATGATAATACTGCCAAAATTAACATATTTATTCAATTCAATATTTCATTCTCATAGTTCTCAACCTTTTCAGAATTAGGTTGGTCATTCTAATGTTTGAAATTATTTTGTTGCTTCAATTCATATAAGTCTTTTTATAGTTTTCTGTCTCTTTTGATGAGGTCCTGAATGATTGAGTGTGTTTGACAAAGAAAGACTGAAGCATTGCCCTGCGGCAAACCAGTTTAACCTTAAAGCACCCCCTTGCTGTGTCCAGCCAAGAAATCCAATAAAAGAATTGCTATAGAAAACTGAAAATCAATTTGGCAAAATTAAATTTAGGTCAACATTATAAGCTTACATAAGCTGAAATTAATTTGTGATCTAATTGTTAAAAGTAATATTATTCTAAAATTTAATGAGAACCAAACCTAAAACTCTTCACCAGTATAGTTAGGGAGAGAATTTCTAACTGAACAAGGGATGAAGACTATTTCAAAAGATAAAATAGATAAGACTGCATAAAGTGGAAAAACTTTTTGCTAAACATAAATGCAACTGGGACAAAAAAGAAAATAGTTGATTGGGCAAAATTGTTTCAGATCTATCCAAGAATATATGGGAATTTCCTTATGTGTATTAAAATGCTATGTCCAATACACAAAGGATTTAAGGAAAGAAAGAAATAGTTCCCAGTCAATTAACCATTACACATTTATTAAGCACCTACTCCAGGCCAGGCACAATGCTGAGTGCTGGGAGTAGGGAGGGAAATAGGGAAAAGACAGTCTCATCACAAGAAGTTAAGAAGAATCATGAATTATTAACAACCAAATGGAAGCTTCCTCTTAATCATGACTAATAAGAGAAATGGATACCAAAACAACTCCTGATCTGCCACTTCAACTGGCGAGTCAACAAAAATGAGAATAGGTTACTGTGCAAGGGCTTATGGAAAGATGGACACATTATTCCACTGTTGATAAAACTGTGAATTGATCTAGCTATTCTTAAATCAATTGAAACACCATAGGAACAGTAAGTGATTAAAATAATCATAAACTTTGATCTAGAAATTCCACTGTTAGACACCTATCCCAAGGAGATCCATGATAAAAGAAATACCTCTCTAACACCAAAATGCTTGTTAATACTTTCTGATGTAGAAAAAAAATGACAAAGTTGATGTCCATTAATTGAGGAATGATTACACAAATAAAGGAACATGAATGTAACAGAATATTGTAAAAAAAAAATTTGAACATTAAGAATGATGTGGCTGATAAAGGAAATGATGTAGTAACAGATGATGTGGTTTAGGAGAAGTTTCAAATGTACGGGTTTAGTCATATAAACAATTCACAATGGCCATTCTCTTTGGCAAAAAGTAGGTTTATTTAGGAGAAGAGATTACAGACAAAATGAAAGGATTCAATGATGCAATGAATGCATTTATTATGAAATATGAAATAGATTGGGAAAGGATATAGTTATAAAGAAAAATGTTTTTAACAATTAATGATGTAAAGAAGAAGTGTAACCTGCAATTAACCAAGTTAAGGCATTCCTTTAGTTGGCAGGCTAGTTCTCTAAAAGAGTTAGTTAGCTATAAGGAGGAGAAAGACACCATAAAGCATAATGAAGGTTGAGAGGAGAGCATAGTGGGAGGATGAGAGGAAAATACATCATGTAGAATAGGAGTGATGTAAAGGGAAAGACTACAAGGCAGAGTGCCATGATAAACCGACCCAACAGGTTCAGCAAAGATGGTGTGAGCCATAAACAGATTTTATAGGAGAAATTTAATCTCAGGGAAATTACTGGGATTTCTGACAGGACGTAGCTGGGCTGCCCACACCCTTCTTAAAGGGTGGGCCCCAGGAATATAATTTGGATTTCTTGGCTGGACACAGCAAGGTGGGGCTTTAAGGTTAAACAGGTACCCATCAGTGTCCTTCCCTTACTATTTGCCTCAGGGTTATGCTTTAGTCTTTCTCTGCCAAGCACACTCAGCCATTGAGGACCTCATCAAAGAATACAGAAAATCATAAAAAGATTTATATGGATTAAAGCAAAAACAAAATAATTTCCATCATTATAATGACCAAGCTAAATATAATAAAAGGTCACTTTCTTCTTTTTTTCTGAAGAGATTGAGGACTATGGGAATGAAACATTGAGGTAATGTCAGTTGTGGTTGATATGCAACCATATGATATGTGGTTGATATGATTTGCTGAATTTTCCCCCCTCCTTTTTATTCTTTACAATAAGAGATGGTTGTAAAGGTGAGGTTGCATATTGTCAAATAAAATGCTATAAATCTAATAAATAACAATGATATTTAAGATAAAAAATTGAAAACTCTTTCCACAAATATGAGTTTTATAAAGGAGAGGGACAATAGTCAAGCTCCCGAATTTGACTGATTCTTCAATTACCTTTATTTCATATGTTTAAAATTACTTTGGAGCCTTTCTGATGGTTGTGGTATTCTAGATGTCAGAAGTTTGGTTACTAGAGGGCTAAGATAAAGCAAAAGACATAGGTATTATTATTCACAGGGGAAAAAAAATTCTTCCTACTTTGAATGATTGAATTAGTAGCTAGGAGGGAGACAGACTCAAGATGGAAGAGTAAAGGTAGGAACCTGCCTTTCCTGAACTAATGCAAATTCCTTTAAATAATGACTCTAAACAAATTTTAGAACATCAGAATACCCATAAAGATGGGTTAATAGACATAAATATTTTCCAGTCAAAGACAACTTAAAATGAAGGCATGCCCACATGTTTTAGGGGAGTATGTTCTTTCTAGAAGTCATCAGCAATCATATTCAGATACATCTGTGGCCAAGAATCAGCTGGGTCTAATTCAGGTATTATTCCTAGGTAAATCATTCAAAATGTCTGGGCCTTGATTTCCTCATTAATTAAATGAATGTTAGACACAGAGTTATCTTGTTCCCTTTCCTCTTTAGATGTACTTTCTTTTAATCCTATAAAATTGAAATAATTCAATTTTTAATCTAGTCTAATTTTGGCCTTGTGTGAAAACTTGTGTGAAAAATATAGGTATTGAATGAGAACTAGAACTATTGTTTTCAGTTTGTTTTGATTGAATAGGATCAGTTGAGGGAAGTTGATTTTAGGGAATTATACCTGTTTGTTCTCTTCTTCCTAACTTGGAAAGTCCCTAACCTTTCCTCAATTATAAATCAAAATACCTAATTTTGCATCATGGTTAATTATTTTCTTTTAATCTATCAGTCTTATTTGATTAATAGTTTGTAGTGTCTAAATATCTGTCAAACCTCTATTTGGGATCCAGTGTTGAAGCAAAAGGTAACTTTTCCCAGTATTTTGGACAATTTATATGCATTTTTTAACAAATTGATATCCTCAGAAAGGCAAACCTTTGTTTCCTCAGTGATATCATATTTCACTTGCCATACTATAATCTGGAAAGTAATTTGAAAGAAACTAGCCCACATCCCTGTTACATTTGCAAAAGCAAATCACATTCTACTTTCAGTTCATTCTCATAAGCATCAAAAACCTTTTATTTATTTGTGCACTGCTATTATGCTAATAAAATGATTAAAATGCCCACACTCTATTATTTAGAGATTCTACCAAATTGCACATAACAAATGATAAAAAATAAAGGTCAGATATGCTACAAAATATTTATAGCTTCCCTTTTCATAGTTGTCAAAATCCAGAAATGAAGTAAATGCACATTGGTAAGCGCTAAACAAATTATGATACACAAATATAAGAGAATATGCTAAGAAATGATACTTGATTGATAATCATGAGAAAATCTTTGAATGAATGGAAAGGCAAGTAAAAAGAACTAGGAAAACAATACACAACCAGGATAAAAATGGGAAGGATAACAATAAAGCAATTGAAACAAAATGCTGAGAAATTATTATGATCAAGTTTGACCCCAAAGAAAATATATGAGAAATCAATTGAGTCTACTTCTTTGAATATATGGAAAATTTCACATAATATCAGATTATGATATATTATTTAGTATTTTTGGCTACTTTTAAATTTTAGTTTATTAAAAACAGAATAGAAAAAAGGAAGACATAAAGGAAAACAAAACAAAACAGAATATTGTCATGTGCTCAGCAGAACATCAGGGAAGATTAAAAATATTTACCAATAAATTTCCAGTTCAAGAAAGAATATATAATAGTAGAAGAAATTATATTCCATAGTGTCCATCATTTCTTTGCTTCTTCATAGCTTGTTCTTTTGTTCTTGGCTGCACACCTTTGTTACTTTATTCTTTTTTGACCATTTTCATTCCCCTACCTGACCCAAGCAGGCTACAGTTAAGTACACACACACACACACACACACACACACACATATACACACACACAAATACATATGTGTTCACACCCACCTATAGACCCACACACAAATACATAGAACTATATACTATATGCTTCATTATGGTACCACAGTTTTAAAAGCTCTATTAAGTTATACAGCTTTCACAGGAGCACAACAAGGAAGGTGAAGCATCTTAAATCAATGCCATTTGATAACCTATGGGAGAAACTAGGCATGTTTGGCCAAAAGAAAAGAACATTCATAAAAGACATGATAGCTGTCATTCTGAGGAGAGATTAGACTTGTTCTCTCTGACCCCACCGTGGAGAAGTAGGTTATAGAAATTTGAAAAAAAGTGAAAATTTAAGTTTGATGTTGGGAAAATATTCCTAAAAATGAGTGTTATAAAAAACAATTAAATAATGGGCTTCCTAGAAAAAGAAGTGCTCCTTGGAAGTCTTCAAACAGAGGATGATTGACCACTATTAGCAGTTTTAGAACAAGGATTCTTTTATGGGATTTATAGCTGTTGAGATCTCTTTCTAAAGCTCAAATTCTTTGACACAATTCTGGTTTTTTTAATTTTCTTGTTGACATATGAGTGGAAATAAAGGGAATGAATATTCTAACCCTGTCCCTGACTTGGCATTTAGCTTATCATTAACTAAAATCCTTAGGAAACTGAAAACTGAAACATCAGAAGAATATTACAAATACAGAATCTTTTCTGAATAAAAAGTGAAAGCTAATGAGTCATCTTTGGTACTCATTTCTTCCAAGAGCTACTCTTCACCTTTTTGGCTTTAATACATTCAAGGAGAGAGCTACTTCTTTTACATGAGCTGATATGATGAGATCATAGGCCTCTGTGCTGGCCAGATAGAAGGCACAAATTCAATTCTAGTCAAAGACATAAAGAAGCACAGCAGCTCAGCCTTTGCAAGCCTTCTGGGGGCCATAGACACCATTCTTTAAAAAACCTCGTCAAATTTCAGAAGTTCTCTTTGTAGACTCCTTTCTCTCATAACAGCTACATTCTCTCTCTCCCTGTCTCTATCTCTCTGTCTCTGTCTCTCTTTGTTTCTCTGTCTGTATCTCTCTGTTTTCTCTGTCTCTGTCTCTCTCTGTCTCTTTCCCTCTCCTTTCTCTCTCTCTCTCTCTCTCTCTGTCTCTCTCTCTCTCTCTCTCTCTCTTCCTCTCTCTTTCTCTCTTTCTCTCTGTCTTTCTGTCTCTGTTTTTTCACACACACACACACACACACACACACTTACACTTCATCCACTTATTTAGAAATCAATTGCTGGGAAAATGCAGGCAATATATCAGACAGCAGAGATTTATTGCTCTCCATTTCTATTTACTGCTATATAATCCAAAGAATACTAATTCAATCATCTTGAGAAATTCTCACATTTTGTGTAGGTATGGATATCATGTATGCATCACTGTTTGGAAGCCTACTATTTTCCCAAAATTTCTAATTTTTTTCCTAAAAATCTTTTAACCAAATTAGATGGGGAAAAGAGTGATATGAAGGACCATCTCCATCTTCTCCCCTTTGCTGTACTTCTAAAACTCAAGCATCTCTAATATGAAAACTTAACTAAGAAACATTTAATATCAGAGGTAAAATTAATAGCCATACTGCATCTTGAATTCATTTTTTGGCTTTTCATATAAACAATTCTTATATTTTCTAATATATATATACATACATATATATGTATATATATGCATTGATGGTTTAATTTCACTGCATTCAATTGTATACACTTTAGTTCAATAATTTGAATAAATTCTGATGAGATAGCACAGTGGTGAGAGAATTTGTCTGGAATTAGAAAATTGAGTTCAAATCCCAGCTCTGCTTCAACTTCTGCTAGCATGGATAGATCATTAAGCTCTCTGAGTTTTAATATTTTCAACTTTATTTAATCCTCTTTTAAGTCACTGTTTTGTTTCTTGAATGAATTATGTTGATGCCAATCTATTCCCACAGGCTTGCTTCTTTTCCCCCTTCTAGCTTCCCTACCTTATTTTAAGGTTTTTTTTTTTTTAATTAACTATCCATCTCTTCTTTCTTTAATAAAAAGTTTAATTAAAACATTGGTTTTATTCCCTTCTCTTTATTAAATTAGTTGAGATTAATTGAAATTTGCTTCCCCTTTTTGCCTCCAATCTTTTTTAAGTTATTTATAGTGACATTTAGATAGTACAATGGGATAGAGCACTGGTCCTAGAGTCAGGTGAATCTGAATTCGAATCCAGATACAAATACTTACTAGCTGCATGAATCTAGGCAAGTCACTTAACCCTGATTGAGCCCAAAGATTTAATTTACTTTTCTAGTATCCTTTTCCAAGATGTTTTTTTTTCCCCCTCTGAGTTATTTTTATCACTATTTCTCTCTCTTTTTTTTTTTTTTTGGTCTGTATTTTTACTTGTTTTTCATTGTTCCTCCCTTGTTCTCATAAGTTTAAAATTTCTGAAGCACTTGACTTTTCTTTCCTTTAATATATGACTCCTATACTATATACTTTATATAGTATATTCATCTCCCATCTTTGCATTTTCCTGCCATCCATCATGATTTGAAATTTCATTTAATGAGGGAAATCACAGAAGTAGGTAAACAATATTACATTGTATAAGCTACCCTATTTATTACTATTTCCTTCATATTGATTGCTTCCATGACACTGTCTATTCATCTTATCTTCTATTATCCTTTTTACCTTTTGCCTTCAATTTTTTTCAACAGTAGGGTGTTTTCCATCAAGTCTAGTCTTTTCATTATGTGACCTAAGTATTTGCCTGACACATAATAAATGCTTTCTGATTGATTATTGACTGATTCATAACGTAGGTAATCAAGAAAGGTCTTGTATAGGTAGTATTAGAGTTATTATATAACCAAAGTTAGAAAATTGATAAAAGAATAGAAGAAGTAGATTCCAAATATGAGAGAATATTTATACAAAAGCATTATTGCAAATGATGGAATGTTGTATAGGGAAATAGCTAGTAGAATGAAGATCAATATGAAATAAAACTGACAAGATTTTATAAATGGAGATCAAATCAGAAATTTGTTTTTTTTAATCTAGAGACAACAGAAAGATTGAAGATTGCTAAGTCATTTTATTAGATATGTGTTTTAATAATATCAATTTAGATGGGAGATGAATTGAAGAACCAAGGGCCTGGATGTAGGGAGACCAATTAATTACAGTAATCCAAGCAGGGAATGATAAAGAAATGAACTGAGAGATATTGAATAATTAGAGAAGAGGGAATATATTTATGGGATGTATTTAATATTAATTGCCTAGAAATATTATTAGCAACATTTATTAATTTCTTGCAAACTAATAAGGCACCATATAAAATATTGAAAGGGAAAGATTCAAACTCTGCCCGCAAGTAGTTGATAGTCTAATGTTTTGAAGAATATAATAAGAAAGATAGGAGAGGCAACAGACAAAGCATAGCATGTAGATTTAGGGATACTGAGTTTGAATACTGCCTAACACATCAATTAGGTATGTGACTTTAGGCAAGTCACTTAATCTTTTTCAGCCTCATTGTCCTCATCTATAAAATAAGGAAAATAATAGTGCATAGCTTCAAGGATGGTGATAAGAATAAAATAAGTTAATTTATGTAAATTGCTTCCAAAATTTAAAGTGTTATGTAAATGGGTTAATTTTATTAGTAGTACTATCCAACAGGAACAATAAAGTATTTCTTTTTCACTTCAATGAGACCATCAGCATCAGTACTTTGCACTTGGACCTGGACATTAAATTACAAAGTACATTAAACACCATATAAAATCTTCAATCAATGAACAATATTTTCATTGATGGATAAAATCCAAACTCTACTTTTCATTCAACCTCTATGAGAGGTTCAATCTCTATAAGATGGATAGGTTAGATATGGGGGAAAAGTTTATAGGAGGAGCCTGGCTTTCCAGGGTTGCCACAAATAGGTCTTAGTCATGGAATGCAGAATAGTAAAAGTTGCACTAATGGAAATGCAAATAAGAAGTTGGAAAAGATGAAATTAACTGTAATGTGAGGGAGTAGTGATTTGCAAGAATCAATTAACACTTAGATGTACTATTAAATATTCCTAAACTTCAATTTTTCTCTCACTGATAACAATATAACATTTTACTTTCTTGAGAATGGCATTACCTTTTGAACAACATCCTTAAAGGCTTGTTTTACTTGTTGGTTCCTTAGGGTATAAATGAAAGGGTTCAGCATGGGAGCAACTGAAGTATTAAGAATAGCTACTCCTTTGGTCAATGATGCTCTTTCTTTAGCCGAGGGATTCACATACATAAAAATGCAGCTGCCATAGGAGATGGAAATGACAATCATGTGAGAGGAACAAGTGGAAAAGGCTTTTTTTCTCTGGCTAGCAGAAGGGATTCTCAAAATTGTCCTAATGATATACATATAGGACAGAATCACTAATCCCAATGTAAACAGCAAAGTCACCAAAGCAAAATAAAAACCAATTATTTCTAAGAACTGTGTATCTGAACAAGACAGTTGTAAGAGGGGGAAAAAGTCACAGGAAAAATGATCAATAACATTGGACCCACAATAATCAAGCTGCAGAAGAAGCATGAGGGGTGGGAAAATAGTCAGGAATCCACCTAGCCAAGCACAGAGGACAAGAAAGATGCAGACTTTATTGCTCATAATGGTTGTATAATGCAGGGGCTTGCAAATGGCAACATAACGATCATAGGACATGGCTGTAAGTAAGTAAAATTCAGTAACCCCCATAAAAATGAAAAAGAATAGTTGAGCTGCACAGCAGTTAAAAGAAATGGTTTTGTTTCCAGTAATAATGGTGCTCAGGAATCGAGGAATGCAAACAGTAGTAAAAGAGACTTCTAGGAAGGCAAAATTCCTGAGGAAAAAATACATGGGTGTCTGAAGATGGGAATCCAGCAGGGTAAGGGTGATGATGGTGAGGTTCCCAGTAATACTTAAGATATAGGTAATAAACAGAAAAAGAAAAATCACAACCTGCAGTTTGGGGTCATCAGAAAGTCCCAGGAGGATGAACTCTGTGATCACTGTGTGGTTTCTCATTTTTGTTTCATTACCCAAATACAAGACCTGCTAGTGAAAATAAAAAAGCAGAATAAGGACAAGTGGAAGTGAAAGATTTAGTTACAACAGAACCACATATAAAATCACAGAATGAAAAAATTTCTGAACTAGAAGAGGGACCACAGCAATAATCATCAGCCAATATTTCATCAAGAATCCATTGCATAAGGCAAAGGAACTTTCTCTGTTTTGATCATTGTAGTGAATAAGAACCCACTATATAACAAATAAGTCATTTCCAATTTTAGACAGTTCTTGATTGTTATGAAATTCTTCCTGGTATGAAAAATCAGTCTTTCTGCAATTTTTATTCCTGTTCCAAGGTCACTGCCCTCTTCCCATGACACATACCAAGCAGCTTTCATGTTGGTTAGTTATGTCCAAGTCTTTGTTCCCCCATTTGGGGTTTTTTGGATAAAGATACTGAAATAGTTTGTCATTTCCTTCTCCAGCCCATTTTACAGATGAGGAAACTGAGGCAAAGAAGATTAATTGATTTTTCCAGAGTCACACAGTTAGTCTCTGAGACTGGATTCAAATGCTGGACTTCCTGTCTCCAGGTCTGGAGCTCTATTCACTGTGTCACTTGGTTGCCCACATGACATTTTTACAAATAAAAACAACTCTCCTTTCCCCACTAGGTCTGCCATTATTGAGACTAAATGTGATTATTTCCTTTGGCAATCTTCATATGACATGATCTCAAAACTTTTCATGTAACAGTCACAAGTTTATGAATCCTAAAGTGTCATGCACAGAAGTAAACACAAAGTAAATGCAAATCTGGTCTACTATCTCCTTGGTCTTAGATTTATATGCCACTCTTAATAAAGCCTAAAACCACATGAACTTTTCTTGGCTGCTATATAAGAAACTCACAAGTTGAGTTTGTCATTCTCTATCCCATGCTCACCAAAATCCACTATTTTCAGAAGCAAACAAAGCAAAAACAACAACAAAAACCTCATGTCTGGTCACACCTCTTTTTCAGATTTCTAAAGCTGATTTTTATGAAGTATTTTATGTATAGATAATTTTAAAATGTCTCTTCCCTTTCAAATATAAGATTCTAATTTAATCTCTATTAATTTTAATTTTTATAAAGAGATCTGAGAGTTACAACTTGTCAGATCTTTCTATATACTTTTTTTAATTATGTTAGCTTGAAGTTCAAATATTTTGTCCATAACAACATTTTAAGTTGGGTAGCCCAAGTCTTTCTAGCCTCATTTTACAGGTGAGAAAACTGAGGCTCACAAATATAAATAAAATACTAAGGATCACAGTACTAGTGATTACAAGAGTCTAGGACTCAAATATTAGGCCTTTCCATAAATTTATGGACAAACATATTCATTGAATATTTCATTCTCATATATCCTTACTTAATATTTTTGTGACTAAAATTGTTTCTCTGTAAAATATAAGCTATAATTCTTTATATCTATAAATAGAAAGAGCAATACTCATCTTGAAATTTAACAATGTAATTTTGCCAATGCAAACAAAAAATTATATACAAACTATAAAGTTCATAATGGTGAAATAAATAATTCTTGAAGATTCAGCAGACAATTCATTTAACATTCATAACTGCTGCATGGAAAACTATCTTCTTTCTTAAATAAACTGGAAAAATGTTACAAAACCTACAATTCAGACTTTCTTTTATAAGCACATATACTTTCTCTTCAATCTTATACCTCTCACTTAATTTGGAGCATTAACAGTATTTTATTTATTTTTCAATCTTTGAATATTCCTGAATGTATAATTAGGTAAAAAGCTAAAGTTGACTTAAATATACCCCTTGAATCAATTATGCAACTGTTGTCTGAAAAGTACTCTTCCTCTCTGTGATAGTAGTAACTGTCTAAAAGTATTGGTAATTATATTATTCATGGATATTACAAAATATAATTTGATATAACTGCAGCAATACCAATAGATTTTTTTTTTAAATTTGTAATTTCAAAACTGATAGCATTGATGTCTAAAACATAAAATTCTCATTTACAGGTGGTCAAATTTTGTCATTTTCCTGACTTTTTATTCAGCAAGGGTGCTCAAGTGTTTCTTATGTAAAGATTGTGAGGGGGGCAGTGTTACTTTCCTAGAATAGCTCAATAAATGATGACAAAAACTAAAGATGGACACATGGGCACCAGAATTATTTTCCCTACCATTTACTTCTTCTTTTTCCAAACATCATTCCACTTTTTCTTAGAATGTCACTCACAACTTCAAAACTCCTCTTATCGCTATGTTTTGTTGATGATAAATCCAAATAATACTCCTAACTAAAATTAATTTTCTGACTCTCATGACAATGAAAATCACTTCCCTAGGAGACTTATTAGCTTTTATAGGAATAATTTTAATTTAGTTGCTTTCAAATGTTTTTTTCAAAAAAAAATCTAGAAAAGTATTAAATTTGTATCTATAGAAATATAAACTTTCTCTTTCCAAGATCAGCAGTATTAATTTTCACACAGGACCTCCTTATTCTCAACCTTCATAAATATAATCACTTAAGAAAGGAGCTACAATCAAAATATTTCCTATAACCCAAATTGCTTAAAAGTCTCAGATATTGTAGGATTATATCAGTAATAACCACATATCCTCTCAAAGGGCAAAATGTAAAGCTAGAGAATCAAAGTGACAGTTCAGAGCTTAAAGTGGTTTGTCACATTTAATATGCAAGCTAGAAAAAGATTGGGTCCAGAACTCATTAATCATATATATTAAGAAATTATAGAAAAAAATTAAAAATAACTAAATAGCAAAAAAAATTAATTTGCATCTTCATTGGCAAATATTACTCACTTTTGACAGTTTTTTATGACTTCAGATGAAAGTGGAATACTGAACATTCTGAATAGTTTTCTTTCAAACTGAGATGAAATCCAGTCCTCTATAAAAGCAAACATTTCACTTTCACACAACTCACTTCTATCTCATCTTCCTTAGGGATATCAGTCATGTATGTAGATTTTTTAGAATCAAATAAAGAACTTCCCCTCATTTCCATCCCATGTCAGACAAAGACATATTTCACAGACCATTTGTTGATATCTACCCAAATGCTAATCTGGATTTCACAGCATTTTAAATTTTACTCATTGAAATTCTTAGATATCTTCTACCAAAGTCTAGATAGATTTCTTAAAGATGTCTTTAGGAAATAGAACATAAATTGCTTCCAACTTTTCTGGGCAATGAGCAATTCACATTTTTAGGTACGGGTTCATTTTAATCTACTCTATTTTCAGGAAATCTCTCAAAGTATATCACAATGAGACATATATAATATGAAAAAATCTATGATGAGGTCCTCTTAGTATTAAATTTTGATTAGAAGTGTTAGAGAATAGAAACAACTTAGAAAGATATTATAAAAGTATAAAAATATCAGTCAGAATGATTGATCAAGAAGCTGACTTTCCAATGTGAGTTATTTGCCATATTGTTCAAATAATATTTTCTTTTATCTCAAGAGAAAATATGAACTGAACTCTTTGGGGACAGGTCACATCCAATTTTACCCCATGAGGGGATACTGGAATGTCCTTTGCTTTCCAGCATCTAATCTCCTATATTCTATAGTGGATCTTTCTCATTGAATTGTGAATGAAGGGGTGCTCTCCCATAATTCCTATGTTAATATCCATTTTTCCTTCTTCATGTTTCTTACACTAGACTTGTGTATGATCATTCTCTTTTAAAATTTTAATGTATTTATTTATTTAAAACTTAAGTACAAAATAAGAAAAAAAAACAGAAAAAGAAAAAACAAAAAAAACAAAAAAAAATGTCCTGTGGCCCAGAAGAACATCAGGAAGGATTCACAGCATTAAATTTCCTTTTCAAGAAAGCATATATAATAATAGAAGACTTTGTATTCACGACTGTCCATCTTTTCTTTGCTTCCTTTTGGGTTTTATTTTGTTCTCTGCTATGTTCTTTGTATTTTATATTTTCCCCATTTAAAATAATATGTATATGCCTGATACAAAATGTAGATTTTTTGATTGAATTTTTTTAAGTTTGACTTTGACTAAGATGAATAATTGCTATGCCTATTTAAAAAAATTATAATCTTTATCATTGTTGCCATGTTTGTGTATTTGTTTTATTCTTGTTACCTCTTCTACTTTACTTCTACCTCTGAATTTGCCTATTACTTATCTTTTTTGCCCTGCCATGGATTCTTCCCTTATTTTCTCCTCCCACCCTTTCCTTTCCTCTTTATTATTTTCCCATTAATCTATAATAATATAATATATATTTATAAGAATTCAAGCCATTCTCCACTTGATAGCTGATCAGAGGATATGAACAATTTTCAGATGAAGAAATTAAAACCATTTCTTGTCATATGAAAAAATGTTTTAAATCACTATTAATCAGAGAACTGCAAATTAAAACAACTTTGAGATATCACTAGACACCTCTCAGACTGGCTAATATGACAGGAAAAGATAATGACAAATGTTGGAGAGGGAAAACTGGGACACATACATTGTTGGTGGAGTTGTGAACTGATCAAACATTCTGGTGAGCAATTTGGAATTATGCTCAAAAAGTTATCAAATCATGCATACCCTTTGATCCAGCAGTTTTACTACTAGTCTTATCTTCCGAAGATATTTTAAAGGAAGGAAAAGGACCTACATGTGCAAAAATGTTTGTGGCAGCCCTTTTCATAGTGGCAAGAAACTGGAACTGAGTAGATGCCCATCGGTTGGAGAATGGCTGAATAAATTATGGTATATGAATGTTATGGAATATTATTTCTCTACAAAAAAAATCAGGAGGATGATTTTAGAGAGGCTTGGAGAGACTTACATGAACTGATGCTAAGTGAAATGAGCAGAACCAGAAGTTCATTGTACATGGCCACAATAAGATTATAGGATGATCAATTCTGTTGAATGTGACTCTTTTCAAAGATGAGATGATTGATGCCATTTCCAATGATCTTGTGATGAAAAGAACCATCAACCCCCAGAGAGAGGACTGTGGGAAATGAATGTGGATCACAACGTAACATTCTCATTCTTTTTGTTGTTGTTTGCTTGCATTTTGCTTTCTTACTCATTTTTCTTTCCTTTTTGATCTGATTTTTCTTATGCAGCAAGAGAACTATATAAATGTTTCCACATATTGGATTTAACATATATTTTAATATGTATGATATATATTGGACTTCTTGCTGTCTAAGGGGTGGAGAGAAGGAGAAGAAAATCTGAAACACAAGGCTATGCAAAGGTCAATGTTGAAAAATTATCTGTGCTTATGATTTGAAAATAAAAGCTTTAAAAGAGTTTTTTAAAAAAGAAAATTGTCTGTTCATGTCCTTTGACCATTTATCAAGAAATACTTGATGTAAATATTATTTCCTAGTTTCATACCTCCCTTTTAATCTTGTTTGTGTTAGTTTTGTTTGTGCAGAAGCTTTTGCTCTCCAGTCCAGTAGTGTACTACTACCCCACTCCATGAATAGGGTACTGGCATACCTATTTTCATGCATTCCCCAATCATGTTATTTCTGGTAGGTATGAGGTAGTACATAAGAGATGTTTTAGCTATTCATTCTTCTAATCAATTGTGACTTTGAACATTTTTATCTGACTATAGATGGTTCTGATGTCTGCTTTTTGAAAATACCTTTTCATCACTATTTGACACAAATTTCTGGGAAAATTAGAAAACAGTATGATAGAAACTAAGCACTGGGCAACATTTCATATCCTATACCAAGGCCAAGATAGAAGAACTAGATAATAGTTGCAAAATAAATAATTTTGATTATATTAAATTTTAAAAGTTTTTTATTATAGTTTTTTATTTACAAGATATATACATAGGTAATTTTTCAGCATTGACAATTGCAAAACCTTCTGTTGCAATTTTTCCCCTCCTTCTCCCCACCCCCTTCCCCCAGATGGCAGGTTGACCAATACATGTTAAATATGTTAAAGTATAAGTTAAATACAATATATGTATTCATGTCCAAACAGTTGTTTTGCTGTACAAAAAGAATCAGACTTTGAAATAATGTACAATTAGCCTGTGAAGGAAATCCAAAATGCAGGTGGATATAAATAGAGGGATTGGGAATTCTATGTAATAGTTCATAGTCATCTCCCAGAGTTCTTTCTCTGGGTGTAGCTGGTTCAGTTCATTACTGCTCTATTGGAACTGATTTGGTTCATCTCATTGTTGAATAGGGCCAAATCCATCAGAATTGATCATCATATAGGATTGTTGTTGAAATATAAATGATCTTCTGGTCCTGCTCATTTAACTCAGCATCACTTTATGTAAGTCTCTTCAGGCCTTTCTGAAATTATCCTGCTGGTCATTTATTGCAGAACAATAATATTCCATAATATTCATATACCACAACTTATTCAGCCATTCTCCAATTGATGGGCTTCCACTCAGTTTTCAGTTTCTGGCCACTACAAAGAGGGCTGCCACAATCATTCTTGTACATACAGGTTCCTTTCCCTTCTTTAAAATCTCTTTGGGATATAAGTCCAGTAGTAACACTGCTGGATCAAAGGGGATGCACAGTTTGATAACTTTTTGAGCATAGTTCCAAATTGTTCTCCAAAATAGCTGGATGTATTTACAATTCCACCAACAATGTATCAGTGTCCCAGCTTTCCCACATCCCCTCCAACATTCCGCATTATATTTCCCTGTCATTCTAGCCAATCTGATAGGTGTGTAGTGGTGTCTCAGAGTTGTCTTTATTTGCATTTCTCTGATTAATAATGACTTGGAGCATCTTTTCATTTGGCTAGAAATAGATTCAATTTCTTCATCTGAGATTGTCTGTTCATATCCTTTGACCACTTATCAATTGGAGGATGGCTTGATTCCTTATAAATTAGAGTCAGTTCTCTATATGTTTTGGAAATGAGGCCTTTATCAGAATCTTTGACTGTAAAAATGTTTTCCCAGTTTATTGCTTCCCGTCTAATCTTGTTTGCATTAGTTTTGTTTGTACAAAATTTTCAATTTGATATAATCAAAATTTTCTATTTTGTGATCAATAATGATCTCTAGTTCTTCTTTGGTCATAAATTCCTTTCTCTTCCACAGGTCTAAGAGGTAAACTATCCTATGTTCTTCTAATTTATTTATAATCTCATTCTTTATGCCTAGGTCATGAACCCATTTTGACCTTATCTTCGTGTATGGTGTTAAGTGTGGGTCAATGCCTAGTTTCTGCCATACTAATTTCCAATCTTCCCAAACAGTGAGTTCTTATCCCAAAAGCTGGGGTCTTTGGGTTTGTCAAACACTAGATTATTAAAGTTACTGGCTGTTTTGTCCTTTGAACCTAACCTGATCAACTAGTCTATTTCTTGGCCAATACCAAATAGTTTGGTAACCGCTGCTTTATAATATAATTTTAGATCTGATACAGCTAGGCCACCTTCATTTGATTTTTTTTCATTAATTCCCTTGAAATTCTTGACTTTTTGTTTTTCTTATGAATTTTGTTATTTTTTCTAGGTCATTAAAATAGTTTTTTTGGTAGTCTGATTGGTATAGCACTAAATAAATAGATTAGTTAAAGTAGTATTGTCATCTTTATTATATTCGCTCTACCTATCCAACAGCACTTAGTATTTTTCCAGTTGGTTAGATCAGACTTAATTTGTGAGGAAAGTGTTTTGTAGTTTTGCTCATAAAGTTTCTGATTTTCCCTTGGCAGATAGATTCCTAAGTATTTTATACTATCAGTAGTTACTTTAAATGGAATTTCTCTTTGTAACTCTAACTGTTGGATTTTGTTAGTGATATATAAGAATGTTGATGACTTATGTGGGTTTATCACAAAGAGTGATAACTTGGTTTTCTCATTACCTACTTTAATTCCTTTAATTGCTTTTTCTTCTCTTATTGACAAATCTATCATTTCTGATACAATATTGAATAGTAATGGCAATAGTAATGGCAAATGGTTCCAGTTTGTCCCCATTACATGTGATGCTTATTGATGGTTTTAAATAGATGCTACTGATCATTTTGAGGAAAATCCCATTTATTCCTATATTGTCTAGTGTTTTTAATAGGAATGGATGTTTGATTTTATTAATTTTTTCTGCATCTATTGAGATAATATGTTTTTTTCTTAATTTGATTATTGATAAAGACAAGTATACCAATAGTTTTCCTAATATTGAACCAGCCCTGAATTGCTTGTATAAATTCTACTTGGTCATGGTATATTATCCTGGGGATGATTTTCTATAATCTCTTTGCTAATAATTTATTTAAGATTTTTGTATCAGTATTCATTAGGGAGATAGATTTTTGTCATACTTGGTTTAGGTATCAGTACTATATCTGTATCATAAAAGGAATTTGGTAGGAGTCCTTCATTCCTCTTTTTTCAAAGAGTTTATACAATATTGGAGTTAGTTGTTCTTTAACGGTTTGGTAGAATGTAAAGCCATCTGTTCCTGGGGATTTTTTCCTAGGTTGCTGATTAATAGCTTGTTCTATTTCTTTTTTTCTAAGTATTTAAGTATCTAACAAAATAAGTATCTAAGGACTATTTAAATAATTTATTTCCTCTTCTGTTAATGTGGGAAATCTATATTTTTGTAGGCATTCCTCCATTTCACTTAGGTTATGAAATTCATTGGCATAAAGTTGGGCTGAGTAATTGTTAATTATTGCTCAAATTTCCTCTTCATTGGTAGAAATTTCTCTCTTTTCATTTTTGAGACTAATAGTTTGATTTTTCTCATTCCTTTTTCTAATCAAATTAACTAAATGGTTTATCTTTTTTTTGTTTTTTTCATAAAGCCAACTTTTAGTTTTATTTATTTATTACTTCAATAGTTTATTATTATTTTTTTTATTTCAATAGACTTAATAAGACTATTATTAAGAATCAGTCAAACAAATTTTTTAATAGAAAAATAGAAGAAAATATGAAGTATCTCCTAGGAAAAACAACTAACCTGGAAAATATATCTAGAAGAGACAACCTAAGGATTATTGAGCTTCTTGAAAGCCATGACGAAAAAAGAACCTAGACATTATGTTACAGGAAATCATAAAAGAAAACTGCCCTGATATTTTCAAATCAGAAGGTAAAATAGGCATCAAAAGATTCCACCAATCACTTCCTGAAAGAGATCCAAAAATTAAATACCCAAAGAATATTGTGGCTAAATTTCACAATTATCGTACCAAGGAATAACTATTGCAGCCAGAGAGAAACAATTTAAATACCAAGGAACCACAATTAGGATTACTCAGGACCTATCAGCTTTCACTTCAAATATGGATTCTTTTATAAATAAAAAGTGAAAGCTTATGAGTCATGTTTGATGTCTTCATCTTATCTATGGCACCGTCACTCAAATCAACATTCTGTGTGACATAGCACACTATGTTATGTCACTTACTAGGTACCTATTTCCATTGCTATGTTCCCATGATCTGATCTAAGACTATTAGTTTCCTTGATAATAAGAAGTGCAGACTGCATTCAAATAAAAGGCCTGAGAAAACCTTCAGTCTCCCTAAAACTTCAATTAGCCACAAATATCATCCTTTAACAAACCTCATAAGAATGCATATAAAAACTGTGTAGACCATTCTTTTTTATCTATTGTTGAAGCTAGCTTAGAAGAAAATCACGGCAATTGTTATAAAATGTAGAAAATATTAGGAATAGGAGAGATTTAGTATTTCTCCTTTCAAACAGTTCAAACTCTGAACCTCAAATAACATTAATTCAGTTACTCTGTGGAATTCTAGTATTTGCAATAATAAATTGCAAAATCCATACATGAATGACTGCTGAAATCTGCAACTTTTATAGTTTCTATTTAACACATAAATATTCTTTTTTGTGTGTATGTATAATTTCCTATTTATTTAAACATCAGACTTTCACTAGAAATATGAAATGCAAGGATTTTCCCCCAAAATTATCCTTTATATTAGATATATCAATTTTGTTTTCTATTTCACTTAAAAGTCTCATGTGCTTCCATTCTCTCTGATGTTATGATTTCACTTAGGAAAACATTTGTATTATATGAATTAACCACACAATACACATTTTGAAGCTGTCTTCATTTATATTGTGATAGTCATCATGCATACTTTTAAGCCTTACTTTTTTTCTTCATAACTTCATAGGAGGTTCTGCATGTTCTCTGAGTTCTTCTATATTACATCTTTATAGCAATATCTACATATCTACATATCTCTTCATGTGAGTGTGTATACACACATATATACATACATTTAGAGGGGATGGGAGAAAGAAAGAGGGAGAAGAGAGAGACAGTGGGAAAGGGAGAGGGGGAAAGAAAAAGAGAGAGAGAGAGAGAGAGAGAGAGAGAGAGAGAGAGAGAGAGAGAAATTGGGGGAAGGGTGAGAGAGAAAGAAAGAGAGTTGGCTAGTTAGTTTTTGCTTTTGTTAAAAGACCCCCAAGTCTTGTTCTTCATTAATTTTGCTTAAGGCTGAAGGGGCCCTTCAAAAGCTATTGCCTATGTCTATAGATAGGCTTCTGCAAAGTCCTATGGAAACAATATAAGCCTAGCCCTTGGGTTTCATACAGCATAGATTTTGGAATTGGAGAAAGCTGAAAAAAAGACAACTTATGTGAGAAAGCAAGATTTTCTCTTTATATAAGGAAATGTCAGCAATCTTCCTTTGGGCTACTGCTTTATTTGAAATACACATCTCAGTAACTGATCCCAGTAATCAGTTTCTATAACTTGATATAAAATCAAGAAGTCAGTTAATAGAAGCCAAAAACTTCAGCCCAAGATATTATTGTTGGTATTCAGAAGTTATGGACAATTTTCTCATACTATTTTGTTTTTTTTATTTTTTTTTTTTTTTTTTTTTTGTTTTTTTGTAAGACTTTGTTTTAAACATAGTTTCATATTTGTCATGTTGTGCAAACAAACAAACAAAAAACAGATCAAAAAGGGGAAAAAAGCATCTCATACTATTTTGGACATTGAAATATCCAATATTTTTAATTTGTCATGTTCTTCTGTCATGATCCTTCATTTATCTTTGTTTATAGGGTTGTCAATGTCAGTTGTCTGCACTTGCAGAGAACATGTTTTTCTGAGGTTATTACCCTTTGCTTCTTTCCTATTAGTTTTTTCACTTCAATATCTTCATATTTCAATATTGTTGTATTCCTCACCCCTCATCTCTCTCAATCCCACTTATTTTGTCTCTATCTCTGTCTCTCTTTCTTCATTGTTTTAAAATCTTCCTCATGGATTCTTGATTTTTTTTTTCCTTTACTTTGCATATTGTGATCCACCACCACCAATTTGCCCTGAGAGTTCTAATTTTTCCATCTAAAGCTCTAATTTCTGACCTAAATTCATTCCTATTTTTATTTTATTTTATTGAATTTATTTCTTTAAATGATTCTGGATTTTCTTGTTATTGTTTCATCAATATTGATTTACACAGGTTCTATTAGTTCACTTTCCCTGATATTATAATGTTTATTTTAAAATAATATTGTCACAGAACCATGGAACTAAAGATAAAAAGTGTTCCTAGAAGCCATTTACTAAGCTTATTATGATTTCTAATTGTAAGTTTATTCAGATTTCCTCCCGTTTCAGGATCCTTTTTCTGGTTTACCTGCTAAGATACCAGGCTATTATTAAAATTTTTCTCTGAATGTTATTAGTGTTTCATTATTTTCCTTATGTCACATATTTTGGTTCACCTCTTCTTTCCTGGGTGTTCAGACTACAAACTAGGCTTTAAAGTTATCTCAGCCCCCTTGTTTTGATCTAGATAGGATTTACTACTCTGGGCCCTTGTCCTGAATTATCTTTTGGTGCTATAAGATTTGCTGTAGTTGATCTTCTAGTCTCCCTCCTAGTGCAGCTGCCTGAATGAATTTGTTTTCATGCTGACTCGCTCGTTTTTCTGCTCCACCCTTCCTCTTTTTTTGATGTTAAGCAGGGCAAGGAGTATATCTATTGAATTGATATTGAACTGCCTGTCTTCCCCTGTCAGAAAAAGCCTCTCTGGTTATTATCAAATATAACCAATTCTTAGACTGTCCTGTTTGTATTCAGTGATTGTGAGGATGGAACTCTTTATTAACCTCCATATCTATCCCCTAACCTCTATACATTCTTAAACAATTGATTAGAAATCTTTAGACAGGTCTGGGATTCTATCTGCCAGATGCATTCCATCTGGCTTTTCAATTTTCCTTCCAAGTTCCCATCTTTCCTTCCCTGATTTCCCAGAGAAACTCCCAAGACTTTCCCCTATAAAAAGATCTGGTTATAATGAAGATCTTTGCTAATTCTTTTTTTCAGGACTAAGCCCACTATGAAGTTACTCTTTCTCCTCCATAATGCCTTTTTTGGCATCTTTCCCCTTACTACAGTTAATTCTGGGATTAGTCTACTAAACTCCTCTATGGATCTAACTCATCAATTAATGACTTACTTCCACTTCAGGATGGGAATGTTTTCTTTCTACTGGATAATTGTGAGTTCAGGATCTCATGCTAATTCAGTTTTTCCTTGGTTACAGAATTCTGTCTTCTTATTTAATGTATTTAGATACTTAAAAACTTAAGTCACTATGGAAATGTATCTGATTTAATTCAGCAAACTAGGGAGCTAAAAATAAAAATAATCCTGCCTTGATGTAGTTTATTTTGTGCTGTGGAAATAGATGTATGCAAATAAATAAATATAAAGTGATTTCAGTATGGAGAGAATGTCCAACGCTCACCCATATTTTTAAAGAAAGAGAGAGAGAGAGAGAGAGAGAGAGAGAGAGAGAGAGAGAGAATACAAAAAAGAAAAGGAAACAAAATAAGCAAGAAAATAGAAAAGAACCTTGACCACAGAAAGCTACTATGGTGACAGGGAAGACCAAAACACTAACAAAATGTAAAATGTACACTGAGGAAATATCAAAGAATGATATGAATTTGTCTCAAGCCCAAAGAGGTTTCTTGGAAATGCTCATAGAAGACTTTAAAAGGCCAGCAAGAGAGGTAGAAGAAAAAATGAGAAAAGAAATGAGAGGTATGCAAGAGAGAGTCGACAGCTTGGAAAAGGAAGACAAATCCTTTAAAAATATAGTTGACCAAATATGAAAAAAAAAATTTTACAGAAGAAAAAAAACCTTCAAAAGTAGAATTAACTAAATGGAAAAAGAAATACAAACCCTAACTGAAGGAAATCACCCATTAAAAACTTTAGAATGGAGCAAATGGAAGCTGACTCTATTATACATCAAGAATTAGTTAAACAAACTAAATAACCTGCTTCCAGAAGGGTTCTGATCCTGTATAGGAGTGCCTTGCACAATCATGTTCTGTTGATAAGTCATGTGGCTTCTAGAAAGCTATTTGATTTTCTTCAGAGGCATTCAAAAAAAGATATAAATTTAAAATCTCCAGTCCAATTCTCTTTCTGATTCATTCACTCTCAAAAGGTTTAGAGATAATCCTACCTTGAGGAAAAAGGCCTTGAGTCTTAGTGCCATCTAGCCCTAGGAATATAATCGCAAGTATTTGTCTCCCTCAGCATTTGTTTTCTTTGAAATGAAAGGATAGCAATATCCTGAAGTCCTATCAACTCAATATCCAAATTGTAAACCAGCAATTCAACTTCAATGCTCTGAGAAGCAAGGAACAACCTTTAGAACCCAGCAAGCATTAGCTGAGATGAAAATTTATCAACTGCTCATGCCTAATCTGGAAGTGAATTTGATATGATCGTTGCTATTTTGAAACTGTGCTAAAAGTATACCCTGAGAGATGTGTGTGCAAGTTGGAGGGGAGGGGTGTTTATACTTTTGTACTTGTTTTAATCATAGCTGAAAACTGGAATGCTAAATTGATAACTACAGTTGGGAGAATATAAAAAGCTGGAGCTTCATCCAAGGGCAGGCTAAAAAAGATAATTATAATCCATCAGAGTAGAAAAGGCCAGTAAAATAACGAGCCAAAGGATGTTAACTAAATGTACAAAAGATTTTATTTTTCCACTGACTACTGGCACCCTCCATTTCTAACTACTTTAAATTTAATCACCTTACATATATTTTGTGTTTATTTGATATTACTTATATATGTATGCACTCTGTCTCCCAGTAGAACAGAAAAATAGGGTTTGCTGCATTTTTTTGTCTTTGAATCCTGATTCAGAATATATCATATGTGTGTGTGTATATAATCAGAAAAAGACATGATTAAAATAAATGCTTTTTGATTAATTGATTTTTTAACTGAAGTCATCAAGAAAAGTCTTGCATAGACAGTATCTGAATCATGCTTTGAAAGAAGCTAGAAATTTTATGAGTTAAAAGTACAGATAAAGTATATTACAGATATAAAACATTAATACAAAAACATTGAGACAAGAAGAAAGTCAAGGCAACAGGGAAAAGGAACAAATATTTATTATGCACTTACTGTGTGACATGAATTGATAGAAGTGTGAAAAAAGATGAAAAAATCAACTTTTATGGAAAGAAATAGTGAATTGCAAGAAATATAACACACCTGGATAAAATATGATGAGTACCAGAACTCCATGGCAATGAAGTCATGACTTACTGATGTCAATATAACATTTTACCTTCTTGAGAAAAGCACTACCCTTTGAAAAACATCTTTGAAGGCTTGTTTTACTTGTTGGTTCCTTAGGGTGTAAATGAAAGGGTTCAGCATGGGAGCAACTGAAGTATTGAGAATAGCTACTCCTTTGGTTAATGATGCTCTTTCTTTTGCTGAGGGATTCACATACATAAAGATGCAGCTGCCATAAGAGATAGAAATGACAATCATGTGAGAGGAACAAGTGGAAAAAGCTTTTTTTCTTTGACTAGCAGAAGGGATCCTCAAAATTGTCCTAATGATATACATATAGGACAGAATTACTAATGCTAAAGTAAATAACAGAGTCACCAAAGCACAGTAAAAACCAATCACTTCTAAGATGTGTGTGTCTGAGCAAGAAAGCTGTAAAAGGGGAAAATAGTCACAGGCAAAGTGATCGATGACATTGGACCCACAATAATCAAGCTGTACAATAAGCATAAGTGGTGGAAAAATGATAAGGAATCCTCCTAGCCAAGCACAGAAGACAAGCCAGGTGCAGACTTTGTTGTTCATGATGGTTGTATAATGCAGGGGCTTGCAGATAGCAACATAACGATCATAAGACATAGCTGTAAGTAGGTAAAATTCAGTTACCCCCATAAAAATGAAAAAGAATAATTGAGCTGCACAACAGTTAAAAGAAATGGTTTTGTTTCCAGTAATAATGGTGCTCAGGAATCGAGGAATGCAAACAGTTGTGAAAGAAACTTCCAGGAAGGCAAAATTCCTGAGGAAAAAATACATGGGTGTCTGAAGGTGGGAATCCAGCAGGGTAAGGGTGATGATGGTGAGGTTCCCAGTAATACTTAAAATATAGGTGATAAGCAGAAAAAGAAAAATCACAACTTTCAGTTTGGGGTCATCAGAAAGTCCCAGGAGGATGAACTCTTTGATCACTGTGTGGTTTCTCATTTTTGTTTAATTCCCCAAATACAAGACCTGCTAGTGAAAATTAGAAAGCAGAATGAGGACAAGTATAGGCAAAAGATTTATCTACTACAAAACCAACTATTAAAATAAAAAAAAAATAGAACCTCCTATTATAGAATTTAAAACTCTCTGGGTTAGAAGAAGGACCACAACAGTCACCAAATCCAACCCATATCTGGGCAAGAATACATTCTACAGGCTAACAAATGTGGACATTTAACCTCAATAAGTCTAGCAAATAACCCACTACAAACCAGGTGAGTCATTTAAATTTTGGATGATTCTTAATTATCAGGAATTTTTTCCTTGTATAAAAACATCTGAAATTTCCATCTTTGTTCCCAAGTGGCCTCCTTAATTTCTGGACTTCTGCAAAGTAAAAAAAATGTGACAATTTCTCTTCCACAGAAAAATTATTCAAATACTTGTAGATGATTATCATGTGCCTGTTTACTTCAACCAACAGCCATATGCCATGACTTAAAACCCTTCATCATCCTGGTCATACTCCTCTAGTTATGTGACTTGGTCACCAACATGTAAATAATAAAGTTGTACAACTCAAATTCTTTAGCACTGAATTAAAAACAGCAATACAAGGTATCCTAAACAGTACAGAGTTCAGTAAGTTTACCATCTCCCTGGTTCTGGACCATATGATACTTTTAATAAAGTCTAAGGTCACATTAAGTTTTTTGTTTTTTTTTTTTTTAGCTATGTCACAATTCTATCACAAGTTGTGCTTATAATTCACTATCCCCTTTCTACTTCCTCATTTTGAGATAAACTGCTCCTTATTCAATTTATATTTCGTTAAAAACTAGACCCTATATTCAAACTTGTTACATCTTTCTGGATCTTAATTTTTGTATCACATTAGCAATAGAAACTATTTCTATTTTAATATTCAAGCATTTTCTGCATAATAGATCTCTGAATTAGGTGGTAAAAGGTTAACCTTATTTTAAAGATGAGTGATTAACAGAATCTAGCACTAATAGCTTGGTCTTTTTCACTAGTTTATAAAAAGATTAAGCAAAACAAGTTATTCTTATGGCATAACTGAATTTCCTACAATTGAGTTCAATAAGAAGCTATTCTTTATATATGAAAATATATGAAGAACTATTATTATATTAAAAGCTAATACTTTCCTTTTCTCATGTCATAGTACAAATCATATTCAAGTTCCAAGGATCATGATTATGAAATGAGAAACAATTATTAATTGGACTCAATAGTGGAACAAACTCCAGTCCTGGTTCAGAAGGCAAATTTTGGGAAATCAGGTTGTTTCCTGGAAAGAGCAGGCAAAGTATCCCCTGCAAACACAAGGGACCCCTGTGTTTAAAGCCAAGGTTCAGAGCTGCTCAGAAAACTTGAGACAGTGCCCCCTTTATCCTAAGAGCAGAGTTCTACTATAAAAATAAGAGAGAGAGAGAGAGAGAGAGAGAGAGAGAGAGAGAGAGAGAGAGAGAGAATACAAAAATAAAAGGAAACAAAATGAGCAAGAAACAGAAAAGAATCTTGACTATAGAAAGTTTTTTAAAGTCTTTTATAAGCATTTTTAAGAAGCCTTTTAGGGCTTAAGATCAATTCATATCACTCTTTGAGATTTCCTCTTTTAGATATTTTCTCCTTTTCTGAGTTGGTCTTTAAAAAGCCAATAAGAGAGGTAGAAGAAAAAAAAAAGAGAGAGAGGTAAGCACTCACTCTCTCAGACTTTTGCATCTAGTTGCTCCCAATATGGGAAAAACAACATAATTTTTCATAATGATCTGATTGCTTGTAAATCCTCTCAGATAATGCAAGACTAGATCATATATAAATCATCAACTTATAAAAAATCGTATTAAAAAACACATATCTTCTCAAAGGATAAAATGTGATTCTAAAAAATCAAAATGATGACAGAGTTGTTTTTCACATTGAATTGATTTCTATGTACTTTAATACTTAAGTTTTGAAAGTCTTAGTCTAAAACCCAAGGATCATTCCTGCTAAGAATGAAGAAAATGAAATAACAATTCTCATTGACAAATACTACTCACTTTTGTAAAGTTTTTGATGAGTTCAGTCAAAAGTCGAGTCCTGGATTTTCTGTATGACTTACTTAAAAACCTAAATGTGGTACAATATTACTCTGAAAACAGGCATTGTTTTTAAACTTTCACATAGCTCATTCCTACCTTATCTTTTATATATGTATCCCACAGAAACAAATGTTACATTTTTAGATAATAAAGAATACTCCCTGTTATCCTTGTTCCATGCCAGACAAAGGGATATTTTCCAGTTCATTTTGTTATTATCCACCAAAAAAAAATCCCTGGATTGATATATTGAAACTCTAAGAAATAGTCTGCAAGAAATCTAGACAGATTTTTTAAAAAATGTTACTCTATTGTAGTTTTAACTTTTGTATGTCGTTAAATATATTCCACAACCTTTGGCACTCTGGCAAAGTTTATGAAATCCTTCTAAGAAAAAAGTTTAAATGCATAAAATAATAAAATATAGGATTAGAGAGCAAATGAAATAAATTGAAATAGTTACAAAATATTTTAAAAATCAAGTTTAAAGACCACAAGAAACTCCTGCCATCAAGAAAAAGAAGACAAGATGCTTTCAAACTTTCTAGCCAAGGATCATTTTTTATTACCCATAGCTGAATTTATTTTAATTAATTCTATTTGTTATGGGCTCTGAGGGATTCATTCAGCAAATTACAAAGGTTGTCAGGGAGAAATACATATACAAGTTATGAATGAAACCATGACAAAGTCCTCTTTCACATATAATTTTGATCAGAAAGTTTAAGGAATTATTGATCATAGAAATAACTGAGAAAGACTCTGTAAAGGAATGAAATTATTAGGAAGCGTGATTGATGAAGAAGCTGGGTTTCTAGTATGGGCTATCTCCCTCATTTTCTAGATAACATTTTACCTAAACTCAAAGGAAACTGTATTCTAAACTCCCTGGAGATAGACCAATTCCAGCAGAGAGTTCTACTATTTAACAAAATGAGAGGGTATTGGAATGTCCTTTGGTATCACAGCATCTCATTCTCATTTTCTATAATGGAATCTACTCATTAAACTCATTAAAGAATGAAAGAATACTTAGATTCACTTCCTATTTTTACATCCATTTGCTCCTTCCCCATCGTTTGCACAAATAGCTTTTATGTACCTGTTCAAACTCGTATATACAACTATTTTTGCATTATTTCAATGGTTTATATATTTACATATTATTTAAGAACAGCAAATATATTCTCATAAGATTAAATAAAAATAGCATGTGTTATCTCTGTTGCAATCATTAGCTACAGAAGGTAACTTCTGGAAAACTCTCTTTTTTTATCCTTGGAAAAAATGAAGACTAACTTTCTTTAAACAAGGATTTCAGTTAGGTGTTGAGAACATCAAGAAAAAAAATGGAGCAGTTCTTGCCTTCAAGGAACTTATATCTCATTAATTCTTATTTTATATGCATATGTTAGTTGTCTCTATAACTGAGAAGGAAGTGAATTTGTTTATTGATTTTTTAAGTTTTTTTATTTTATTTTCATATTTATTTTTAATTTTTTTCAAGTTTCATGTAAAACAATTTTTTACTTTTGTTTTTAAAACTTTGAATTCCAGATTCTCTCCCTTTCTCTCCACTCCCATCCCCACACCTTTTTAAGAAAACTTAAGTGAAGTTATGTAAAATAATTCCATAAAAGTCTTTGTTGTAAAATAACATTATCGAACCCCTTAAAAATGAAGTTAAAAAAAAACAAGCTTCAAATTGTATTCAGACATAATTAGTTCTTCCTCTGGGTATGGATAGTACTTTTCATCACAAGTGTTTCAGAATAGAATAGTCTTGTATCATTGAATTGCTTAGAATAGCAAAGTTATTCGCAGTTGATTATCCCACAACATAGCTATTAGTATACTACTTATCACATTGCTTGTGTGTATGAAGGACTTTACAATTTTTTCTGAGTGTTATCCTGGTCACCATTTCCCATAGAACAATAATTTTCCATCATAAACTCAAATCACAAATTATTCAGCTATTCCCATGTCCTCAATGTTCATTTCTTTGTTCTGAAAAAAGAAATATGATGATTTTTTTTTGGTACATAAAAGTCCATTTCTTTTTTTCTTTATAGTTTGTTTTGGGATTCATGCCTAGTGGTGGTATTGCTGAGTCAAAGTATATGCATGATTTCAGTCATTTGGGCATAGTTCATATATTTAGATCATTTCTCATTTGGAGAATGATCCTTGTTTTTTTGTTGTTGTTGTTGTTGTTTTTTTGTTTGTTTGTTTGTTTTTTGGGGGGGTTACTAAGTTCCCTATACATTTGAGAAATCAAGCTTTTATCAGAGGAACTTGTTTCAAAAAAATTTTTCCCAATTAATATTGCTAATAGTATTGTACTTGTTTAATCTATTCCTTCTATTCTTTCAACCTGATCTTCAAAAGTGTTTTACTACTGATCACCTCCTTTCCAAATATACTCTCTTTTCTATCATCCTCCCCCCTTCCATATATGTTTCCCTTCCCACTTTCCTGCATGGCAAGATGAATTTCTATACTTCTGAGTATGTATGAGTATACTCTGAGTGTGTATGTTTTTCCTCTTTGAGCCAATTCTGATCAAAGTAAAGTTTACTCACTCTTCTTCCCTTCCCCCACTCCTCCTCCATTGTAAAAGTTTCTTTCTTGCTTCTTTTATGGAAGATAATTTATACCAGTCCCTTTCTTCTAGTACATTCCTCTCTTACCCCTTAAATTTTAGATATGACCCCTTCATATTCAACTCACACATATGCCCTCTGTCTATATATACTCTTTGTAACTGCCATATGAGAAAATTCTGAGTTACAAGTATCATCCTCCTATCCATGAATGTAAACAAATAAACGTTGTTAAGCCTCTTCTGATATCTCTATTTTGATTATTCTTATTCTTCTCCTGAGTCCTAATTTGAAAATCAAAATTTCTATTTAACTCTGGTCTTTTCATTGTAAATGCTTGAAAGTCTTTTATTTCATTGAATATCTACTTTCCCCCTGAAAAATGCTGTTTTGTTGAATAGGTGATTCATGGCTATAATCTTAGATCCATTGCTCTTCAGAATATCATATTCTATATTCTCTGATCCTTTAATATAGAAGAATATACTTTAATTGTTTCTTTCCAGATGATTGTAATATGTATTCCTTGACTTGGGAGTTCCATAATTTGGCTATAATATTTCTTGGAGTTTTCATCCTTGGGTCTTTTTGAGGAAGTGATTGATGGATTCTTTCAATTTCTATTTTACTGCCTGGCACTAAAATATCAAAAATTTTCTTGATAATTTCCTTTTTTTTAATTTTATTTTATAATAACTTTATATTGACAGAATCCATGCCAGGGTAATTTTTTTACATTATCCCTTGCACTCACTTCTGTTCTGATTTTTCCCCTCTCTCCTTCCACCCCTCCCCTAGATGGCAAGCAGTCCTATATATGTTAGATATGTTGCAGTATATCCTAGATACAATATGTTTACAGAACCGAACAGTTCTCTTGTTGCACAGGGAGAATTGGATTCAGAAGGTAAAAATAACCCGGGAAGAAAAACAAAAATGCAAATAGTTCACATTCGTTTCCCAGTGTTCTTTCTTTGGGTGTAGCTGCTTCTGTCCATCATTTATCAATTGAAACTCAGTTAGGTCTCTTTGTTAAAGAAATCCACTTCCATCAGACTACATCCTCATACAATATCATTGTCGAAGTGTATAATGATCTCCTGGTTCTGCTCATTTCACTTAGCATCAGTTCATGTAAGACTCTCCAAGCCTCTCTGTATTCATCCTGCTGGTCATTTCTTACAGAACAATAATATTCCATAACATTCATAGACCACAATTTACCCAGCCATTCTCCAATTGATGGGCATCCATTCAATTTCCAGTTTCTAGCCACTACAAACAGGGCTGCCACAAACATTTTGGCACATACAGGTCCCTTTCCCTTCTTTAGTATTTCTTTGGGATATAAGCCCAGAAGTAACACTGCTGGATCAAAGGGTATGCACAGTTTAATAACTTTTTGGGCATAATTCCAGATTGCTCTCCAGAATGGTTGGATTCGCATAATAACTTTCTATTGTCAGAATCTTTTTCTATTGTTGCTCATTGTTCCAGTCTATTACTTGACTTTTAATGCTTTGTTAAAGAAGGCCTCCATTTCCAGGTTGGACGTCCCAAGCTATATTCAGAGATCCTCTTAGAGAACTGACCACAAGCATTGTTTCCTACCCTGGAAATATGAAAAATATCCCTTCCCCACTGTGGATGTAAATTCTGGTGTGCTAAAGAGGCAGAGTCCTTCCTCAGAGTTAGTAAAGATACTTCCTATGAGCTGAGGCATCTAGAAGGCCCTGCTGACAGCATTCCCCTTCCCCATTCCTGATTTTTTGGTTTCCCAAGGCCCTCTCACTCTACCAGCAAATCTTTCCTGCTGACCATCCAAGTTGTCTTTGTTATCACTGGGTTGAAGTGTCTAGAAACCACCAATACTTCTACTGATTCAGGTATTCAGGGCCTGTTTTTGCTTTGTTGGAGCTGGATCTGGGGTCAGGGCTGGAGCTGTGCTGGCATGGCCTGTGCTGGGACTGTGCACTAGACTCCTAAATTGATACCACAGATCTTTCCTGCTAACTTTCTAAGTTGTATTTGTCTGGAAAATATTCTACTTCATCTTTTTGTATGTTTTGATGCTCTGAAATTTGTTTATAGTCATTATTTAAAGGAATTTGGAATGGTTTTGAGAGTCCCTGCCTTTATGCCTCCTTTGGTGTGTGAATTTAAATGTTTTAATTATTTTGTTCCAAGTATGACTCCATTTTAAAAATAGATAACTGGTCTTTAGATTACTGAAAAGATTTGCTCACTTTTGATTTTTCTTTGAAGCTAATTCAAGAAACACAACCTCTGGAACTTCATGGGAAAGAGCAAAAATGATAGAATAAAGAAATCACTCAGTTGAACTATCTCAATATTCTCCTTGGAAAAACTTTAAAATTATGGCTCAAAATGAATTCTAGAGTGGCAGAGAAAACACAAGATCCATAGGAATTCTTCCTGCTCAAGGCAACATAGGAGGCTGGAAACAGAGATTTGTAATATGCAAAAGGATGCTAGAATAGGGCCCACCTGGATTAACCATCAAAGGTAAGGCTAGGTGGTAGTAATAGAAGAAACAGCAGTTTTAGGAGCTCTCAAGTTCAAGGTGGGAAGAGAATATGGCAACTAATCAGAAAGAGATTTCAGGATACCCCTATGATAGCATTCAATGGAGTATCAAACTGGTTGGCAATTCCATTGCCTTTACCTTGAGAGGAAGTTATACTTCTGGTATCAAGGGAGGAAGGTTCTAAAAAAGAATATCAACTTCAATACCAAAAAGTCAGGGATTTTCCTGAGTTAAGGCCATAATGCAAACAAAGAGAACAGTAACCACATGTCTGCCCAGATCATATCACTTTAGAAGCCCTGAAAATTTCCAAACCCTGAAGTAGCTCTGAAAATAATAGTGCAAAAAGCCTGAAGCTTGAGTTAGTATCCCACCCATCTCCCCAGAACCCAACACTATTATAAGGTTCCAAATTGAGAAATAAGCTAAAAGAAATGACCAAATAGTGAAAAAAATAAAAAGAACCTGTTTTGAAGACAGAGAATGTTAAGATACAAATTCAGAAGACAATAAAGTCAAAATAGCTACAAGCAAACCCTCAAAGAAAAAGAAATGTAAATTGGAATTAGCAAAGTAAGAGTTTCTGGAATAGCTAAAAAGATATTTTCAAAATCAAATGAGTAGTTGAGGAAAAACTAGGTAAAGAAATGAAGTCAAAGAAAATTAGAAAAAAAATTAATTCTCTCTTGTATTAATTCCTTATTATTGATTTAGTACCAATGGTTTTTTTTTTGTTGTTGTTGTTGTTTTTTTGTTTGTTTGTTTTTTTGTTTTTTTACCTTTTCCTCTTCCTCATCCAGAAAGGAAATCTTGGGCAAAGTTTTACCCAGGATAAGAAAGTATAAAAAATTCTAAGGTTAGACAAATGGATAGATTCCTGTTTATTGCGTTTGACCTAGGATAGAGGTAGATTCTGTCTTTGATATGTATATTTATGTCTCTTTTATCAAGGCTTGGATGATCCAGGTCATATACCCCCCAAGACACTCATTATAATGTTCATTCTCATTATAAAAGTATCATCCACATCTCTTTTTTTATTTACTTATTTTTATTAAAGCTTTTTATTTACAAAACATATGCATGGGTGATTTTTCAGTATTGATCTTTGCAAAACTTTCTGTTTCAAACTTTTCCCTCCTTCCCCTCAACCCCTCCCTTAGATGACAGGTAGTTTAATTCATGTTAAATATGTTAAAAATATATGTTAAATCCAATATTTATATATACTTATTTAGACAGTTATCTTGTAGTACAAGAAAAGTTGGATAAAGAAGGAGAAAAAAAACTGAGAAAGAAATTGCTTAAATAGTCTCATTTCAGAAAAAGAAATAGAACAAGTTATTAATCAGCTTTCTAAGAAAAAATCTCCAGGGCCAGATGGATTTACATGTGAATTCTACCAAACATTCAAAGAACAATTAATTCCAATACTATATAAACTGTTGGAAAACATAGGGAAAGAAGGTGTCCTACCAAATTCCTTTTATGACACAGATATGGTGCTGATAGCTAAACCAGGTAGGGTGAAAAAAGAGAAAGGAAATTATAGCCCAATTTCCCTAATGAGTATTGATACACAAATCTTAAATAAAATAGTAGCAATGAGATCACATTTATATTTAAAATAACTAATTCTGTATTTCCAGACATCTTATTTACCCTAAGTTATGCTTTTCTCTTTTTTTTTCACCCTTCCCTCCTCCTCAGTATTTTGCTTTTGATACTCACCTCCTTCAAACAGTTCTCCCTCTTTAGAGCCCCGCCCCATTTCTTACACCTTTATTCTAATACTTCGGCTTCCCCTTCTATTAGTTTTTCCTTTTCCTTCCCCCCTTTCCCTCTCACTTCCTTATAAGATGAGACAAGTTTCTTTGTGAAACTAAATATGTCTGATATTCTCTCTTAGAGCCAAATCTGATGATAGTAAGATTCGTAGAAAGCTCATCCCCGTCCCTTCTTTCCTTCCATTATAATAAGTTTTCTTTGCCTCTTCATGAGATATATTTTCCCTTATTTTGCCTCCTTTTCCCACTTTTTTCAGTACTTTCCACCTCTAGTTTTATTTCTCAAATGGAGGAAGAATCAGTATATTCCTCATTCAGTCTAATATACCACCATTGCCGATTATGCAATAAGAAAAGCAAACAGATGGAAGAAGGAGATTACACAATCAATCAGCCAAAGGCAATTGGAGGGGAAAAGGGGATTGCAATTAGGAAAATCAGAGTTGCATCCCATAGAGACTACTGAGATATCCCCTGGAGAGGTGAAATCTGTTCCTGTTCAGCCTATGGATCGCTTGCCTCCAGGCACAGTAGGCTTGACCATTTCACCTCCTGAGGGTGCTTACAAAACAGTGGCCATTCACACACTGATGTGGGAAACTGGGGAATTTGTAGCTAATATCCCAGTCACTAACACAGGTAGACAACCTGTGATTTATCAACCAGGAGAAGTAGTAGCATCAGGCTTACTATTACATACCCCTAATAGACAATCTGATGATAGTTGCCCTATCACATTGTATCTTTGATGAAGGACTGCTGTGGGGTGCCTCTTTCATAGCAAAAACTGTTATTTCCAAGGGTTTTTGAGTTACTCTTTCAACCACATTGGATAAAGCCAGTTCAACTTCTCTCAAAGCCTCTCCAGCTTCTTTTGTAAGCTGGCATGGTGAATTTAAAGCAGTGTCTCCCCTTAAAATGTCATATAGGGGTTGCAATTAATTGGTAGTTAAACCTAACACTGGACACATCCATTGAATATCTCCTATTAATTTTTGGAAATCATTCAAAGTGTTTAACTTCTCTGTTCTTAAAGAAAGTTTTTGTACTGTAAGTGCCTTAGGATATACTTCATATTCTAAATATTGAAAAGGAGCATGCCTTTGAATTTTTTCTGTAGCAATATGCAGTTTGTAGTTTCTTAGTGTTTCTGTGGTCTTTTGTAGGACCACATTTGTTCCTCATGTGCACATCCCAATATATCATCCATATAATGTAATAGCATAACTTTTGGAAGTGCTTTTCTTACTGGATTAGGATCAGAGGCTTTTCCACTGAGATCAGGATCAGAGGCTTTTCCATGAAATCCACTGAGGGCCCTGTCAGCCCCACGTTGGGTACCAAAATGTGGTGTTCTTGTTCTTCTTTAAAATAAAGGTTCTCTCTGGGAGCAGCTTTCTCGGGGAGGTTTTCTGGAGGCAGCCTTAGTTTCAGTTAAAAGTAATAATCACCCAAAATGCAGCCAGGTGATAAAATGCAAATGTTTATGTTCTCCTTCCAAAATAGCATGGTTACTTTTTCTTAGTGGTTACTTTTTTCTATCTTTCTGCTTGGTTCCAAGAGCTCCCTCCGAATGTCTCCAAATCCAAAGGTTTGTCCTTCAGCCTCCAGCCAGCCAGGTGGAAAATGAAACAAATCTCTCTTGCTTCCTTCACTTGGGGCTCAGCTAGCTTTCTGGAGAGCCTTTCAGACCAGCTTGGTCCCAGTGGGGGAAGTGCAGGAGCCCCAGCCACCACAGTGGTGTGAGATGAAGTCAGTCTGGTTGCCCCTCTAAGAGAGGGCTTCTCCTGAACTGAGTTGGCACTCCCCTCTCAAGTCTTTTCGTCTGAACTCACTTGACTGGCTCACTGAAGCTGTATTTATGCTCCTTCTCCAAGAGTGGGATTGTGGGATACGAGAGAGTGGGATTATGGGTTTCCTCCCAGAGTGTTCTCTGGTTTTAAGAGCTTCAAAGGAGGTGTGAATTCCAATGAGTACTTCTTGCTTATATGAGCTCCCTAAAGGTGTGAACACAAGCATTATTGTCTTTCAGTTCTACTTAGTACCTTGTTTCTTCTGGCCCATAACATTTCCTTGTAGGATCAGATCAATCATATTGAATCATGCTAAATTAGATAATTATTGTCTCTATCAACTCTAATGACTTAACAGTTTGTAAAGATTCCAACATACCACCTATTTTTACAAATAAAAATAGCAATAAAAAAATAAACAAACAAACAAAACCACCATAGTTTCAAACCTGCAACTCTATGCCAAGTCAGTAAATCCTTCCTAGATGCACTTTGAATAAAACAATATAGCTATCAAGGCCATAAAGAGAAATCTCATCCAAGTAAAATGAAATTGAATTATCTTAATAAACAGCCAGACTGATTAACATCCTCCCTCATCCCCAAAATCTCAAAACATTTCCAATATCTTTCCATCTCTAGTTTCTTTTTCATATTATCACAATAAAATCAAATTTTACCCTCATTCACTCTGTATACCCATAATAGAAATATAGTTCTCAAGATTTCTTTCCTTTTTACCTTTTTATGCTT
The DNA here is from genome assembly GCF_016432865.1 of Antechinus flavipes. NCBI lineage: Eukaryota > Metazoa > Chordata > Mammalia > Dasyuromorphia > Dasyuridae > Antechinus > Antechinus flavipes. The sequence goes on from NC_067402.1 coordinate 221,170,838, forward strand.
CTCTTGAGTTCAGTGTTTGGAAATCAAATTTTTTGTTCATTTCTGAGCTTTTCATTAGAAATAGGTGAACGTCACCTATATTATTGAATGCCCATCTTCTTCCCTGAAAGATAATACTTATTTTAGCTGGATAGCTTATTCTTGGCTATAATCCAATTCCCTTTGACTTGCAGAATATCTGATTCCAGACCCTTCGATGTTTTAAGGTAGAAGCTGCTAGGTCTTAGATAATCTCAACTGTGTCTCCTTGGTATTTAAATTGTTTCTTTCTGGCTGCTTGAAATATCTTTTCCTTAGTTCAATAATTCTGAAATTTAGCTACAATATTAAATTAATAATTAGTAATCATAATTATAATTTTTATGTGAATTGTGAATGGAATGAACTCCTCCAAACTGTATTAGAAATCAGACCCCAGCAATAAGTTATTTGCAAGAAACATATTCGAAACTAGGAGACATAGAGAGAAAATAAGAGGCAGGTGCAGAATTTATAATGTTTCAGCTGAGGTTAAAAAAAAGGCAGAGGTAACAACTGTAATCAAAAATAGACCTAATTAAAACAAGTAAGCAGGGAAATTACTAACAGGTAATTTTGCCAACTGGTGCCACAGATAATGAAGTAAAATCATTACTAGACATATATAAATGAAATGTCATGACATTCATTTTCTTAAAGAAAAAGTTCAGTGAGGTAAAGGAAGAAATTTAAAACTATGATTAAAACTATGCTAATGGAAGACCTCAACTTTCCCCTTCTAGAATTAAATAAATTTAGTCAAAAAATAAATAAGAAAGAAGCTAAGGAGATGGAGATGAATAAGTTAAATATAATAGACCTCGGGTGAAAATTAAATGGAAACAGAAAGGAATATATCTTTTTTTCTCAGCTGTACATAGTACCTTTACAAAATTTGACTATGTATTAAGGCATTAAAGCCTCATAAACAAATGCAGAAAAATAAATTTTATAAATATATCCTTTTCAGACCACAATATAATAAAAATTACACTCATAGGAACATAATTTTTTACACAGATTTTATTTTATTCTATTTTTATTATAGCTTTTAATATACAAAACACATGCATGGGTAATTTTTCAACAATGATTTGGAGAAATATGTATATATATATATATATATATATATATATACACACACACATACACACATATGTTACATATGTATATATATATATATATATATATATATATATATACACAAATATACATATATTTGTGAGAAAACTATTGTTCTGTTGTGTTCAGATAGTTCCTGTGCGTGTCTTTCAATTTTGTTTTTATTGTTGTTGTTCAGTAGTTTTAGTCATATCTGATTTTCTGTGACCCTATTTGGGATTTTCTTAGCAAAGATATTGAAGTGGTTTGCCCTTTTTTTCTCCAGTTCACTTTCCACATGATCAACTAAGGTAAATAGGATTAAATGACTAAACCAGGATCACATATTTATTTTTTAATAACTTTTTATCGACAGAACCTATACCAGAATAATTTTTTACAGCATTATTCCTTGCACTAACTTCTGTTCCGACTTTTCCCCTCCCTCCCTCCATCCCCTCCCCCAGATGGCAAACAGTCCTATACATGTTAAATATGTCACAGTATATCTTAGGTACAATATATGTGTGCAGAATTGAACAGTTCTCTTGTTGCACAGAAAGTATTGGATTCAGAAGGTAAAAATAAACCTGGAAGAATAACAAAAATGCAAACAGTTTACATTCATTTCCCAGTGTTCTTTGGGTGTAGCTGCTTCTGTCCATCCTTGATCAATTGAAACTTTATTAGCTTTCTTTATCGAAGAGATCTGCTTCCACAGGATCACATATTTAGTGAGTGTTTAAAGTCAGATTTGAATTCAGTTCTTCCCCACCCTAGGTCCAGTAGTCTATCCATTGTGCCATCCAGCTTATCTCATTAGATTATTTTATTTTTAATTCATTTTATTTATTTTTTTTTAATTTTTATTTAATAATTACTTTATATTGACAGAATCCATGCCAGGGTAATTTTTTTTTACAACATTATCCTTTGCACTCGTTTCTGTTCCAATTTTTTTCCCCTCCCTCCCTCCACCCCCTCCCCTAGATGGCAAGCAGTCCTTTATATGTTGGATATGTTGCAGTATATCCTAGATACAATATATGTTTGCAGAACCGAACAGTTCTCTTGTTGCATAGGGAGAATTGGATTCAGAAGGTATAAATATCCCGGAAGAAAAACAAAAATGCAGATAGTTCACATTCATTTCCCAGTGTTCTTTCTTTGGGTGTAGCTGCTTTTGTCCGTCATTTATCAATTGAAACTCAGTTAGGTCTCTTTGTCAAAGAAATCCACTTCCATCAAAATATGTCCTCATACAATATCGTTGTCGAAGTGTATAATGATCTCCTGGTTCTGCTCATTTCACTTAGCATCAGTTCATGTAAGTCTCACCAGTCCTCTCTGTATTCATCCTGCTGGTCATTTCTTACAGAACAATAATATTCCATAACATTCATATACCACAATTTACCCAGCCATTCTCCAATTGATGGGCATCCATTCATTTTCCAGTTTCTAGCCACTACAAATAGGGCTGCTACAAACATTTTGGCACATACAGGTCCCTTTCCCTTCTTTAGTATTTCTTTGGGATATAAGCCCAATAGAAACACTGCTGGATCAAAGGGTATGCACAATTTGATAATTTTTTGGGCATAATTCCAGATTGCTCTCCAGAATGGTTGGATTCGTTCACAACTCCACCAACAATGCATTAGTGTCCCAGTTTTCCCGCATCCCCTCCAACATTCATCATTATTTTTTCCTGTCATCTTAGCCAATCTGACAGGTGTGTAGTGGTATCTCAGAGTTGTCTTAATTTGCATTTCTCTGATCAATAATGATTTGGAACACTCTTTCATATGAGTGGTAATAGTTTCAATTTCATCCTCTGAAAATTGTCTGTTCATATCCTTTGACCATTTATCAATTGGAGAATGGCTTGATTTCTTATAAATTTGAGTCAGTTCTCTATATATTTTGGAAATGAGGCCTTTATCAGAACCTTTAACTGTGAAGATGTTTTCCCAGTTTGTTGCTTCCCTTCTAATCTTGTTTGCATTAGTTTTGTTTGTACAAAGGCTTTTTAATTTGATGTAATCAAAATTTTCTATTTTGTGATCAGTAATGGTCTCTAGTTCATCTTTGGTCACAAATTTCTTTCTCCTCCACAAGTCTGAGAGATAAACTATCCTGTGTTCCTCTAATTTATTTATAATCTCGTTCTTTATGCCTAGGTCATGGACCCATTTTGATCTTATCTTGGTATATGGTGTTAAGTGTGGGTCCATGCCTAATTTCTGCCATACTAATTTCCAGTTATCCCAGCAGTTTTTATCAAATAATGAATTCTTTTCCTAGAAGTTAGGGGCTTTGGGTTTGTCAAACACTAGATTGCTATAGTTGACTATTCTGTCTTGTGAACCTAGCCTTTTCCACTGATCCACTAATCTATTTCTTAGCCAATACCAAATGGTTTTAGTGACTGCTGCTTTATAATATAATTTTAGATCAGGTACAGCTAGGCCACCTTCATTTGATTTTTTTTTCATTAATTCCCTTGAGATTCTCGACTTTTTATTGTTCCATATGAATTTTGTTGTTATTTTTTCTAGATCATTAAAATATTTTCTTGGAAGTCTGATTGGTATAGCACTAAATAAATAGATTAGTTTAGGGAGTATTGTCATCTTTATTATGTTCGCTCGGCCGATCCAAGAGCACTTAATATTTTTCCAATTATTTAAGTCTGACTTTATTTATGTGGAGACTTTTTTATAATTTTGCTCATATAATTCCTGACTTTCCTTTGGTAGATAGATTCCCAAATATTTTATGGTATCAACAGTTATTCTGAATGGAATTTCTCTTTGTATCTCTTGCTGTTGGGTTATGTTGGTGATGTATAAAAATGCTGAGGATTTATGGGGATTTATTTTGTAGCCAGCTACTTTGCTAAAATTATGAATTATTTCTAATAGCTTTTTAGTTAAAATCTCTGGGGTTCTCTAGGTATACCATCATATCATCTGCAAAGAGTGATAGTTTGGTTTCCTCATTGCCTACTCTAATTCCTTTAATATCTTTCTCGACTCTTATTGCCGAGGCTAGTGTTTCTAATACGATATTAAATAATAATGGTGATAGTGGGCAACCTTGCTTCACTCCAGATCTTACTGGGAAAGGTTCCACTTTTTCCCCATTGCATATGATGCTTACTGATGGTTTTAAATATATGCTCCTGACTATTTTAAGGAAAAGTCCATTTATTCCTATGCTCTCAAGTGTTTTTATTAGGAATGGATGTTGGATTTTATCAAATGCTTTTTCTGCATCTATTGAGATGATCATATGGTTTTTGTTTGGTTGGTTATTGATATAGTCAATTATGCTAATAGTTTTCCTAATATTGAACCAACCCTGCATTCCTGGTATAAATCCTACTTGGTCATAGTGTATTATCCTGGGGATGATTTTCTGTAATCTTTTTGCTAATATTTTATTTAAGATTTTAGCGTCAATATTCATTAGGGAGATTGGTCTATAATTTTCTTTCTCTGTTTTCAGCCTACCTGGTTTAGGTATCAGAACCATGTCTGTGTCATAAAAGGAGTTTGGTAGGACTCCTTCAATCCCTATTTTTTCAAATAGTTTATTTAGCATTGGAGTTAATTGTTCTTTAAATGTTTGGTAGAATTCACATGTAAATCCATCTGGTCCTGGGGATTTTTTCTTAGGGAGTTGATTGATAGTTTGTTCTATTTCTTTTTCTGAGATGGGACTGTTTAGGATATTTACTTCTTCCTCTGTTAGTTTGGGCAAGCTATATTTTTGGAGGTATTTTTCTATTTCATTTAAGTTGTCGAATTTATTGGCATAAAGTTGGGCAAAGTAGCTCCTAATTATTGCTCTAATTTCCTCTTCGTTAGTGGCGAGTTCCCCCTTTTCATTTTTAAGACTAACAATTTGATTTTCCTCTTTCCTTTTTTTAATCAGATTTACTAAGGGTTTGTCTATTTTGTTGGTTTTTTCATAGAACCAACTCTTAGTTTTATTAATTAATTCAATAGTTTTTTTACTTTCAATTTTATTGGTCTCTCCTTTTATTTTTAGAATTTCAAGTTTAGTGTTTGACTGGGGGTTTTTAATTTGTTCCTTTTCTAGCATTTTTAGTTGCAAACCCAATTCATTGACCTTCTCTTTCTCTATTTTATACAAATAGGCCTCTAGAGATATGAGATTTCCCCTTATTACCGCTTTGGCTGCATCCCATACATTTTGGTATGATGTCTCATTATTATCGTTTTCTTGGGTGAAGTTATTAATTATGTCTATGATTTGCTGTTTCACCCAATCATTCTTTAGTATGAGATTATTTAGTTTCCAATTATTTTTTGGTCTACTTCCCCCTGGTTTTTTGTTGAATGTAATTTTCATTGCATCGTGGTCTGAAAAGGATGCATTTACTATTTCTGCCTTACTGCATTTGAATTTGAGGTTTTTATGTCCTAATATATGGTCAATTTTTGTATAGGTTCCATGAACTGCTGAAAAGAAAGTGTATTCCTTTCTGTCTCCATTACATTTTCTCCAGAGATCTATCATATCTAACTTTTCTAGTATTCTATTTACCTCTTTGACTTCTTTCTTATTTATTTTGTGGTTTGATTTATCTAATTCTGAGAGTGCAAGGTTAAGATCTCCACTATTATAGTTTTACTGTCTATTTCTTCTTGCAGCTCTCTTAGTTTCTCTTTTAAGAATTTAGATGCTACCCCACTTGGTGCATATATGTTTAATATAGATAGTGCTTCATTATCCATGCTACCCTTTAGCAAGATATAGTGCCCTTCCTTATCTCTTTTAATTAGATCAATTTTTGCTTTAGCTTGATCTGAGATCAGGATGGCTACCCCTGCTTTTTTGACTTCACCTGAAGCATAGTAGATTTTGCTCCAACCTTTTACCTTTAACCTGCATGTATCTCCCCGCTTCAGGTGTGTTTCCTGTAAACAACATATTGTAGGATTCTGGCTTTTAATCCATTCTGCTAACCGCTTCCTCTTTATGGGGGAGTTTACCCCGTTCACATTTATGGTTAGAATGACCAATTCTGTATTACTTGCCATCTTGTTAACCCCGGTTTATGCTTTTCTCCCTTCTTTCCCCTTTCCCCCCTTCCCAGTATTAAGCTTGTGAGCACCACTTGCTTCTCACAGCCCTCCCTTTTTAGTATCCCTCCCCCTGCCTTAGAGTTCCTCCCCCTATCTTACCCCTTTCCCTCCCAGTTTCCGTATTCCCTTCCGCTTAGCTTATTCCTTCCCTTTTCACTTTTCCCTTCTCACTTTTCAATGAGGTGGGAGAAGTTTCACCATAGATTGAATATGTCTTAAGATTTTTCACTTAAAGCCAATTCTGAAGGCAGTAAGATACCCACTATATTCATCCCCCTCCATTCTTTCTCTCAGATATAATAGGTTTCCTATGCCTCTTCATGAGATGTAGTACCCCCACTTTACCCTTTTTCTGGTACAATGTCCTTTCCACATCAATTTCTAGAACAAGGTATACATGTATTCTTTATACATCTATATAGTCAAAATATAGTTCCCAAGATTAATCTTTACCTTTTTAGATTTCTCTTGAGTTCTATATTTGTAGATCAAACTTTTTGTTAAGTTCTGGCTTTTTCATCAGAAATAGATGAAATTCGCTTACTTCGTTGAATGTCCATCTTCTTCCCTGGAAAAAGATGCTCATTCTCGCTGGGTAAGTTATTTTTGGTTGCATACCAAGTTCCTTAGCCTTTCGGAATATCATATTCCAGGCCCTTCGATCTTTTAATGTGGATGCTGCCAGATCCTGGGTGATCCTTATTGTGGCTCCTTGATACTTGAATTGGGTTTTTCTAGCCGCTTGCAATATTTTTTCCTTCGTCTGAGGGTTCTGGCATTTGGCCACTATATTCCTTGGTGTTTTGATTTTAGGATCCCTTTCAGTGGGTGATCGATGAATCCTTTCAATGTTTATTTTTTCCTCTGTTCCTATGACTTCTGGGCAGTTCTCTTTGATAATTTCCTGGAAAATAGTGTCCAGGCTCTTTTTTTCATCATGTTTTTCTGGGAGTCCGATGATTCTCAGATTGTCTCTCCTGGATCTGTTTTCCAGGTCTGTTGTCTTCCCCAGAAGGCATTTCACATTCTTTTCCATTGTTTGATTTTTTTGGATTTGCTTGACTGATTCTTCTTGTCTCCTCTAGTCATTCAATTCCAATTGTTCAATTCTGATTTTCAATGAAGTATTTTCTTCACTCACTTTTTTAAAATCTTTTTCTAATTGTCCCATTGAGTTCTTTTGTTCTGTGGAATTTTTTTCCATTTCGCCAATTTTGTTTTCCAGTTCACCAATCCCATTTTTCAAGGATTTTACTTCTTTATCCACTCTCTCTTTACCTGACTTCTCCAGGTTCTTTTGCCAAGCCTCCCTCTCCTTTTCCCAAGCTTCCCTCTCCTTTTGCCAAGCCTCACTCTGCTTTTCCCATTTTTCTTCTAGCTCCCTTGTGAGAGCCTTTTTAATCACTTCTATGAGGTTCATCTGTGCTGAGGAACAGACGATCTCCTTCTTTGGGGATTCACCTGGGGACTGTCTGTTTTTAGTCTCCTCAGGATTTAGAGTCTGCTCTCTATCTGTATAGAAGCTGTCAAGGGTTAAAGTCCTTTTCAGCTTCTTGCTCATGCTGTCTAATAATCAAAGACAAACTAGCAAAGAAAAACAGAAAAAACTGGAGTCTTTCTTTGGGGGGGGGCTGGGTGTGTTATCGAGCTTCCTCTCCAGACTGCGGAGGCAGCAGTGAGGCACTGGCAGGACTGTGCTGGGCCTGCGCTCTGAGATCCCAGAGCGTGCTGAGTCACTGTGGCGGGGGAGGGGGGGCAGCCAGGTCCCGAGAGACTCCAGCTATTTGGGGTTGTATTCTTCAGCCCCGGTGTTTTTAGCTTCTCTGCTGGGCTGCTGACTTGCTGCTGGAGCAAAGTATCCAGTCCTGTAGCGAAGCTCTCCCCGCAGAGACGGCTGCGATCACTCCCCACCCCCTCTCCAGTCTGCTCCCGTGCTCTCACTGCCGCTGCCCGCCGCCTGCGCCCGATCTAAAACCGCCCCAGCCCTCCAGTAAAGACAGACCTTTCTTGGCGGATCTCAAGGATGGCTTCTCTTGGTAACTATTTGTGGGGTTTTTTTTTCAGTCAAGCATTAATTCAGAGGCTTGTAATGAAATGGATAGTGAGAGAAAGTGTGGAGCTTACACAACTGTGTGCCTCCTCTCCGCCATCTTAACCGGAAGTCCTAATCAATTTTAAATTTATGTTCCAGAACCAGCTACACCCTGAGAAAGAACACTGGGGAATGAGTATGGACCACAACATAACATTTCCACTCTTTCTGTTACTGTTTGCTTGCATTTTTGTTTTTTTCTTCTCAGATTATTTTTACCTTCTTTTTAAATCCGATCTTTCCTGTGTAACAAGATAACTATATAAATATGTGTACATATATTGTATTTAACATATACTTTAGCATATTTAACATGTATGGGACTATCTGCCATCTAGGGGAGGGGATGGGAAGAAGGAGGGGAAAAGTTAGAACAGAAGGTTTTGCAAGGGTCATTGTTGAAAAATTACCCATGCATGTGTTTTGTATATTAAAAGCTATAATAAAAAATAAAATAAAATAAAATCTGTGTAAAAAATTATGTTCCTATGAGTATAATTTTTATTATATTGTGGTCTGAAGGATATATTTATAAAATTTATTTTTCTGCATTTGTTTATGAGGCTTTAATGCCTTAATACATAGTCAAATTTTGTAAAGGTACTATGTACAGCTGAGAAAAAAAGATATATTCCTTTCTATTTCCATTTAATTTCACCCGAGGTCTATTATATTTAACTTATTTAAAATTCTATTCATCTCCATCTCCTTAGCTTCTTTCTTATTTATTTTTTGACTAAATTTATTTAATTCTAGAAGGGGAAAGTTGAGGTCTTCCATTAGCATAGTTTTAATCATAGTCAAGCTTTTGTTTGTTTTTACTACTGGCCTTGTGAAATCATAATGCCAAATGTAAAATGTGTATAAAAATTCCACATCCCTATACTAGCCACCTTATTTGAATGTCCACAATGTTAAGTTGTCCCTCAGTTTTTACATCATTCTTCCTTTAAAATATCAAGTTCAGAAATGGCTTCACCAAAATCAGTCTTTTTAAGGGAACAAGCTTTTTCTAGAGAGTTCATATCTCATAATAGATCACAGAAAAGTTGAAGGCCAGGCCCAAACTCCAAGATGATCTTTGGGCCCACATGTCATTTTTGTGAGGAACAGAGAGAAGATTACTTTCACTATCAGTTAATTTATCATCTTGCTTAGTTACAAATTTCGTGCAGGCAGCCATGTCATATCTTTCACCTTCCTTAGAGAATGTGGCCTTCTACACCAATTCATTTTTATTCATGATATGAACCTTAAAAGGTGTTCTTGACTCAGACAACCAAGCACTTAAGTCTAATTACCTATTGGACAATAACTCTATTAGCATATGTTTGGAAAAAATGGCCCTTCTCACTATTCTGTGCTGGCTCAATCTTTTGGTGTATATAGATAATCATAGGAGAGATTAGAGGGTGGAGTGAGAGAAGCCAGAAGCACTTGGCTGCAAGATGGAGAGGAGAAAAGTGTGGAAAATCTGAACTCTAGATCCTTGGCAAAACTCCTGGCAGTTTTGTCCATCTTCTTCACTCCTCCCCCTAAAGACCAAGGACTTTTGCTTATCCTGACTCTGGCTGACCCTGAGGCCTCCAGGGAGCTAGCTCAGACTTCACAATGATGGAATATATTCTGTCTGAAGTTATGGCAGACTGATGGATGGGAGTTCAGTACTATTTGGGATATAGCAATGGCAATGGCAGTGATGGAACAGAGAGTCCTATCATTTCTTTTTGTTTATGTGTTTTGTTTGTTTTTTTTTTTTTTAAGGAAAATAATTCTCTAAAAGTTAAAAGAAAAACAAAAGGCAATTATAAGACCTTAATAGGCTAAAGATTTAATGGGAATTTAAAAAACCAGAATTGAATTTACCAGCCAACGATTAAATTTCTAGATCCCCAAAGGTAAATCCACATCTTTTAAGAGAGAAAGCTGCTAGAATGGGAAGAAGAAATAAGGGACAAGGGATCTGGAGCTGTACTCCTACCAAATCCATAGATGAATATTAAAGGCATAAAAACTCCTGTAGTTAATCTCTCAGCAAAAGAGGAAGACTAATATTAATCATATTTCCAAAAGTGATTTTTTGTGAGGGCAAAACTGACTCTTTTTTTGTAGTATATTTACTATTATTATATTTCTGTCTTTTTTCTGTGAGACACTGAATGTACTGAATATTTCATTTTCTACTTCCTCTCATCATTCCATAATTACAAAAGAAAACTTAGAAGACTTCGAATAGTTCCAGGACCTCACCCTCTTCTCTTTTTCCTAAACAATAAATCAAGGTACAGAAGCTCAACAGATGATAATTAACAATTTCCATGCAAAGTAATATAAGGTTCTCATGCTAAAGCCCAAACAGTTGAAGTATCTACTTAATTTTTTTTAATAAATAACATCTTCTGCCTGTGGACCCTGTCATCAAGTTAATAAGATGTTCACCTCAGCATGGTACAGTGGAAAGAATGTTTTCAGTATTTTGAAGTAGAGGATATGAAATGCAATACTGATATTAATCTATTTGGAAGGTCCTTTCAAACTGTGAATCTATAATCCCTATGATGAAATGGTATTCTCCAATTTTATATGATCCAAAGGACTGAAAAAAAAAAGAAGCAAATCTGTTTCCATAGCAGTCCTATTGTTGTTAGGACTTTGTTCTTAACCTTGCTTTCATCATGGAATCAGGCTTGTCCAAAGGAAGTTCTTAAAGGAAGACTGTTAGATATTCTTCCAACACCCAAGTCACTCATGTCAAATGATTTTTCCACTCTGACCTTTGTAGAGAGAGCACCTCTCTCCCTTAAATTTTAGTTTGGATATTCTTTGTTTGTAATGGTCACTGCAGAGTCTTTCCAGTGCTTGAATATCATCTCATTCTTCTTCTGAGCCCAAAGCACTAGAAACATACACTGTAGGCTCATTGTCTATGCTGTGTCTCAGGTGCATTTTCTGCACTTCCTCCTTTTGGCTCATCAGGAAATGATGGTTATATAGCAAGGAACTTTACCCAAAGCCAAAGAAGGAATGAGTTACAAACCTAGGATTTTAACCTGTTCACTCTTGATTTAACATTCTTACCACAATCTCATACCACCTTTCTGTTCAAGCCTATTTTCATCAAGTGTTGTGTTTTTCTTCTTTAAAATATAATATATGATGGTTTTCTCTGCAAGTAAGTGGGTTTCTCGGGAGGTTTTCTGGAGGCAGTCTTAGTTTCAGTTAAGAGTAAATAATCACCCAAAACACAGCCAGGTGATAAAAGTTCATTTTATTGCTTCCAATATAGCCCGGTTAGCTTAGAGGCCTATCTCTCTGCTTGGTTCCAAGAGCTTTTGCAGTTCGTCTCCAAATCCAAAGGTTTTGTCCTTCTGTCTTTGCCTCTGCTTTCTTCAGCCTCCAGCCAGTACAAAGATGGAATGAATCTCTTGTCTCCTTCACTTGGGGCTCTGCTAGCTTTCTGGCAAGTCTTTCAGACCAGCTTGGTCTCAGTGGGGGAAGTGCAGGAGCCCAGCCACCATAATGGTATGAGATGAAGATGAATCTGGTTGTGCCTCTGAGAGAGCCTTCTCAATCTTCCGCTCAGCTCTCCCCGAGAGCCTCTGTCTGTTTTATATGAGAGAGAGGAATTGTGGGATATGAGAGAGAGAGGGATTATGGGTTTTCTCCAGAGTGTTCTCTGGCCCTAAGAGCTTCAAGGGAGGTGTGAATTCACAAAGTTACAAAGTTAACTTTGTGAATCTCCCATACTTGTGATTTCTAATGAGTAAAGCTGTAAACACAAGCATTCTATCAATTAGTTCTACTTAGTACCTTGTTTCAGGTTCTGGCCCAAAACATCTTCTTGTAAGATCAGATCAATAATCTATCAACTCTAATGAGTTAGCAATTTGTAAAGATTCCAACAATCAAGGATACTTTATAATGTTTGCATAAATCATTCTCATAAAATTTTTCTTATCTCAAGAAAATAGGAAACAGTATTGAATGTCAGTATTGGTAATGTATTGGTCATCATTTTTGGTAAAGACATTGTACATATTTTTTTTTCCTTTCTTATGGTATTGTCCGACCTCTTTGAGATATCTTTTTTTAAAATGACGTGTGATATCTAGCACAAATTCCTTTCTTATATGTTTGGTGAGGTATGATTGCTTTGTTAATTTAATTATTTTAATTTCCATTGGCATTTTATTTCATAGTATGTTGAACACTGAAGTCTTGAGATCCAAATGAGGAAGGTCAAAAAGAGGTCCTCTCTTTTTGCTATTGAGAGTAGATCAGTATAGTAAAGATCTTAGTTCAAATCTGACTCAGAACCTTAACTAGATGCATCATGTTGGGCAAGCATTAACATTTTATCTCAGCTTCCTAAACTGTAAGATGGGGGTAATAGCATCTACTGTCTAGAAATGTTATGAGGATTAAATGAGATAATGTGTGTAAAGAGATGTAATGCAATGCCTGACATATAGTTGATTTTATATAAACATTAGCTGCTGATGCTGTTATGTGCCAGCATATTTATTTGTCCCAGTTTGCTTGTGATCCCATTTTGAATGGGATTATTATTCTTTCACTTTCATTTTTATTTTCTCTGCACTTGAAACATAGTCACGGGGAGCAGGCAGCTCAAGCTTCCCCCAACTGGTGTGCTTGAAGGTTGGCTGATCCACTCAGACTCAGTCTTACCCCATTAGAAGAATGTTGTTATTCAGATTAATAACAACACTGCATGATGGTAGACCCAAACAGAAGAGGAAAATATGGATGAAATTACATTTAAAAGTGACCCTCTGATGCTGATTGATTGTCTATATTTCCCCCAAAAAAGACACCTCATTGTATGCCTGAATGCTATGGGCCAATCTATTTCTCTGTCACAATTCAAACTGGAAAAGTTCCTCAATTTAATACAAAAACATTCAAATAGAAAATATTGTACATAGTGACAGAAGAACTCAGGAATTTTGTGACAAGAATAGCTATGATATTGGTTATCTGAACAAAAATGAAACTCAAACTTGCTCTATTGGATAATGATGGTGACTTTGAAGTGGTAAAAAGAGCATGGACTTTCTTTGAGACAAACCAAAAAGAGCTATCAAGATAAATGATTCATCCTAAAATTTTAAATAAGAGATCATAAAACTTCAGTGTAGAAGAGAAAGAAAATATCTATTATGATATAGTTAAAATAGAGCACACCGTGGCCACCTCAAGAAGATATTGGTAAATAGGTATGGTGTTTCTAGCTGACTACATCTTGTTCCAAAGTGACCTATACAAAAGTTTCACTGTGCTTGAGTTTGAAGCCAATAATGGGATTGCCAGCATCATCACAGTAATGGTTGCTAGGACTGCAGATCTGAATACTGCACAGATGTGAATGAAGTTTTCTTGGCTATGTGTGAATGGAATGTTGCCCTAAATGGGAACTTGACTCAAACAGGAGAAGATGTAATTAAGGTTAAAGATCTGGACTGGCTGAAATATGACTTGTGCATTGATTCTTAAGTTTTTTTTTTTTTTTAAGATGGTCTGAAGAAATTTCTAATTTATATGATTATACTATGATCACAATAGCAGCTAGTATTTTTATGATAATGACCACACAGATGCTTTATTTAAAACACTCTATAGAATTACTCATAATTTGAAAAATACTTGCTCATTTCTACTTATCAATAGAAAAAAAACCTAAACTTCACATATAGATAGTTTACATGTGAAACTTACAATGATTTTAGATTTTACCTATATAATCTAGAGAAACTCAGAGATGACAAAATGAAGTTGGTAGTAGAGCCAATTGAAGCTACTTTCTCCCAGTTTATTGAACATGAATGTAGAGAGAAATTGGAACTCTAAAAGGGAGTTGCTATACCAGTAAGTTGATGTGAACAAAACTAAGAATATTCTCCTTAGTCAGTTTACTACAGTTCTTTATAAACTGCATTTTTAATGAAATCAAAAGCTATCAAACCATTGTGCTTTAGTTTTCATAACTGAAAATGGTTAATGTTGGGAAAAAAGAAACAAATATTATTATTTTCTCTCAAGATGATCTTGATCTCAAGTCAAATTCTTTTCAAGCTTATTTTCTTCCCAGATATTTCTTAATATATTGTGAGAACAGTACAACTCATGAGTTTCTTTAATAATTTTTCCAAATGAGGTTTTACTAAAACTAAATGATAGCCTTTTGACAGGGAAATCATGTCTGTTGACTGAGAGAGTTTCTAGGATCTTTTAACCTCCTTTTTGTGTGTACTATGTACATTTGTTATACTTATTTACAAAGTATGATTTTACTTGTGAATATTCAAATTCAAATACAAAAAGAAGTGGTAAAATGAAAGATAAATCTTTTTTTTATTCTTGTTTATCCTAACTGTTTCCTTCCCTTATTGTTTATAACCAAAATATATCATCTTAAATTCATGATCTGCTTTGAACCCTTCAGACTACTAAATTAATTAGCATTCTATGGGAAAATAGCAAAAGATAAGTTGCTTATTCTGAAGTCAAAGATAGAAAGATAATTATTTTCATTTGTTTTAGAATTCATAAAGAGTGAGCTATAGTATAAGAATTCAATTTAATTACATAAACATTTATTTAAGTATCTCTTGTATGTTGACACTTTCTTGTGCTCTAAACATACAAAAATGAATAGTGATTAAAAAAAAACTCTATCCTCAAGGAGTTTTTGTTCAGAAAGGAACACAAGTTCTAGGAATAAAAATGCTTTAGTCCCCTATCTCTGCATCTTATCATACCATCTCTGCAATACAGTGTTTAGCTATAAGTACAATATTTGAAGAAGAAAATTATTAGGTTAGACAATGTTTAAAGGAGAGGAATCAGACTGATAAAAAGCCCTTATACCATGAAATATGGTAAGCATTTGAAGGTACTCAAGGTGCTTTGACTTGAAGAGAAGACATAGAGAAGGGGACATTTTAGATAATCTTTTGGAGGAGATAAAATGGAATGATGTTGTTTATGTGGGTAGACAGGTTTGAATTAGCAAGGAATATGTCCAACTCTTCTTGTGAGATAGAAATGAAGGAGATGGTAGTGAGAGAAAGCATCTGAGAGATATAAGTTGAGAGAGAGAGACAAAAAAAAGAAACTCTTGATAAATGGTTTTAAATTTTTTAATACAATATGAGGCAACATTATTAGCTGAGAGGAAAAATCATGGAAAAATAGAGGAAAAATGAAAAGAAATGGAAGAAGAGGTATGGAAAGCAGGATACTGAGTTGATAAAGTTCTTTACGTATCCTTTATCTTCATTATCCACATGGATGATCCTCTTCTTTCCCCAAGATGTATTTATTATTCTAAGGAATTCCCATTTTTGTTCTAGAATGTCAAATATCCAGATGTTTATTTTTGTGATTGTCATTGAATCGACTTTAAATTCCAGTATAATCCAAGAACTCTCTTGTTTCTTTAGAAGGTCATACAATATGGGAAATGCTTGAAATCCTTCTAATCTTTCCCTTTTCTAAAAGAAAAAGAGTTTCTGGCACATTGTCTATGAATTCTCCTTGAAGTTCACATGTTTGAATAAGTGCTGAAACAATGTGCTTCTCCAATATTCTTTCACTACTCTGACCTTTAAAACCTCTTGTACTAGGAAATTCCATTTTCTGTAGTTCTTCTTTTAGACTGATAATGTGAGAAACATGTAGACAAACACATCAAATTCCACTGTCCTGCACAAAAATAATCATTAATGTTTTTTGGTAGGGCAAGGCAGTTATAAATCTCTTCCCCTTTTAACACTGTGCTTGAGAAGAAAAGCACAAGTAGAAATACAAAAAGGCCTCCAAATCTGTCTATTGTATGTCTTTTTTTGGCTAACCAAAGAGGTGGCTCCTTTGACCCAAACTAATCTCTCAAAAAGTCTAGACAACAAAAGCATCTTAAAAGTAACCACAGTCACTGAAAACCAGTCAGGAGTTGATTTTTGTCTTAACAAAATGCCAGAAGGCACATCTCTAATCTCTATATGAGGAGAGGATTATGAAATGCTCCAAATAAAAACTCACCCTTTCAAAATTGATCAAGGGAATTCCCTGTAATTAACTATTCTTGTATTATTATACATAGTTATTTCATCAGAATTTTAAGCTGTGTCTTGACCAAAAAAAAAAAAAAGATAAAAAGAAAGAAAGAAAAAGGCATGCATCTAACTTATTCTACTTCAGTTATGAATAACATCTCACCAGGTTCCATTTATACTTATCATATTTTATATTCTTTGGTTCAAGTTAGATCCTTCATTTTGTTGTCTATACGTGATACAATTGTGTGCATAAATCTGAAGCTATTATCTACTTTCAGGACATTCCTTTTGTGTATTGCTGGAGATCTCAACTGCTGTTATTTCTCTAGTATCATAGAAAGTGTATTGTAGCTTCATATACTGACGTGGACATTATGTTTCCTTTAATTTGTTTTCTTTTAAGCTTTGTTGTTTATAGCAGTCTCTAGACATTTTCCCATTAATTCTCACTATGTACCTGAAAACTAATTCAAAGAACTCATTCCTGCATCTGATACTTAAAAAAGAATTAGAATCTCCTTATCTGATATTGTCTTCTTAATCAACTAAGTGCTACCTTTCAAAAGCCTACCTTGAACCAAAAGCAGTGATAAAGATACAAGTTGTATCTCAACGACTTTGTTACCTATTTAGAATGTGAAAATCCTTAGAAATAATTTCTAGGTTATTTCTGGTAGTTTAATATGACCATATAGGATCAGCAGAAGACAACATTATTATTTCTTTGAGAAAGGAGCTGTTCTCTGGATTGCATCCTTGAAGGCTTGTTTCACTTGCTGGTTCCTTAGGGTATAAATAAAGGGATTCAATAAAGGGGCAACTGAAGTATTGAGTAAGGATATTCCCTTGGTTAATGATATTCTTTCCTTAACTGAGGGTTTAATGTACATGAAAATGCAGCTGCCATAAGAGAGGGAGAGAACAATCATGTGAGAAGAACAGGTGGAAAAAGCCTTTTTCCTCTGACTAGCAGATGGGATTCTCAGAATTGTCAAGGCAATAAAGGTATAAGACAGAATAACTAATGCCAAAGTAACCAAAAGTGTCACTAATGCTAAAATGAAACTAAGCAACTCAAGAAATTTTGTGTCTGTACAAGAGAGCTGCAACATGGGACCAGTGTCACAGTAAAAATGGTCAATGGCATTAGAGGCACAAAAATCCAGTTGAAGTCCCACAATCAAACCTGGAAAGATGATCAGGAAGCCAGAGATCCAAGAACTAAGAACAAGCTGAGTGCAGACTTTGCTGCTCATGATGGTTGAATAATGTAGGGGTTTGCAAATGGCAACATAGCGATCATAGGACATGGCAGCCAGAAGATAAAATTCAGATGCCCCAAGAAGGAAGGCAAAAAACAACTGGGTAAGACAGCAATTATAGGTAATGGTTTTGTCCCCACTTGCAATACTAACAAGAAACTTAGGAATGCAGACAGTTGTATAGGAAATTTCTAGAAGAGAGAAATTCCGAAGGAAGAAATACATGGGAGTCTTGAGGTGGGAGTCCAACAAGGTGAGGAGGATGATGGTCAAGTTGCCAGCAATACTTAATATGTAGGTGAGGAACAGAAAAAGAAAAAGTACAATCTTCAATTGCGGATCATCTGTCAGTCCTAGGAGAATAAACACTGTCACTGTTGTATGGTTTCCCATGATTGACTTCAAATTGCCACTATCCCTAGATATGAAAATAAAAAATATCTAAATGGAAAACCATAAAAGAGCAGTGTCATTCTCATTTCATAGAGCATTGAAAATAAGCATATTCATACATATGTACTGTATAAAATATATATGTATTTCCCTTTAACTCATATGTTCCTTTATTCAATTTGCCTCCTTAATTAAGCTGTTTATGTTAATATTAAATAAATTTGTATTCCGTAAGAATAGTCTGATTCTCATACAAAACTCTAAAGGATAAAGACTTTTCATAAATCCATTGAAATATGAAATTTATTTGATATCCTAGATAATCCATATGTGCATTTTTCTCTCTTTCCTCATGCCTAAGAATATATGATTTAACTGATTTGACTATTCCTTGTACTGTCATAGATCATATAAACTTCATGCCTCTGTAGACAATCACATAAGGCTCTGCAACCAAAATAATTTAATTATCTCATCAAATAAATCAGCAAATACATTTATAAAACAGACAATCAATTGGTGATCTACTCTTTGGTAATGATTCTCCTTGTATTTCTGTATGCTGGTTTCAGGACTACAGGCATATAGTCTTCACCAAACTGATCTGTTATTTCTTACGTGCTTGTTAACATCCAATGAAGTCAGTATTCTCTTAGAATAACATCCATTCCATGATGAGACATTAAAAATAATTCTTTAACAAGATATTTTTGATCTGCAAAAGTTTTAAAAACATATTAGGTGAGGATAGATTAAACTAAAAATTAATCCTATCCTTAAAGTACCCACAAGGATTTTAAGCACAGATCCACTCTAATTTGATTCCCAAGATCTGGTGTTCTAACAATATATCTCTCCTCTATCATTTATCATGTGCCATTTTCTTCATTATTAAAATTCATTTGGGTGGGTAGCTAGATGACACAGTGGATAGAGCAATGACCCTCAAGTCAGGAGGACTTGAGTTCAAATCCTGCCTCAAACACTTAACATTTCCTAGTGGGACCTTGGGCAAGTCACTCAACCTCAATTATCTCAGAAAAAAAAAATCACTTGGGAATCAACCTCTGATTTTTGCCTTCTCTGTCTAAAGTTACTAGATTTTAGGGAAAAAAAACATAATTTGGACCCTTACAAAATTCAGTCTGACCATTCTGTCAAAATGTAATGTTTTCAGAATTCTTCAGCTGGAGTAACTTACTACCAAGAAAGATGAGAAAATAGGGAACAGAAAGAAGGAAAAAGAACACAGGGAACCTAGGAGAGAGAATGGAATTAAGGAAGGTAGGATAAGGATCAAGGAAAGAAAAAAGAAGCAGAATACATGTTCTAGTATTGGAGATTCCTTCAAATTGTTCTGAAACTGTCTAAGCAATAAAAAACCTAAGGGGAGGAAGAGAGAGAGAAAAAGGGAGGGAGGAAGGATGAAAGGGACACCGACAGAGGCAGAGAGACAAAGAGAATAAAAACCAAACAGAGAGAGATAGAAAAAAAGACAAAGACGGAGGGAAGGGGAGACACATAGAAAGACAGAGAGAGAGAGAGAGAGAGAGAGAGAGAGAGAGAGCGCAAAAGAAAGTGGGAAAGAGAGGGCGAGACAGAAATGAAAAGCAATCCTCTGACTGCATGTCCAATGGTCTATGAAAGGCACTAGTACTGTTTTTTAAAATGGGCCCAACAAACAATTTTATAATAAGGTATCTGAAAGCCAGAGAGACAGAGCATTTAGAAGTGGTAATAGAAAGAAGCAATGACTCCAGTGTCATCAACTACTTGATATTTTGACAGTTAGTTAAGGATCTTGTGGGAAATGACACAAGACTTAAAGGTATAGCATCAAATTCAAAGGGTTCAATCAGGAATCACTGCTTTATAACTTCTATGATGATTGGTTTACTTCCTGGCTTTAGAATCAAATGCTTCAAATAACTCAGATAATATGCTACTAACAAAAGATGAAAATTACTCGACCTTATTTTGGAATTACTATGCAAATATAGATACTTTTCCAGGATCCCACTGACCTTTGATTGTGTGTGTATGTATATGTATAGATGCACATGTGAAGATTTCTGGGATTGTTATACACAGTTCTGAAAGAGAGAAAGAAGGAGGTAACATTATATCATGTTGAGAGTTATCACCCTTTTTAAGTGTTGATATTTGTTTTTATGCTATTATAATTAACAATTTCCACAACTACACTGGCTAATTTTTGACAGATATTGCAAAATTTCAGGACACAGGAAAGAATGTGTGGGAATCTAGCCCTGCTTCAGGGTAACTATGCAAATATAGATTCTTTCTCGGGCTCTCATTTAGATGCTAAAGTCATGAACTGTGTGTGAAGGTTTGGGGGATTGTTTATAGACAAATCTGAGAAAGATAGACATAAGAAAAAGAAAGAAGAGGCAATGAACAGTATTCAAATATACACATTTGGGAACATATGTGGAGAAGTTGGTAGCCAGGTATACCCTGATTTCTTTATGCAGAGACCATGAGAAGGAACTTATACTGCTGAAATGTTGAAAGTGCTATGGCTGGTACAATGATCAAGGAGACATTGCTATGATGAACAGAACTAGTTTAGTGTTTCTAATCTTCAGAATCGTGTTTTCCTTCTCTCAATTTAAAGTCATGAAAAGAGAAAATCTTGAATTCAGTTGCAGTTGATCAGTGAAGCAGCTACATCCAAAGAAAGAACACTGGGAAATGAGTGTAAATTGTTTTCATTTTTTGTTTTTCTTCCCAGGTTATTTTTACCTTCTGAATCCAATTCTTCCAGTGCAACAAGAGAACTGTTGGGTTCTGCACACATATATTGTATCTAGGATATACTATAACATATTTAACATGTATAAGACTGCCTGCCATCTAGGGGAGAGGGTGGAAGAAGGGAAGGGAAAAATCAGAACAGAAGTGAGTGCAACGGATAATGTTGTAAAAAATTACCCATGCATATATACTGTCAATAAAAAGTTACAATTAAAAAAAATTAAAGTCATGGAGAAAGCTTCTATATATGCAACTCTCTAGTGTCTAAGTAGGGGGAAAAAGTCATTTCCTTTCAGTCAGAAATATTTTGCATGGATTTGTGTTGTGGAGTTTTTCAATGAACTGTGCTGGCCAGCCTTCCTTCTCCCTCCTTGCCTTCTGCCCATATCCTTTTTGCTAATAGATAGCCCACTGTAAGATTTAAATAAAGGAAAACAAACTCTTCTTTCTCCTCCTTTCCCCCCTCCCTCCTCCTTCTTTTCCTCCTCCTCCTCTTTCTGCTTTTCCTTCTCCTCTGTCTTTTTTTCTGTCTTCTCCTCCCCTCTGTCTCTCCGTCTTCTTCTTCTCCTTTCTGTCTCTCTATCTCTCTCTCTTTCTGTCGCTCTTTCCCACTCTTTTTTGTTTCCCTTCTTCTCATTATGCTATGCTGTCCGTTTTTGTGTTTGTGTGTGTGTTATTGAGTGAAGAAAATGGTAAAGGTACCTGTGAAATAACATTTGCATATTAATATATTCTCTTTTTTTTTCTTTCCAGCAGAAAAGATAAAGAGGTATGGATTTGCTTGAGGTAGTTTTCTTCAGTCAATCCAAGGTGAAAAACAGTAAAAAGAATGAGGGAGAGTGATGGAAGAGGGGGGGAAGAAACAGAAATAGAGACAGAGAAAGAGGGAGAGAGGGAGAGAAACAGGAAGACAGAGGAGAGGGACAAAAGGAGGTGGGGAGAGGAGAGAAGGAGGAAAAGAGTGAAGAAGAGAAAGGGAAAGGAAGAGAGACAGAGTCTAAAATTGTATCAAATTGTTATTATTCATTTTTGTTCTCAAATAGGATCAGTAATTATATCAAATAGAAATGAGTTAGAAGACCAAAACTTGAAAAAAAGTATTCTTTCTCTTGCAATTATTTTAAGGAGGATACTACTGAGCTGTTCTTTTCTCCTCTCCCTCCCATTTTTTATCCTATCACAATTGTAACAGTATAAAGTACAATCATATTTGGAGTACATATGTATTACATTATGTGTCCCATAAGATAGAGAAAA
Source organism: Antechinus flavipes (assembly GCF_016432865.1). Taxonomy (NCBI): domain Eukaryota; kingdom Metazoa; phylum Chordata; class Mammalia; order Dasyuromorphia; family Dasyuridae; genus Antechinus; species Antechinus flavipes. Next base: position 221,192,937 of record NC_067402.1, read on the forward strand.
AAGAAATATTATAGTTGATATATATGGACCATACTCACTTTTCTGATAGTGCTTGGGATAGTTTCTTTCCAGCTTTATTTTTGAAATCTTGAGATGTTAACCTAATGCTGAAATACATTCAGTTAGTCCTTGGGGACATATAAAAACAACAAACCTATATTTCTCCTAAAAGTGCACTCTCCCAAATTCACATTTATATTTGTAGAAATCATCATCAAAGTAATAAGTTAATTTTCCAGTTGTACCTACTCCATACTAACCAGAGAGAACATTTTCTAACCCATTTTCTCCTTATAAATTGAAATGGTGTCTTAGGATTGAAATCCTTGGTGCAGAAAAGATTAAGACATCTTTTTTTTTCTAAATCTTAGAAATTTGGGAGGAAGGAAATGTTGATCAAATAGGAATAAATGCCACCAAAACTGTCCTAAGAATATCAAGTACCATCACGGTACTTATCTTAAGAAGGTAAATTAATTTCTTTGCAGATTTTAAGCCAATAAAATTTAGACACGTATTATTTGTTGTTTTTGTAAGACTATGAAAGGTTTATTGTTAAACAAACAAGAGACCTTGGGGATCTATTTTTAGAAGATGCTAATGAATCCCTAGCCTAACTGATTGTTTCAGAGATTTCAAATGTTGAGCACAAGGGATGAAATCCACAGAGGCAGTAAGCAAGGTGCAACAAATGAAGGACAAAGACATGCAGAAATAATATGCTAAGCCCTATGCTAGCTAATAGGTTTACAAAGAAAAAAAAACTAAAATAAACTCTTTTTGTATTAATTTTTTATTATAGCTTTTTATTGACAGAACATATGCATGGGTAATTTTTACAATATTATCCCTTGCGAAAATATTTTTACAGTCAAAGATTCTGATAAAGGCCTCATTTCCAAAATATATAGAGAACTGACTCTAATTTATAAGAAATCAAGCCATTCTCGAATTGATAAATGGTCAAAGGATATGAACAGACAATTCTCAGATGAAGAAATTGAAACTATTTCTAGCCATATGAAAAGATGCTCCAAGTCATTATTAATCAGAGAAATGTAAATTAAGACAACTTTGAGATACCACTACACACCTGTCAGATTAGCTAGAATGACAATGCAGAATTTTGGAGGGGATGTAGGAAAACAGGAACACTAATATATTGTTGATAGAATTGTGAATATATGCAATCATTCTGGAGAGCAATTTGGAACTATGCTCAAAAAGTTATCAAACTGTGCATACTCTTTGATCCAGCAGTGTTACTGCTGGGCTTGTATCCCAAAGCCATCTTAAAGAAGGGAAAGGGATCTGTATGTGCAAGAATGTTTGTGGCAGCCCTCTGTGTAGTGGCCAGAAATTGGAAACTGAATAGATGCTCATCAATTGGACAATGGCTGAATAAATTATGGTATATGAAATTATGGAATATTATTATTCGGTAAGAAATGACTAATAGGATGATTTCTGAAAGTTCTGGAGAGACTTACATGGAGTGATGGTGAGTGAAATGAGCAGGACCAGGAGATCATTATAAACTTCAACAACAATACTACGTATATGATGATCAGTTCTGATGGACCTGGCCATCTTCACCAATGAGATGAACCAAATCAGTTCCAATGGAGCAATAATGAACTGAACCAGCTACCCTCAGAGAAAGAACTCTGGGAGATGACTAAGAACCATTACATAGAATTCCCAATCCCTATATTTTTGCCTGCCTGCATTTTTTATTTCCTTCACAGACTAATTATACACTATTTCAGAATCTGATCCTTTTTGTACAGCAAAATAACAGTTTGGACATGTATACTTATTTTGTATTTAATATATACTTTAACATATTTAATATGTATTGGTCATCCTGCCATCTAGGAGAGGGGGTAGGGGGAAGGAGAGGAAAAATTGCAACAAAAGTTTTGGCAATTGTCAATGCTGTAAAATTACCCATGCATATAACTTGTAAATAAAAAGCTATTAATAAAAAGAAAAAAGAAAAAAAAAGTTATCTTCTACAAAGAAAAAAAAATATTGTCCATTCCCCTCACTTCTGTTCCAACTTTTCCCTTCCCTCCCTCCACCCCTTCCCTTAGATGGCAGGCAGTCTCATACATGTTAAACATATTAAAGTATATCTTAGATACAATATATGTGTGTAGACCTGTATAGTTCTCTTGTTGCACAAGGAAAATTGGTACAGATTCATTACAAAAAGATTCATTAGCATTAGCATCAGAAGGTAAAAATAACCAGGGAAGAAAAACAAAAATGCAAGTGGTCTGCATTCATTCCCCAGTATTCCTTCTCTGGGTATAGCCGATTCTGTCCATCATTGATCAATTGGAACTAAATTGGATCTTCTCTTTGTCAAAGATATCCACTTCCATCAGAATACATCCTCATACAGTATTGTTGGTGAAGTGTATATTGATCTCCTGGTTCTCATTTCACTCAGCATCAGTTCATGTAAGTCTCTCCAAGCCTCTCTGTATTCATCCTGCTGATCATTTCTTTTTCTTTTTTATTTATTTATTTAATTTTTTTTAAATTTTTTTTATCATTTCTTATAGAACAATAATATTCCATAACATTCATATACCATAATTTACCCAACCATTCTCCAATTGATGGGCATCCATTCAATTTCCAGTTTCTAGCCACTACAAAAAGGGCTGCCATAAACATTTTGGCACATACAGGTCCCTTTTCCTTCTTTAATATCTCTTTGGGATATAAGCCCAGTAATAACACTGCTGGGTCAAAGGGTATGCACAGTTTGATAACTTTTTGAGCATAATTCCAAATTGCTGTCCAGAATGGCTGGATCCATTCACGACTCCACCAACAGTGTATCCCAGTTTTTCTGCATTCCCTCCAATATTCATTAGTATCTTTTCCTGTCATCTTACAGGTGTGTAGTGGTATCTCAGAATTGTCTTAATTTGCATTTCTCTGATCAATAATTATTTGAACCACCCTTACATATGAATAGAAATAGTTTCAATTTCATCATCTGAAAATTGTCTATTCATATTCTTTGACCATTTATCAGTTGGAGAATGGCTTGATTTCTTATAAATTAGAGTCAATTCTCTATATATTTTTTGGGTTTTTTTTGTTTGTTTTATGTTCCTTTTCTGTTTTTCTTTGTTCTTATTCTGTGTATTCTCTTTTATTTTGTTTTTTTGTTTGTTTGTTTGTTTGTTTGTTTTATCTATACATTTTGGAAAGGAAGCCTTTATCAGAACCTTTAACTGTAAAAATGTTTTCCCAGTTTGATCTGGGCATCATATGACTATTAGTGATGGTTATTTTATCAGATCCTTTGGCAAATTATGTATCTGTTATTAAACAACAAAAATAGCTAACTTATAAAACCTGTTTGGTTACAGGGAATCTTTGTATTTCTCAAAGATTTTTTGTTAACTTATACATAGATTTGGATAAATTTTAGCAGAAGTGCTCATGCTGATGATTTCATATCTCCTAAAAATACTGAAATAAAAAAAATGTTAAAATAAGTAGTCATTGGTATTTAAATCATACAAGTGAAGACAGCATTAAAATGGGCAAATGAAATGCTTTTTAAATACATGTGTGTCTTCGTATGTATATTTTTACATATCTGTAAACATATTTGTATATTGGTATGTCTTTATTTATATGTATATGTCCACATTATTTATAACCTTTGGTTCAAAGGGCCAATTGAGTGGAATTCTCTTCTTAGTAGAGATTGATTACTCAGTGCTTGTGCCTATGTGAGGGATAGGCAGGGTCAATGTGCTAGAGAAAAGAGAAGTACAGTTTCTTTGGGGTTCTAGTATCGAGATGTATCATTCTATCCTTTCTTCTGGGAGAGAAAGACTCTAGAAAGAAACCTACATGTAGAGCAAAGCAATATTTATGATATATCTATTCCCAACTTGCTGCAATAGAGATTTCAGGGAATTTTGCATATCTGGGACTCTTTCTCTGTGTGTGTGTGTGTGTGTGTATGTGTTTGTGTGTGTGTGTGTGTGTGTGTGTGTGTGTGTGTTTTGTTTCCAAAGTACAAGGTCATTCATTCTTCTTTTGATTGGTGTATAGTCATATCTATACTTTCTTTGGTTTGTTATGTTTGTTGTGTGTTTGTATATATGTTTCCTATGTGTGTTGGATATATGGGTTTGTTTGCTATTTGCTATATGTATTCATAGTGAAACTGGCAAATTATGGGGAAAGTCTTGAATATATAACATCTTCTTTGCCATTAAAGGATAGCAAATAAAACTATAGCTTGAACCTAAAATCATTTTTATATTAATAATATTTAAGGGAGGAGATGGATTTAATTCTGGCTTCGTACCTCTTTTCTTTGAGGAGAAACAAGATGGCCATCTTTTGATCAGAATCTTCTACTTTTCCTTCCTGATAATAATCAAAATCTCCCTTTGAGATAGTAGAAGAAGATGCTAAAAATATCTGTTTTTGCCTCCCTGTGATCCATATCTAAACAGACCCATGTGGACAGAAATAGATATCGGTGGAACAAAAATATATTCATAAATGCATGAAGTTTTATGAATACATAGAATAATTATACTAAATACTAAATCATTTGATTCCCTACAACATCCTGGTGAGATAAATGTAATTATTATCCCTATTTTACATGTGAGGAAACTGAGACAGAGGGAGATAAAAAGAAGTTTCATGGCTTTTTGCTCATATTTTTTACCTTTTTCTTTTGTTTTAAAATTTTTAAATTTCATCTCTAGCCATTGAAGGTTGCCTGTTTGCCAGGGCAAACACAAGATAGTTCTAAGAGCTGGAGTATAGCCAGTTACCTGGCTATTCTAAGGCAAGTAGATGAGCCTAGTGCTGGAGTTTGCCTGCTTCACAATATTGAGGTTCAGAATCTACCACTGGTTTGCTGAAGTGGAGTTTTCTATTGGCTTGCTGGAATGCTTCCTTTCCTGAATTGTTCTCCCCTTTAAGCAAGTGAGACAAATCCATATTGCAGATTTCACAAGTTTCTTGGGCTCAAAGATTGTTTCACCTCATCTTCTAATTGTTTTTACTATTCCAGAATTTGTTTTGAAGTGTTATTTTATGGTTGTTTGGAGGTGATTATGGGATACTTACTGCAATTTTCTGCTTACTCGACTATCTTGGCTCTCAGAAGTCCAACATTATTTGTATGTTTAAAGAGAAATTCATAGTTCCCTTTGCTAATCAGAATAAACTTTTTTCCACAAGAAATTTCCAGCTCACATTTGGATAGTCATCCAAAAAAGAAAAAAAAAACTTAGTAGTAAAGTAAACCAAAACAGAATTTTATTTTACTTACCAAAGAAAACAATAATAATATTAATAATGAGGTATACCCTTAGAGAAATTTATTTTCTTAAAAACTATTTTAATATAATTCCAAAGTGAAAAACAGTATCTTTCTTACTTGGACAATTCAAAAGCATTTCTAATTTTAATTTGGTTATCCTAAAAATGAACTCAATAAGGCTCAATAAGACAATTAAGATATGGCTCTGAAATGTATTATTTCCTATTAAGAGAAGACTGATTATTAGGTCTTTAATTCCATTGTAACCAAGAATTTCAGACTAAGGATTATTGAGGTGTAATTTCCCAATATTTTATAATTGAAGCCTTAGTACTATATACTTAATATCTCCCCCATCCCCTTTGTTCTGAGCCCAAACTAATCTCAAGCAATATTTGTTAATTTTATATATTTACTAATTTTAGGATATCATTTAGCAATTATTTTTCTGTTCTTGGGTCCAAAATTTATCTATAGCAAGATACATTCCTTTACTTCAGCACAGATAGAAAGTTCTCTGCATTGTTTATCATATAAGAATACAACTGTGACCACTCTGGTCACTGCTTGCCAGTTTTACCTTATCTCTAGTCTCCAGACATCTGTGGCTACTGCCTCATCAAGCAGTAGTTCTTTGTTCAACAGAGCAATCAGACACAGGAGTTTGCAAGCACAAGTCTTTATTGTATGTGATCACATCCTGCATTCCTCTACTTCCTGGTCCCCATTACTTATATTGGGTCTATGAGGTCACATGCACAGCCAATAAGAGAAGGAGACATGTCCCATTAATGATCCATACTCAATACAGCCAGAGTTTCCACACTCAAGGCAATTCCTGCTACCTACAGAAGACACATCCAGGTGATTCAGGCACTAAGACCTTTTTACTTCCTTGTTGCATCATGATGGGTTCCTCTTTGGGTCCTTACAACTCCCTTTTCTTGTTTAGCAGGGACAGCTCATAGCATGAAACTGGCTTTAACATCAACAATGGCTCACTTAATTAGTGAGATTACAAGGTGTATAAAAATAGGACAAAGGCAAACAAAAAATAAAATAGTAAGAGCTGGGCCCAACAGGGACCAAAACTAAGAAAAAGTAAAGTTCTGTGATTTCAATTGTATACACTTTTCCACATCCAGCAAAGTAAGGCACAAGGAGTCGGGGGGAGGTGTATACAAGAAAGGTCATATCTTCAGCACTGCCTCACTAAATTTGGCAGGTGGGTCTGTTGGTTTTTTCCCCACTAGTGTGGAGGCATTGCCAACAAGTAGAAAGTGGGGAGAAGCTTCCCCCCAGACCACCATATATATAGCGAGAGGCCATGGGAGAAGCACCCAAGTCCATTGTCCAGTTTTGTCAGCCTCTAGATGTTGCACATCAACCAGGGCAGTCCAATTCAGCTGTGACACTGGTCCTGTGTTCACCATTTTTGGTATCATGGTCAGGAAGGACATGGCTATTATCAGTGTCTGAAGGGCTGCTGACATCTGGCCAATCCTTCTGGGCTGTCATCAGGGGCGACATCATCATCTGTTCCTTCTCTTCTTGATTTCCCAGGTCATGGTTGTTTTTGGTCAGAATCCACTCCTCGGTTGCTGGCACTGCATCTGGAACAACAAGAGCATATCTGAGTCCCCAAACCCTGACCCAACCCAGGCCCTTCCAGGTGACATCTAAGCTCTTCCACATCACTGTAAAGAGGGGGCTCTTGTCTTTGTTAGCCAGTTTATTGTTTTGCCCTACTTTTTGCATGTGCCAGAAGCACATTGCTCAGGTAAGATTCACAAAAAATGAAAATTGCAAGTAATTATATGTATATATTGCTGCATCTAAGTGAGCCAGCATGAGTCAGGTGGAAAGTCATGCGAAGCCCAACACTCCTTTTTCTTTTTTATATATCAATGGAAAAAACAATGATAAAGATGGCTGATCACATGCCTAACTGTGTCCCCAGATTGGAGTGAACACATGGGGAACTGGGAATGTGTATCCATGGTTACATGGATGCATTGCCTCTTAACATGGATGACATCCATTTGCCAAATTTCATTGGGTCTCAAACCATGAGGGCTCTCCCCTGGAAGGAGTGTAGGAGCGTGGGAAAGAAGGCAAGCTGTACAGGGTTTTTACTATACTTCTAACTTCCTCTTTTGTTATCCCAAATTGCATATGTAAAGCTGGAGCAGTCTGATGATATTTAAAATAATATTCTCGGGCTACCTGAAATAAAGGAGTATTGGCCAACATAGTTAGAAGACTATCTGCCTTTAAATTTTCAAAAATAGGACCTAGAAGTCCACTATGTGAGTGGACATGCAAGATATAAATCTTACCTGGATGTTTTCTCACTTGTTCTTGAAGTGTAATGGGCTGAGGCTCAAGCTGATGCACTGAGGTCCCAAGTACATGAGGCTAAATAGTAATTGGACCATACTCTATTAATAAATAAGCTTGGAGAAAGAATGGCCCCTGCCCACTCTTTGTGCAAGTTCTGATATGTTGTATAGGAAATGACGATTTTGGTGGGTGGAGGCAGGGGAGTGGAAAGGGAAGCAGAAAGAGAACCTGCTGGCTGGAGTCTTGACACAGCTGCTCGCAATGCTATGGCGACCACCCTTCACCTCCGATTCCCCTCTGCTAGCTGGCTTCCTATTGCAGCTGCCCATATTGCTATCACAATCCTTCTTGCCCATATTGCTATCACAATCCTTCTTCATCTCTACTGAGAATAAAGATTGAAGATTTTTCCCTTAACCTGAATTCCTGACTCCGTCTGATTTTAAATATGTGGTCATCACATTTAGTGCCCAAGCATGGGAACCAAGGACCCTACTTTCACTGAAGAAGTCTCCAGTGATCAGGAACTTAGGTGAGTATTGCAATAGACAAACAGGGAACTTATTTTCTTAAAGACTAAACTAGTAACCTTTTTTGGCTGAAATGGGACAGATGCTAGCTAAGGATTCTCCACCTCCCACCCCAACGCCCCCACCCAGGAGTGGCGCATGCTTAAGCTGATAGAAGATCAAGGGCTACTTATAACTTGGGAACAGAGAGCTAGACTTGGTTACTTCCTTGTTGCACCATGATAGGTTCCTCTTCAGATTCTTACAACTCCCTTTTCTTATTTAGCAGGGACAGCTCATAGCATCAAACTGACTTTAACATCAACAATGGCTCACTTAATTGGTACATTAAAACATACCTCCCCTTGGTTCTTAGAGCAAATCTCTCCAGATAATTGGACATTAATTGGGCAACAGCTCTCCACATATTACAACGAAAACGGTCCTCATTCAATTTCCATTGAGGCATTTTATTTATACAATATAATACAGTTGGCCTTAAGAAACCCTATAAGTTCTAGAAGAAAATGAAAAAACTCTAGGAATAGCCAAATGGGGAAGCCTGAGATAAAGGAGGAAGACAAAGAACAGATTAATAACCATATCCCCACAGGTCATGGAGACTTAAGTGATGACCCAAGGGTGGGGTGAATCTGAGGCAACTTCAGCCCCACCTAAGGAGCAAGTAATTGACTCTCCTTCGTCAACTCCACCCTCTGGGATGGAGGGAGGAGAGATAGTGGGGAGGGTGGGGGAAGGGATAGTGCAGCTCCAGCACCAGCAGCTCCCCCCCAGCATCCAGCCGCTACTATGACTAGATTGCAAAAGGGACTAATTAAGGCCAAAGCAGAAGGGAGAAATGTATCAGAATTTCAACACCACATTTTTCCTGTAATTCAACAGTTTAATTCTTCAGGTCAAGAAAGTAGAAAACACACTCCTTTTGATATAGAAATCCTCAAAGATCTGAAAAAGGCTTGCACTCTTTATGGGTCTACATCAGCTTATGTTAAGATGTTATTACAGAATTTGGCTTTTGAAATCTTGACCCCTAATGACTGGAAATCTATAGCAAGAATATGCCTAGAACCTGGACAAAACTACTTGTAGCTTTCTGAATATAGTGAGCTCTGTAGGATACAAGCCCAACAAAATAGTCGAAGTGGAGTTCATGCTGCAATCACTTGTGACCTACAAACAGGTGTAGGTTCCTATGCAGACGTCGCAGTACAGGTTAATTATTCTATAGCAGCATATGAGCAAATTGCTGCTAATGCTATCAAAGCATGGGCTCCTCTCCACAATTAAGATGACAAGGGTGGGGCCTTCACAAAAAATAACACAAGGGCCAAATGAACCCTTTGCTGACTTTGTGGGACATTTGCAGATAGCTATCACAAGAACAAATGAGGAAAATGCAATAACAGACATTTTGATAAGGCAACTTGCTAAGGAAAATGCTAATGAGGTTGCAGAAGAATTATACTAGGACTCCACAAGGATGCTCCTTTAGAGGAGCTCATAAGACACTGTGCCACAGTGGGCACAAATGCCTTTTATAGTCAGGCTATGATGCAGACTTCCCAAAATCCCAACATGAGAAGACAGGTCCCTCTTTGCAAGGGACTTCCAGAGAGACTTGTAAATGCTTTCAGTGTGGAAAAGTAGGGCATCTGAGAGCCCAATGTTGGTTTAGAGATAGAATGAGAAAACGGTGGGAGAACAAGACCCAATACCCCATGTCCAAAATGCAACAGAGGCTTCTATTGGGCCTCAGAATGTAGACAGATTCAGGAATATGGGATGAGGGGCCCAGCCCCAGAGCCCAAGGCAAAAAACACTTGGGGCATGATGGTGGCCAATGGTGCACCCAGAAAGTGCCTAGAAGTCCAGTACCCAGACATGACCAATCAGCCAGAAAGCTATATGATGGGAGAAGGAGATTACACAATCAACCAGCCAGGAAGCAACCTGATAGGAGAAAGAAATTACAATTGGGGAGCATAGAGCTGTATGCAGCTGGGACAACTGAGATAACCCCTGGAGAGGTGAAATCTGTTCCTCTTCAGCCTATGGATCCCTTGCCTCCAGGCAATTAGGCTCGACCATTTCACCTCCTTTTTATACGCACAAAACAGTGTCCATCCACAAACTGATGTGGGAAACTGGGGAATGTGTAGATAATATGCCAGTCACTAATACAGGTAGACAATATGTGACTTATTATCACCCAGAAGATGGGTAGCATCAGGTTTACTCATACAGAATCCTAATAAGCAACCTGGTGATAGTCACCCAGAGTCTGAATCCAGACCACAAAATCCAGGAATATACTGGACAGCAGCTATAACAGCTGACTGACCTATGCTCATGATCTATATAAATGGTCTACCATTAGAAGGATTGTTAGACACAGGTGTAGATCGTACAATCATTAGAGGTGTCAATTGGCCCAGTCACTGGCCAAAGATTAAAGCAGACACCTGCATGTCTGGAGTAGGAGGATCAATAGCAGCTGAAGTTATGGACTTTTGAAGGCAAAACAGGAGTTTTTACTCCTTTTATAGTTGAAAAAATGCCCATCAATCTTTGGGGAAGAGACATTTTACAGCAATTAGGGTTAAATGAGTACTTCAGTTTTTTAAGCAGGGCTGCTGTTGAAGGCCTGCCAACACTTTCACCTGTTCCTATCCAATGGAAAACTGATACACCAGTGTGTATAGAACAGTGACCCTTAAGTAGCGATAAAATTCAGGCCTAATTAGATATACTACAGGAGCAGCTTGAACAAGGGCACTTACAACTTTCTCTAAGTCCTTGGAATTCCCCAGTAAAAAAGAAATCTGGAAAAGGGAGGATGCTCACTGATTTAAGAAAAGTGAATGAACAGATGGAAACTATGGAAATTCTTCAGCCTGGACTTCCATCTCCTATTCAGACCTAGAGAATGGCCTCTTTGGGTCATAGATATTGAGGATTGTTTCTATTCTATCCCTCTGGATAAAGAGGATATGAAAAGATTTGCCTTTTCAGTGCCCAGCGTTAACTTAGCTGAGCCTTATAAAAGGTATGAATGGACAGTTTTGCCACAGGGAATGAAAAACAGCCCCACTGTGTGTCAAATGTATGTTGCTGCTGCTCTTGCTCCAGTAAGAAAAGCATTTCCAAAAGTTATGCTATTACATTATCTGGATGATATATTGGGATGTGCACCTGAGGAACAAATGCTAGAAGCATGTCTACAAAAGACCATAGAAACACTAAGATACTACAAATTGTACATAGCTGAAGAGAAAATTCAAAGACATGCTCCTTTTCAATATTTAGGATATGACATATACCCTAAGGTGCTTACACTACAAAAACTGTCCTTAAGAACAGAGAAGCTAAACACCTTAAATGATTTTCAGAAATTGATAGGAGATATCCAATGGATGCAACCAGTGTTAGGCTTGACTACCTATCAGTTACAACCATTATGTGACATATTAAGGGGAGACAGTGCTTTAAATTCACCATGCCAGCTTACAAAAGAAGCTCAAGAGGCTTTGAGAAAAGTTGAACTGGCTTTATCCAATGTGGTTGAAAGAGTCACTCAAAAACCCTTGGAAAGATCAGTTTTTGCCACACAAGAGGCACTCCCAGCAGTCCTTCATCAAGGAGACAGTGTGATAGAGTGAGTGAACCTCCCAGCACAACCAGAACAAAGCCTTACTCCTTACCCAGTGCTTATGGCTAGAATTTTATTAAAGGCCATTAAACAAACAGTACAATTATCTGGGACAAGACCTGACAAGATATACACCTTTTATACCAATATACAAGTTAATGTGTGCTGTGAGACCATCCCAGAGTGGCGAATTTTATTAGCCATGGCTCCAAATTTTACACACGGGTCTCCATTAAAGATAACCAGACTTTTACATAATTGGCAATGGATTCTTGAAGAAAAAGTTTCTAAAGTTCCTCTTAAAGGACCAACTATCTTTACAGATGCATCCAAACATAATATTTGTGCTGTATACTCATGATTTAACCATAAAAAGAATAGTCAGAACTCCTTTTCAGTCCACTCAGCAGAACGAATTATATGTGATCATGCTAGCTCTCACTTATTACCCAGAAGACATAAATATAATATCTGATTCAGCCTATTCAGTTGGTGTGGTACAACGAATTGCCACAGCCCAAATAAAATTTGCAGCTTCTAATATATATCAGCTCTTTAAGGAACTTCAAGAGCAAGTGAGAAAGAATCCAGGAAAGATTTATATCTTGCATGTCCACTCACATAGTGGACTTCCAGGTCCTATTTTTGATGGAAATTCAAAGGAAGATAGCCTTTTAACTATGTTAGACAGTACACCTTTATCTCAGGAAGCCTAGGAATCCCATTCTAAATAGCATCAGGCTGCTTGAGTTTTACGTTTACAATTTGGGATAACAAAAGAGGAAGCTAGGAGCATAGTAAAAGCCTGTACAGCTTGCCTTCCTTTCCATGCTCCTACACTGCTTCCAGGGAAGAACCCTCATGGTTTGAGACCCAATGAAATCTGGCAAATGGATATGACCCATTATAAATCTTCTGGTTGTCTGTCTTTTATCCACGTTGTGGTAGACACCTTTTCAGGATTCACTTTTGCAAAACCAGCAGCAAAAGAGACAGTACGAGTGGTCACTGAATTCCTCACACAAGCATTTGCCATTATGGGTGTGCCACAAGCAATAAAAACAGATAATGGACCTGCATATACCTCCAAACATTTTGCACACTTTTGTGCACAGTATAAGATTTTACACACCACTAGTATACCTTTTAATCCTCAAGGACAGGCAATAGTAGAGAGGAGAAACAGAGACATTAAGATGCTGCTCCATCAACAAAAGAAAGGGGGAGCCACAGGTAACCCTAGAGAACTTCTAAATCTAGCCCTTTATACTATTAACTTCTTGATTTTTGAAAAAGATGCACTGGCTCCAGCAGACAAGTTTTATAACCCACAGAAAGGACAATGTCCAGTGTGAGCAGCTCCACTATCTTTAGATAATCACTAGGTGATGTGGAGAGACCCAGAAAGTGGTGAATGGAAGGCACCAGATAGGCTAACAACTTGGGGGAGAGGATTTGTTTGTATCTCTATAGGAAGAGAAGGAATCAGATAAGTGCCAACGAACCATAATCACCTTGTCCATCGCAGAGAGATGAAGCAGACCCTTGAAACGAAGGACAAGATCCAAGAAATATCGGGTGGTTCTGTTGCTGATTGTGCTCACCATTGAAAGAACGTGGCAGTTATGGCGTTTGACTCATGGACATAGAAAACCTTCAGGAATCATTGGATTCTTTGAGACATAAGACTATTGTAGGACTTGAAAGCCTTCAGGAATCATTGGATTTTCTAAGAAATGATAAGACTGTTGCAGGACTTCAAAATCTGCTGGAATCATTGGATTCCCTAATACATAAAAGGACTGTTGCAGGATTTCAAAAACTTGGGGGGACATTGGATTCCTTGATATGTGAAGCAATGGACAATAGATTGGTTTTGGACTATCCCTTGGCTGCTGAAGAAGGCGTATGTGTGACTGTTGTTTACATACTCTCCTTCTAAGACTTCTGGCAATCTTTTATAACACCATGTTGATTTATATTGTTTGTTATACTGCTACTTGCGTGTACAATTCATGTTTATTACACCACATCAAGCCTGCACTGATTGTGGGGAGAGTCATCACTAATAGCCTCTGCGTTATTGCTGTGTGCTTGTGTAATACCTCCCATGCTGATGGATTTGTGCATACCTGTTTCTAATAAGACCCTTCAGCCCAGAGACCTGCTAGCAACCCCCACTTCCCTTTGATGCTTTTCATCTCCCTTCCTGAGATGTCAGGGAGGGCGTGATTATCTCCTTTTTAGTGCTTTTACCTCCCTTCCTAAGAAGTCAGGGGGGTCATGATCACCTCCTTTTTGGTGTTTTCACCTCCTTTCCTGAGAAGTCAGGGAGGGTGTGATCACCTCCCCTTGGGGGCTCTGACCTCCCTGAGGAGTCAGGGATGGCATGACCATCTATGTTCTAAAACAAAAGAAAGTGGGAGATGTAATGGGCTGAGGCTTGAGTTGATGCACTGAGGTCCCAAGCACATGAGGCTAAATAGTAATTGGACCATACTCTATTAATACATAAGCTTGGAGAAAGAATGACCCCACCCACTCTTTGTGCAAGTCCTGGTGTGTTGTATAGGAAATGACAATTTTGGTGGATAGAAGCAGGGGAGTAGAAAGGGAAGCAGAAAGAGAAACTGCTGGCTGATGTCTTGACATAGCTGCTCACATTGCTATTGCAACCGCCCTTCACCTCCGATCCCCCTCTGCTAGCTGGCTTACTGTCGCAGCTGCCCATATTGCTATCACAATCCTTCTTGCCCATATTGCTATTGCAATCCTTCTTCATCTCTACTGAGAATAAAGAATGAAGATTTTTCCCTTAACCTGAATTCCTGACTCTGGCTGATTTTAAATATGTGGTCATCACATTGAAGTTCCTTAAAGAGCTGATATATATATTAGAGGCTACACATTTTATTTGGGCTGTGGCAATTCTTTGTACTACACCTACTGAATAGGTCGAATCAGATATTATATTTACATCTCTTGAATAATAAGTAAGAGTTAGCATGATTGCATACAATTCATTCTTCTGAGTGTACTGAAAGGAAGTTCTGACTACTTTATAATTAAAGCATGAGAGTACACAGCACAGATACTATCTTTGGATGCATCTATAAAGCTAGTTGGTCTTTTAAGAGGAACCTTATAAACCTTTTCTTCAAGAATCCATTGCCAATTATGTAATAGCCAGATTATATTTAATGGAGACTCGTGTGAAAAATGTGGAGCTGCAGTCAATAAAATTTGCCACCCTGGGATGGTTTCACAGCATACATTAATTTGTGCATTGTTATAAAAGTTGTATATCTTGTCAGGTCTTACCCCAGATAATTGTACTACTCACTTAATGGCCTTTAATAAAATTCTAGTCACAAGCACTGGGTAAGGAATAAGTAAGGCTTTGGTATGGTTATACTGGAAAGGTCACCCATTTTATCACACTGTCTCCTTGATGAAGGACTGCTGTGGGTGCCTCTTTTGTAGCAAAAACTGATATTTCCAAAGGTTTCTGGGTAAACTCTTTCAACCACATTGGATAAAACACTTCAACCTCTCTCAAAGCCTCTTGAGCTTCTTTTCTAAGCTGGTGTGATGAGTTTAAAGCACTGTCTCCCCTTAAAATGTCATATAGTGGTTGTAATTGATAGTAGTTAAGCCTAACACTGGATGCATCCATTGGATATCTCTTATCAGTTTCTGAAAGTCCTTTAAGGTGTTCAACTTCTCTGTTCTCAAAGAAGGTTTTTGTACTGTAAGAACCTTAAGATATACTCCATGTCCTAAATATTGAAAAGGAGCATGCCTTTGAATTTTTTCTGGGGCTATATACAATTGATAGCCCCTTAATGTTTCTCTGGTCTTTTGTAGATATGCTTCTAACATTTGTTCGTCAGGTGCACACCTCAAGATATCACCCATGCAATGTAACAACAAAGCTTTTGGAAATGCTTTTCTTACTGGAGTGAGAGTAGCAGCCACATACATTTGACAATAGTAGGGCTATTTTTCTTTCCCTGTGGCAAAACTGTCCATTCACATCTTTTATAAGGCTCAGCTAAATTAACACTGGGCACTGAAAAGGCAAATCTTTTCATATCCTTTTTACTCAGAGGGATAGAATAGAAACAATCTTTTCCCCACAGATTGATGGGGCCTTTTTTTTAACTGCAAAAGGAGTGAAAACTCTTGTTTTATCTTCAAATTTCCATCTCAAAGGGGTAGCACTAAGTTCAGCTGCTATTGATCTCCTTATGCCAGACATATAGATGTCTGCTCTAATCTTTGGTCAATGACTGGACCAACTGGCACTTCTAATGATTGTATGATCTGCACCTATATCTACAGTTTCAATACATCATGGTTGGTGTAAAAAATTAAACGGGAATTTTGGGGAAGTTTTGTTGAAGCTGCAGATGAAATCTAAAGGTCAGCAGAAGACACAGAACAAATATTTAATCCAAAATTTACAATGAGTTATTGTAAACATCCCATAAAAGAAAAAGAAATAAAAAATTCAGGAGGGAAAGTCAAAATCTTTATATAGATTTTTTTCCATTATAGGGGCACTGAATTCATAATTCCCAAGATGTGGAAGGGATAATTGTTATTGTCTCAATCAGTGGTCTTTTTCAGGATCTTTATGTACTTTATGTATGTCATTGCAGGGAAAAGTCAAAAGTGACATTAATGAAATGTTCTGCTCAGCACTTCACAAAGTAGGAGCACCTCACATCCAAGAAAAGATTATAGCCAAATGCCAAGGCCAAACCCACAAAACATCAATGGGTTAATAGTTTTAATGATAAGATTAAAGTCATTAAACTATAATTTTGTGGTCAGATTTCTAGAAATATATGGCTTAAATCTGTGATAGCCAAGTTTCCCCTTCTCTCCATCTCATCTAATATCACTCAGATGCATTAAATCAATCTCTCACATGAGGAAGTAACCTTCTATGTGCACAATAGATTCCATTTCTTACAGTCTTATCCAGAAAATTTTTATTTTCTCACTAATCTTCAGTCTTTTTCTGTCTATTGGCTGATTATCTAATGCTAGTACATTGAAGTCTGTTCTATTAACAATTGAATTATGTCTAATTTTAGAAAAGTTTCTTTTGAAAATGTAGCAAGTCTTTCTAGGCTGTGTCCCCAATTCCAGATCTCATTGGCACGTAAGTCCCAAAGGATAGTTGACAATTGTCCTATTAGAGTTCTATTACTAGGTAACTCTGAGGTGCTTGGGTTTCTAATGTTATTGTTCTCCAGGTTCCATTTGGTATTCCCTTTTCAGTACTTATCAAATCATTTGGTGTCAATTCATTTTTATAAACAAAAATTTCCTGAGATATTCTAGAAAGGACAAAAGTGCCAAAACAAACCCCCAAACACATCCAAGTGCTCTCCATCCTCAAAAGACCCTTACTTGATATTTTCATTTCCACTAGCTATCATCATTTTATGGTAAAAACCATCTACAATAGGTGACCTTTATTTTCTCTCCTCTCCTCTTCCTATATTTCCAGCATTCTTGTACCTTACTCCCCCCTTCTCTACAATTTAGTAAATGAACTATTTGGATTACTCAAACACCATACTCGAACTCCAAAATTCAGGTATTTTCCAGAACATAAAGGACAAAGGGAGCAATCATTCCCTGTGCCTAGAATTGTCTCCTTTCTAATCTCCGCCTCATTTCTTCAAGTCTTTCTTCTGTTTAAAAAAAAAAATCTTTATCTCTCTTCATGCTAGCAACTCACCTTTGAGATTACTTTGTTCAAAATGTATCTGTCATCCAAGTTTAAATAGGAGTTGTTTGTCTTTATTTATTTTTAAGAGTTAGAAAATGAATTCTTAACATTAAAGGCATTATCACATTGAATCCATTGAACAATAAGCTAGAAGTTTACCTAATGTCTCCCTTGAAAATGATGGAATCGGGGGGAGGAGATGGCTCAGTGGGTAGAGCACCAGCCCTGAAGTCAGGAGGATCTGAGTTCAAATCCAGCCTCAGACACTTAACAATTCCTGGTGGTATGACCATGGGCAAGTCACTTAACCCCAACTGCCTCAGCAAAAGCAAAAAGAAGAAGAGAAACAAACAGAAAGGTCGTCGCAATGGCAATCCCAAAAGTCTCTCCTTCCCCTAAAATTAAAAAAAAAAGAAAGAAAATGATGGAATCTAGAAGCAGAGAATCAGTGACAAGAAACCTTAATAGATTTTATTTTATTAATGTAGATATTAACATTTTAGATGAAGATAGCATTCCATCCAAAGTTTCTCATCCTATTTCATTTTTGTTCATGTTCTATCAAAAACTCTCCAAAAAACATCTTTCCAAAAAATGTCTTTTTTTAAACATTTTAAGAGCAGCACTATAGTATCCAGGCTGTCCTCTTTCTTATGTGCTGGACCTAACCTTTTTTTCTGATCTTCCATTTTGCCAGGCAAATGGTATTTGGCTCTTGAAAGCAATGTCAATATATAAACTCTGCCAAGTTCTTGCCAACATGGAAAATTTTGTTTTCTGTCTTCCAAGGTTTACTCTGTCAAAGAAGAGAGAAGCTCATTCCCAAAAATCTGATTATCAGCTTTAGTCATAGCAATTTATGAAAAAGCCACAGGAACAAAGAATGGTCTTGGTAGAGAAAACTTCCTATTGAGGAATCTCCTAATGAAGGACAGAATCTGATAGTCTTAAGCAGATAACAAGATTCTTCTTAGGTTATTCAACTTTGGAGAGTCACACTCTTAATATGTGTTAATGATAAACCTTAAATCCAGATTTTTCTGGCTTTAAAGTCAAGAAATACTTTTAGTCATATGCCAAAATACCTTTCAATAACTATCTAATCCATCAAATATTTATTTAGAGCCTTCAGTGTTTCAGGTACTGTGCTAAGAAGGAAATACAGGTAATAAAAAAGAAAATGAATCCCTACCCTCAAGAAGCTTTCAACCTAAAAGCAGACAATAACTGAAGGAAATAATGAAAAAAACTAGGCCAATATCTATGTAAACATGTAAGGAGACCCAAGAATAACCATTAAAATAATTATTCAATAATAAAACAATAAAACCTTGGAAAACTGTATAACTTTGTAATTCTGGTAGTGGGTTAATGTCATTTACCTGTAGTATTTGGTAATAAAGATCCCTTAAAATATTATTTCTTTGGGTTGTGCTAGTCACTTGAGGTGTAAGATGCTATAATATCTCTACCCCTGTTCCCACAATCTCAGCAGTTTCATTACTGCTGAGGACACTTCTTTCCATCTTTTGAACTTGAGGTTTTTTGCCAAGGTTGCTTTTGTGAAATCATGCAAGAAAATGACTTTGTGGCAACATGGGAGATGAAGACCTGTTTGCTTTGTCCTTGTTGTTATAACCTGTACCAATAATGGGTTGCAAAGTAGCCCAGTGGATAAAGCGCTGGTCTTAGAATCAGGAAGATTCACTTGTATGACTTCAAACCACATCTCAGATATTTATAAACTGTATGACGCTGGGCAATTCACTTAACCTTGTTTACCTCAGCTCCTCATCTTTAAACTGAGCTGGAGAAGAAAATGGTAAATCATTCTATCCCTGCTAAGAAAACTTCAAGTAGGATCAGGTAGAATCAGATATTACTGCAACAACTCAATACAACAAAAAGAGTTAATAATGTTCTTCTAAACCTTAGATACAAGGATTAATGGACAGGTGAGTGTTAATGTACAAATGCTTTTAAAAAAGTGATGGGGATGGAAAAATAATGCTGGTTGGATCAGAGAAGTATCCCAGAATATCAGAAAGAGCAATGGATTTAATGTTACGTGATCAAGATCCAAGTCATAGCCCTACTACTGGATTGTCATTTCTGTTCTCTGGGGCTAAATTTTCTGAGTGAAAATGTGGCTTCAAAAGCTTATTAATTGTATAACACTGGGCAAGTCACTTCATTTTTATTTGCCTCAGTTTCCTCATTGTAAAATGGGAATAATAATAACATCTACTTTCCAGCGTTGTTGAGAGGGTCAAATGAAGTAATATTTCTAAAAGTACTTAGGACAGTGACCAGAACATAGTAGGCACTTAATAAATGGTTATTTATTCCTCTTTCCTTCCCTAGTGAAATATTAATGAGATTTTAGTATAAAATAAATCATACAGATTCTAGATTTAAGATAAAAAGGCTCCTGAAAGGCCATTACGTTTGATTCCCTCTTTTTACAGGTGAGAAAATCCAGGTATATTTGCAGGTAAATTTCCCCTCTTCTTGCCTTTTAGGACTTTGAGATGTAAAACCCTTCTTTTTACATTTTTTCCTTTGCTGCTATTAAGTGTAATTTTGATTTTAATATCTTTCTTTGGGACACATGCTTCCTTCTTTTTATTCTAATGATTTATTCATTTTTTTTTTTCTAAAATGAAACTATTTAAGTAATTTATTTCCTTTTCTATTAATCTGGGCAATTTATGTTTTGCAAATATTCATCCATTTTGGTTAGATTATCAGACTTGCTGCCATATACTTGAACAAAATAGCTCCCAATTATTTAATTTATTTTTCATTGGTGGTAAGTTCATCTTGTTCATTTTTGACATTGATGATTTGGTTTTTTCCTTTCCTTTTTCTAATCAAATTAACCAAAGGTGAATCTATTTTGTTTTTGTTTTTTTTGTTTTTTTGTTTTTTCATAAAACCAATACTTAGTTTTATTTAATAATTCAATAGTTTTCTATGTTTCAATTTTATTAATCTCTCCTTGGAGTTTGAGAATTTCTAATTTGGTATTTAATTAGTGGTTTTTAATTTGTTCTTTTTCTAGCTTTTTTAGTTACCTAATTCATTGATCTGCTCTTTTTCTATTTTATTTATGTAGCTATTTAGAGATCTAAAATATCCCCTAAGAACTGTATTGGCTCCATCCCATAGGTTTTAATATGTTGTTTCATTATTGTCAATCTCTTGTATAAATTATGGTTTGTTCTGTGATTTGTTTTTTGACCCACTCATTATTTAGAATTGTATTATTTAATGTCCAATTGCTATTTAGTCTACCTTTCCCTGACCTTCATTGAATACAGTTTTTATTACATTGTGGTCTGAAAAGGAATCATTTACTATTGCTGCCTTTCTGCATTTAATTGTGAGGTTTTTATGCCCTAATACATGGGTTAATTTTTGTGCAGGTACCATGTGTTGCTGAGCAAAAGGTATATTCCTTTCTGTCTCTATTCATTTTTCTCCATAGGTCTATCATATCTAGATTTTCTAGGAATCTATTAACATCCCTAGTTTTGTTGTTGTTGTTTATTTTGTGTTTAGATTTGTGTGATTCTGAGAGGGGAAGATTGAAGTCCCCTACTACTATAGTTTGCTGGCTATTTCTTTCTGTAACTGGTTTAATACCTTCTATGGGAATCTGTATGCTCTACCTCTTAGTGCATACACATTTAGTATCATTAATACTTTATTGTTTAGAGTACCCTTTATCAAGATGTGCTTTCCTTCCTTATCTCTTCTAATACTTTACTTTTATTCTAAATGATTTGTACATAGAATCTAAAATGAGATCTGTGTTTAAAGTTTTGTTTTATATAAGGTATAAAAAGAAAATGTTTCAGGTCTCAGGACACATCTTGAAGCCATGTAAGAGATGAAACCCCAAGCTTCAAATATAAATCAGTGTAGTATGAACTTATTTATCAATAAGTTCTAACTTTGACTTAGTCACTAACATATTCATCAATATAATATGAATATTTATATGATTACATATCTTAGTAATGTTCATATTGTACAGTAATAGCAAATTTGCTTAGTAAGGAGTAGAAAAATAATATTCTAAATGAACAAGATGAACAAATACAAATTCCTACTCTTATTCCATCCATGAAACTTTCTGGAAAAAAAGTGATTCTACACCAAGACATTACCATTTTTGACGTTAATATTTAATATCAGCACATCTGAATTCACCAAGTTAGAAAATAATATTTTAAATAATAGATGCATAAAATTGTTTCTAAATGTTATTTAGTATATACATTATTTATTTAGACATAAACTATGAGGCATAAATTTTAGATGCTTACAAATGTATTAAAGTAGAAATTGCATATTGGTTGTAAATTCTCATGAATTTGCACTATAGCTTTTGATATGGTCAATCAAATAAGCAAGCATATATTAAATGCCTACTATGTGTGTGATACTAAAACTTTTAAATTTTTTTAAAAAATAGTCTCTTCCATACAAGAGCTCATAGTCTCATGGAAAAGGGAAAATGAACATTTGTATGTACATTCAAAACATTTATAGGCATATGCAGCAAATATATATATAAAAATTTAGAGGCAAATACCATAAAAATGTTAACATAGGCATGTAGATCAAAAATAAATATAAAGCAACTATAAGGTATCTTGATGGGGAAGGAAGTAGCAAGTGGGGTACCAGAAAAGGCCCTGTGTAGAATGTGGCACATCAAATAAGCCTAAATAAAGCTAGAAATTTAAAAGACAGAGGTGATGAAGGAGAACATTTTGGTCATAGAGACAGCTAATGAAAAAAGTATGGAAATGTGAACTAGGGTGTGATAAATGAGAAAAAGCAAGTAAGACAATATTCCTGGACTGTTGAACCCACAGAGGAAAGTAATATAAAGAATATTGTGTAAAGATAGGATGGAGCCAAGTTGTAAAGAGCTCTAAATGCCAAGCAATTGGATCTTTTTGGCCAATCTGTTTTATTGTGAATTTAATAGAGAACCATTAACATTCATTGAATGCAATTGTGACAGTCAGATTTCTCCTTTAGGAAAATCTTTAGTATTTGTCTAGAAGAGAGATTGAAGAGAGAAGCTTAGGTCATGGAGACAAGTAGGAAACAATCACAACACCTGAAGTAATGGATAGTAAGGGCCTGGAGTATGTTGGTGGAAAGAAGAGAGCAATTCTGTGTTCCTACTGAAAAATTTTGGTCACAATCAAGAAAGATGCTATTTTTGCAGAACGTTCTGTTTATTTTTCCATGCACATGCAGTCTATTTATATTCTAAAAAAAAATTCTATTTTGCCAAAGAGTTTACTTTTAAAGATGCCTTTAATAATAATAATAATAACAAATAACTTTTAATGAGTTGATGTTTGCAAAATGCTCTACATGTTATCTTATTTGATCCTTGTAGTAGCCCAGTGAAGTTAAAGCAATTATTACTGCTCTTTTATAAATGAAAAAAATTAAAAGTAATGGAGATAGGGTCACTAGGTAAGGGTGACAGAACTCATAGTGTCTGGAACAAGATTTTAACTCAAGTATTTGAAGCCAATGTCCAGAATTATTTCACTGTGGCACTAAGATGCTTCCTTTAGTGTCTCTCCATGAAATTTTAAAGAATAAAAATTTAATTCACATACAATTTTCCACAAAGTATATATGCACAAAATAGAAAATAAAAGTGATTGTGTTCTTTGGGAACCTATTTATACACAAAGATACATACACACACATGCATGCACGCACGCACACATGCAGAGTCCCTGCAAACTAAAAAGCAAACAAGCAAAAAAATCACAATATTTATGCTCTTTCTTTGATCATGGCTTTCAAGTTATCTAAATTATTTATTTTATTTGATCTATTTTCTAAGTCAATTGTTTTCTCATGAGGTATTTCACATTTTCTTGTTGTCTCATAGTGTCATTAGCTTCCTCTTGCCAATCCTAATTTTTAGGGAATTGTTTTATTTTTACTGAAAATTTGTTCTTCTTTTTTCTATTTGGCCAATTTTGCTTTTTAAGCTCTTTTTCTTCAATGAATTTTTGTTCCTGTTTTACCATTATACCAATTCTGTTTTTCAAGGTGTTATTTTCTTTAATGTTTTTTGTAAATTGTTTTTACCAACCTATTAATTCCCTTTTCATAATAGCTTGATTCCTTCCCTAATTATTCTTCTATTACTCTTTTCCTTAAGATATTCTAAGAGTTTTATCAGGCTTGGGTACAATTAGCATTTCTCTTTGAGCTTTTACTTGCTGTTTTCAAGTTGTTGTCTTCTAAATTTGCTTTCCTTCATCCACTAATACTTCTCTTTCCCTTGAAATTGCAACACTCCTGCCTCTTCGTGACTAATTACAAGCTTTCCTCTCTGCACTACAATTCTGACCTAGAACTGCTTATTGATAAAAGAATTTCCAAACAGCACTAACAATACCCAGTGCCAGCAAAGGGTCCCTTTTATCTTTTTATTATCAGCTGTTCAATTCTCTTACAGTTTCTTTCCACAGAGCTCCTGAAACTGCTACACCTACTGCCAATGCCACATGAACCTGCTTCTATTTCCACCACTGCTGCTTTTTCTGCACCACTCCCACTAGACTTTTCCTAATGAAATTCTAAAATGTCTCAATTGGACATTTTGTTGTCTCTGCCAGTATAAAATTTGATTCCAGGAGTTGTTTTAAAGTTGTTTGGATGGGAATGTTGGGAGAATTTGGTGAGAAGTTATCCTGTAATCCACCATGTTGATTCTGTCCTGAAATTTCATTTTCTTCAAAATGCATTCTGGACAAAGATAGTGACAGTTTCAATGATATATTTAATTATTATTTTAGCATAATCACATTATTTTATAATTATATATTGTAATTTAAGCTGCCACAATATTCATCTACAATGTTTTATGAAAAAATAAATTTCAAATTATGATGATAAGAAGGTAGTATACTTACTAGTTTTTATGGCATCAAAAATTGTAGCTTGAATGCACAGTACTGAAGCTGTTTTGAAGCAGAAGAAAGTGATTAAAATGGCATGAAATAATTTAACAAAGTAAAATTTTGAAAGGTAACAGATTATCTGGAATTTTTTTCCAACAATTTTTCTTCATGATTTTTGCTACTTATGTCAACATATACCCTTATAATTTTTGATAGCAAACATAATCTTTTGGATCATATCTTTGAAGGCTTGTTTCACTTGCTGGTTTCTTAGGGTATAAATGAAGGGATTCAGCAAAGGGGCAACTGAGGTATTGAGCACAGCTATTCCTTTGCTTAATGCCACCCTTTCATTTGCAGAGGGCTTGATGTACATGAAGATGCAGCTTCCATAAGAAATTGAGACAACAATCATGTGAGAAGAACAGGTGGAAAAAGCCTTTGTTCTCTGCTGAGCAGAGGGGAATTTCAGAATTGTCCTAATGATGTATGTATAGGAGAGAATCACTAGGACCAATGTGACCATTAATGTTACCACAGCTAGGGTAAAAGACATTAGCTCTAAAAAATGTGTGTCTGAGCAAGAGATTTGCAGGATGGGAGAAGAGTCACAGATGAAATGATCAATGACATTGGAAGCACAGAATTCTAGTTTAAGTCCCATGATCAGTGGTGGAAAGATAATAAGAAAGCTGGTTATCCAAGAACTGAGTACAAGCTGATAACAAACTCGGTTGCTCATGATGGTTGTGTAGTGCAGAGGTTTGCAAATGGCAACATAGCGATCATAGGACATGGCAGCCAGAAGATAAAATTCAGTCACCCCCAAGAAGATGAAAAAAAACAATTGAATCAAGCAGCCCACATAAGAAATGGTTTTATCCTTGGTTATGATGCTGACCAAAAATCTTGGAATACATACAGTTGTGAATAAGATTTCTAGGAATGAGAAATTCCTCAGGAAGAAATACATTGGAGTTTTAAGGCGAGAATCCAGCAAGGTGAGAGTAATGATAGTTATGTTTCCACTAATGCTTAACATGTAGGTCAAAAACAGAAAAATGAAAATTAAAACCAGGAACAGTGGGTCATCTGTCAGCCCTAGTAGGATGAACTCGGTGAGTGTTGTATAGTTATTCATTGACATCTTCTGAGTTCTTCCAATGCTTCAGAAGAAAAGAGAACAAAAATCAGAATGAACAAGTAATAACTTTTAACTTCAAGGTTTATATATTAAGATGCAAGTGTGAGTTCAGATCTACAGGAAATTATGGCCACCATCCCTCTTCTTCACTGCTACTTAACACATCATTGAACAAAACTGAAATAAATCTCTCAACTATGATGACCAGTGCACTACAAAATTTTTATCTAATTTCAACCAGACCATCATTATATAAAACAATTGTTGTCCTCTTTCCCTAATTGGATCTCTATCTCACTCTCCAAAATGGATAGTATCATGGATAGAGAGCTGGACCTAAAGTCAGGACACTTTAAGTTTGAATAAAGCCACATAAATTTAATGGCTGTTGACCCTGGGCAAGTCACTTAATCTCTGTCTGCCTGTCTGTCTTCAGGCTGTGCAATAACTGTATTTGCTCACCTAGAAAATGGGGTTAATGATAGTATCTACCTCCAAAGGTGGTTGTAAGGATCAAAATAGATATTTGTCAAGTGCTTACAAAAGTGTGTGCCATATGGTAAATGCTTAATACCCTAACCCTCACTCTCTAACCTTGCTTATTCCTCTTCCCTTCCTCCCTTTCTTAAATTCCTGCTTCCAAACTCAATATTCAGTTGAAATCTCTGTCTTTAAAATTACCAGTAATGTTCTAAATGTCATTTTAAGGGCTTCTTCTTGCTCTCTCTGAAACATTTGACCTCTAATTTTTGTATTTCTCCTCCCAAAAGATTTCTCTTTTCCTGTTTTTCATGATATTGCATTCTTCTGGTTCTACCTAATTACTCCTTGGTCTCCTTTGCTGATTCATTAAGTATATTTTGCCTTCTAATCATGTGAGTCCTCTTTTCTTGTCTCTCTTACATTCTCAATGATTTCATTAGCTCCCATAAGTCTAATTATCTTGTCTATGAAGGAAACTTCAAAGAAGAAGAAAGAAAAAGAAAAACAAATCCAATTTTTACTAAATACATATATTCAGGAAAAATACAGATCGACAGATGAAGCTGTCCTGGCTCCTCCTTATGGAAAAGCGTCTGAATCAATGCAGAATCCACAAGAAAATAAAAACACCATCAAGTCCAAAGAATTATTTTAGTTTGTACAGTATTTACTACAAAGTGGACCTTAGTATATTTAACTATCTTCATACTGGCTCTTCATAACTAAGGAGTAATAATTATATTAATATATAGTATTTGGATAACATTTCTTATGTATTAAAAATTCAGCTAAATACTTTGCAATTTTAAATTACCAGTGCCAATTAGCTCAATTCCTTAGATTCCAAAGTGTGGAGAAAATGAATAAGAATTCTCCCTTTTGGGTTAGTCTTGGCCTGGCTATGGCGAGAATCAAATAATTTTTTTTTATCCCTAATAGTAAATTACTCAGTTCTAATCACTAAAACTCTCAAGTACATTACATAGGCACACTCCAAACAAAGAAAATGAAAATAAAAAATCAATCATAGTAAAAATTGCTAGCACTCTAAAAATTAGAACTGTAATGGTGTGGGAAAAACAAATAAACAAACAAACAAAACAACAAGCAAATTTTGTTTGAAGGAGATGGTGAAATTGGAGAGCCATTGAAAAAAGGTGCTAGAAAAATGGTGACCAAGAATAGAAAGCCAGCTACCAAAATTAGAGGGAATAAAAGGACATCTGTTTTTCAATACAGCTGGAGAATTATTTCTACATGCAGGATTATAGGTTCTAGAGTACTCTTCTTTTTTTGCAAGCTGAGAGGCCACTTGTATATTTCCCAGTCTAGGCTATTCTCATTTAGGTATGCACTTATATGAAAGTGAATACAAATCTCATAGTCCACAGTGGAAAGATCACCAAATTTCTCCAGGGGTCATATTCACTCTCTTATTCTTACCCTAGCATGAGAGGGACAAAGACATCAATTGGTCCACACATTCCCCCATCTCTTAACTTCCTTCTCAAAGCTCAGCAGAATTACTGTATTTCCCCTTTGCTTATCATGATTCACTATCCTTCACCTGCCAACCCTTTCTACATTTTTAGGATGAAAACCCAAACCAAGTTAAAAAGATAGTGGTGACAGTAAATCTAGGATCAAGGGGAATATCCTACATTGGTCTCAAGAATAAAGTAGATTCAGGAATTGTTTGCAGTAACAGGTCTGAAATTATCAATGTAACCAGTCTAGATATGAACAAGCTTTTTCTGAGATTGTGTGGTTTTTGTAAACAATAATGCACTTTCACTATTGTCATCCATCTTATTGTTCTAATAATCGACATTAACAAATAATTAAAAACAAGAGAATCATTATTTTGACTTATTTGCTACTAAGGATATACACTATTTTTTATTAAGGAAATCAGACCATTTAACAAAAACAAGGGTCAATATCCCAAAACTAGGCTTTGGGAGGGCGGGGAGTAAAACAAAATAACATCTCAAAATTTAATTTGATCTCTTGTCAAGAAAGTAATAAATGAAATGAAAACATCAGATGATATAGTCCTTAGTACTGAAATTTGAAAAAGTAGTCCCACAATCAGATGAAATGAAGGACATATAGCCATAAAGAAGAAATCTATCCAAAGAATCCCTCCATTCAGTAGCAAAAGCATCTGGATGCTGGTGAACTTTAAGTATGTAAACAATTGTTCATTATTGACAAAGATTCTTCAATTATCCTGCCCCCAAAAGTGGATTCCCTTAATAGCCTAACCATGAAATTCCAAATTCCCAAAGATTCAATGAGGTCCCCACCAACACTCTCCACATGAGGATTTTACCCATCATGGTTTCAGTATATGGTGGGCTGGTGTAAGAAATTAATTGAGAATTTTGGGGGAGCTTTGCAAAGCTGCAGATGACATATGAAGCCCAGCAGCTGATACAGAACAAAACTATGAAAACTATGAACAAAAACAATAAAAATTTTACAGTAAGGAATTGTAAACACAACACAAAAGATAAAGAAAACATTCAGACTTCTCTGGTTCAAAGGAAGGGCCAAAAATGTTAGGCATTTTTCCAGATTCACACTCCTAATTCCCACAATGTGGAAAGGAAACTTTACTTGTTCTCTCCCCTTTGCACAGGGAAACCTTACATACCATAAAAGTTATGTAAAGTTTTGTATTTTTACACCTCTTATATTCTTCAAAGACTGACTGAAAACTGGATTGAGGAAAGTGGAAGACCAGTGATGAATATCACAGCTGATGGAGCTATTCTCACACCCAGCACTAAGGCACGATGAACCAAATCGGGATCAAAACTGCATCATTCTTCAACATAAGCCCTCCCCTACCTTCAGATGGGTCATTGGACAATTATTCAATCTGTCCTCTGACAGAGTTAATTTTGACTTATTGAATCTGACTGCAACCAATTCAACAACTGACTTCTCAATAGAAATGAGCAATAACCATGAAATGGTGAAATGAACAGTGCTCTTATCCTCTTGAAAAATGTCCCAGAGATTCTAGTAGATCAATCTTAATCTCTGAAGACTCCAAACTTATCCCATTCTGGACCTCATCCCACATCATCCACAATTCCTGCACAATCAAATAAGAGGACCTTTTGTCAGACTATCCTAATAAATGACTGGAATGTCCAATCATCCTCACCACCATTCCCAACAAGCCATGGTCTCATAATCAATCTCATTAAAATCTACTCTCTCCAACAAATTTTTAAGCTAAACACATGATGGTTTTAAGAACAAGGTTCTTATTCACTATGCCACCTAGCAGTCCAAAAAAAAGTTGGACTAGAAAAATCTTGAAATTTCCTTCCATCTTTAAGATTGTATGATTTTATTCTATGACCCTCTTCAAACTTCTATCTATGAATCTGTCTTATTTATTATATTTTTCTGCCCAGCTTTCAGGTTCTAAAATATTGACCTGAACTTTTTGCTTACTTAATTTAAAGGGGCAAGAAAACCTCAAATTAGGAGAACAAAGAATTCAGTAATGGGGCATAACTGAAATGACTGAAAAATAAAAAGTTCATCCTTCTAGGGCCTAAGGTTTCTCATGTACAAAATAAAGAAATGGACAGGATGACTTATTAATGTAAAATATTGCTTTATTGCATAACCTGATATTTTATATTGCCAGTCTTTCCTAATTCCCAGGACGTCAGGGTATCTCTGGCCACTGACCTTTGCAGTGTCAACTAATTCTACCTAGCTCATGTCCTCTGAGGCCTTCAGAGGCCTCTGGCCATGATTTCTTGAATCGTATTTTAATAACCGATAGCATGCTCAAGAACAGCCATGTGCAGACAAAGCCTTTATTATACATGCTCACATAATGCCCTGACTTGTTAATTCCCTAGTGAACACCTGGTCTGAAGACCCCATTTGTTCACTATCAAGCTCCTTACTTCTCTTAGCTATCCATCCATCTGGCTCAGCTACCTCAGGATAAAGAGAGCCACTTCCTGCTGCTTGCAGTGGGCTTAAAAAGGGTCTGTGAGGTCTCACACACACAGCCAATCAGAGAGAGAGCACAGTTTCAAAGGAAATATCTAAAAATAGAAGATGTAAAATTGAACCAACATTGAAATTCAATAGTGAAGGATCTTTCATTCTTTGACTTCTGTCAACAAAATAAAATAAATCATAAAATTAAAAGATGATCATAATAGCCATAAGATTGGTTCAGGAGAGCCAGTTAAAATACGTTATCCAACAATGCTTTCTTTTGATATCCAGATGCTTATTGCACATTCTTTTCTGATTGCCTGAAATTAATTTAAAATTTATTTTCAACTAGAAATTCTATTTTATCCATTATATTCACTCCCTGTACTTCTGGCTATGTCTCCATCTTTTCATGTATTCCCTTTAATAAAGAACTAATCAAATTCTAACTTATTCTATGTGTATCTTCAATGTTATTTCTTTCCAAGTACCATCCTTGAAACCTGGAAAAAAACACAAATCTGATGGATTTTGGTTTTTAATTTTTTTTTACTTTTATATTAAGATTATCATTAGAAAATAGGCAGAGATGATATTATTTACATATTTAGACTGATTTACACATGATATTTTTATCCAAAAAAACTTCATGTTCTTCTAATAAAACTTTATCATGATTTTCATCTTTTTATTGCTTATGTGTGCATTCATTCAATAGAATATAGGTATACATATGCATACATAAATGTAAGTATTTCTCTGTATGTACGTGTATGTATGTATGTATGAACATGTACATGTGTCTATGTGTATTAGAGAAAATATAAAATTTTTCTTCTTTTCATGATTTCAGAAAATTAATTAGATAGCATAATAAATGATGAACATACTTACTTTTCTGACAGTCCTTAATGGTTTCTTGTAATTTTGAAATGATGTAACATAGTTGGACTCTACCAAGAATTAGCTTGGTGCTTTAATTCTCTTTGCTGTTTAGCAAAGAATGATGCTTAAAATTAAGTAAGATAAGTTGTGATACTATCATTTTAAAAAATCGGTACTTCCTAGACCCAACTTTACAGCATTCTCATATACAAGACTATATTTATACCAGTATCCAAAGTCTATTCATTGTAAAGGGCTTCCAGATCACTAATTCTTGCTATTTCAAAAGCTATCTGCCAACACATCAATCTCTAACAAAAAAATTTAATATCTAGCTCACTTTAATTCTTATACTAGGAAAAAAAAATTGATCTAATTAGAAATAACCATTTCTGAAACTGTTGTTAGTTCAGTTACTTCTAAAATCTCATCAAGTAGAAAATGGGTTTGGTTCCAAATGCAAATTTGCTTTATTTGTTGATTTGCTACAGAAAGGAATTAATCCAGAAAATAACTACTAGGTCCCTGGGGTTCATTTACCAAAAAATGCTTATTAAACAATACTTTATACGTCAAAGAACAGTAATTTTCTTGGTGTGAGGAGAGAAAACAAACGTAAAGATTGTATCAAGGGATGTCTGAGAGCCATGAAACTATACAAACAGAAAGGCAATGTAGGTAGAAATATGGAGACCAGTTTCCTTTGATTTTGATTCTTCTTGTATTATCCATATAATTATTTTTCTAAAGTGGAAAAATGGGTTGGGACCTAATTACTGTGACCTCAGGGGATATAGAATCTCAGATGAGCAGTACTTACATTTTATTTATATTTTTTGCTTCTGTGGAGAAGAGAGAAAACAATTTCTAAAGGACCCTGAAGGAGAGGAGAAGTATAATATAGTTCTGAGGCTAAAATGAAAGAGACTAAATATAACAGATCAGAATTTTTTTATGTAAGATGGGGGTTCTTAAACTTTTTTGAGTAAGATACCTCATTGACTATCTGGTAAAGCCTACAGATCTTTTTTTCAGAATAGTGTTTGTGGCGTACATTCATAATTGAAGGAAATTTTATATATCAATTAGAGGTCAGTAAAAAGATAGATAGATAGATCGAGATAAGACATATACATAAATACATATATATTTTTACTTGTTTTATTGTGCTCAAGAATTCCCTGAAATAAAAATAGTATACATGCACAAAAGTTAAGAATCCTTGATGTAGGGAGATCTCATAAACAAAGCAGAGGCCAAGAAACAGTCTAGATAAGGTCCAACACTGGATAATGAGAAGACACTAGAATGGGTAAGTGGAATATCAGAAGAGACTGGAACAACAACATAAAAGAGACTCAACAGGCAGCTGCTTAATGAGCATTAGGGAAGTCCAATGATTGTCAATAGGTGGGTGCCTCTCCAGATTAATAAAGACAAGTATTAGAAGAATTTGAAGCAAAATAAGTGGTTCTGCAAAGATCTTGAAGCAGAGAATACAAATAAATGTTTGTAAACTTCTTAGCTTTCTTTGTTGATTTGTAGTGTCAACCAGATATGTTACTCTACATCTACTGCCTCATGGTATATAGTAATCAAAATTCTTTAAAATCAGAACCTATAGTTGTGCCAAATCTTGTGTGGGTGTACACAAATATATATATACTATGTAATTTTACCTGATTGTTTCAATCTTGTGCAGTAGGTGCTTTCATCTTTATTTTATAAATAACGATATAGAGACAGACTGAGGTTAAGGGATTTTCCTAGTACCACACAACTAGCAAATAGCAGAGAGAAGACTTGAAATCAGATCTTACTGACTAGAAGTCCAGTATCCTGTTTATTATGTCAATGATCTGAAGTCAGAGGACCAGGATCCAATTCTAACTCTAGTGTTTCCTATGTTTATAACTTAAACTAATCACTTAAATGCTATAGGACTCAGTTTACTCACCTGTAAAATGGTGAAATTGAACCACATAACCTTCATGGTTTCACCACCTACTAGATCTGAATATGTGCAAGACACAGTGTTAGAGAACAGAGATACAAAAAGAAAAAAAAAAGGTGGGGAGGAGGGTTCCACCATAATAGCTGCCATTTAGATAAAGCTTTCCAAAGCACTTTCTAAATATAAGCATTGAAAGTTGGATTTGTAAATTAAAACAATTTGTAATCATATGAAAAAATGCTTTAAATCAGTATTAATTTAGAAAAATGCAAACTAAGATAACTCTGAGATACTAATACATACCTATATAGCTCTTATTTAAGTTAACAAGAAAAGATAATGATAAATGTTGAAGGAGATGTGGGAAAACTGGAACATTAATGCATGTGAAGTTGTGAATTTATCCAATTATTCTGGAAAGCAATCTGGAATTATGCCCAAAGGTCTATCATACCCTTTGATCCAGCAGTATCTCTACTGGACATATATCCCAAAGAGATCATAAAAAGTACCCACATGTGCAAAAATGTTTATAGCAGCCCTTTTTGTAGTGGCAAGGAACTGGAAACTGACTGAAGGTCCATCAGTTGGGAAATGGCCGAATAAGTTATGATATATGAATATTATGAAATATTATTGTTCTATAAAAAATGACCAGCAAGATGATTTCAGAAAGGCCTGGAGAGACTTACATGAAATGTTACTAAGTGAAGTGAATAGAACCAAAAGAATATTGCACACAAGATTATATGTTGATCAATTCTGATGGAAGTGGCTCTTTTCAAGAATGAGGTAATTCAAACCAATCCCAATAGACTTTGAACAGAAAATGCCATCTGCATCCAGAAAAAGGATTGTTAGAACTGAATGTGGATCACACAACATAATTTTTTTTCACCTTTTTTGTAGTTATTTGCTTGCTTTTGTTTTTATTCCTCATTTTTTTCTTTTTAATCTGATTTGTTGTGCAGCATGATGAATGTGGAAACATGTATAGAAGAATTGTATTGGTTAACATATTGAATTACTTGCTGTCTAGGGGAGGGAATAGAAGGAGGTAGGGAGAAAAATTTGGAACACAAAGTTTTGTGTAGAAATTATCTTTGCATTTATTTTGAAAATTAAAAGGTACTGTTTTAAAAAGTTGCATCTGAACTCTTTTTCACTCTGGGTTTAATGTTCTATCTACTTCATATAACTGCCTTAAGTTTTTAAGACAAGTTTTTAAACTTAAAAAGAAAAAAAAATGAGGTGGTGTCACTATGGAAATGATGACACTGACCATATGAGTTTAAGGTATCACCAAGAAGTAACTTTAAAAAGTTGTCATGTTGTAAGTTAAATACTGAACACAATTCAATTTAAATGATTTTTATGAATATGATACATCTGATATAATATATGAAAAAATTGACTATATAAGAAGAACAACTGAAAAAAGTCTATCTTCTTTGTTAAGAGATTGTTAAAATGGTTGTTATGGTAATGCATTTAATTCATCTCAACAAACATCCACTAACCATCTACTTCCTCCCTTAAAGACCTTATAGTCTTCTGATATATGTGGGGGGGGGGGGAGAGAATAAAATATACTTAAATAGTTCAATAGTCAAATAAACCTATTATCTCATCCTTGTGGAAGTCTCCTTCAAAGATGTAAAGAATAATCCCTCCATGGCTTTTTATCATGATTTTCTCCAATAAATTCATCAGAGTACCACTATACACCTCTCAGATTGGCTAATATGACAGGAAAAGATAATGACAAATGTTGGAGGGTGTGGGAAAACTGGAACACTGATGTATTGTTGGCGGAGTTATGAATGGATCCAACCATTTTGGAGAGCAATTTGGAACTATAATCAAAAAGTTGTCAAACTGTGCATACCTTTTGATCCAGCAATGTTACTACTGGGCTTTTATCTCAAAGAGATATCAAAGAAGGGAAAGGGACCTGTATGTGCAAAAATGTTTGTGGCAGCCCTTT
This sequence comes from Antechinus flavipes, assembly GCF_016432865.1. Classification (NCBI taxonomy): domain Eukaryota; kingdom Metazoa; phylum Chordata; class Mammalia; order Dasyuromorphia; family Dasyuridae; genus Antechinus; species Antechinus flavipes. Next base: position 221,227,927 of record NC_067402.1, read on the forward strand.
TTGTAGTGGCTAGAAACTGGAAATTGAATGGCTGCCCATCAACTGGAGAATGGCTGAAAAATTGTGGTATGTGAATGTTACGGAATATTATTGTTCTGTAAGAAATGACCAGCAGGATGAATACAGAGAGACTTGGAGAGACTTACATGAATTGATGCTAAGAGAAATGAGCAGAACCAGGAGATCATTATACACTTCAACAACAATACTATATGAGGATCAATTCTGATGGAAGTATCTATCTTCAACTATGAGAGGATCTAAATCAGTTCTAATTGATCAGTAATGAACAGCACCAGCTATACCCAGTGAAAAAACACTGGGAAATGAGTGTGAACCACAACATAGCATTTACACTCTTTCTGTTATTGTTTGTATTTTTGTTTTTCTTCCCAGGTTATTTTTACCTTCTTTCTAAATCTGATTTTTCTTGTATAGCAATTCAACTGCATAAATATGTATACATATATTTTATTTAACATATACTTTAATATATTTAACATGTATGAGACTACCTGCCTTCTAGCGAAGGGGTAGTGGGAAGGAGAGGAAGAGTTGGAACAGGAAGAGTTGGAAAAGTTGGAAAACAGGAAAAAGTTTTTGCAAGGGTCAGAGTTGAAAAATTACCCAACATATATTTTGTCAATAAAAAACTATAATGAAAAACCTTTAGTGATGGATATTTATATAGAATGTTAAATCCATAATAATTGTTCAATTAACATATTTTAATAATAGCTTTTAGCTTCCAAAATACATGCAAAGACAGTTTTCAACATTCACCTTTGCAGTCTTGTGTTCCAAGTTTTTCTCCCTTCCATTCCCATTCCCCTGCCATAGAAAACAAATAATGCAATATATGTTAAACATGTGCATCAGTTAATATTTTTAAAAAATGAAATTCTTCAAGACTAAAATAAATAAATAAATAAAGCCATCACAGGAAGTCTGTTCACCATGCTGGAAGCCTTCATCACTTTTTCATCATAAACATGTAGTAAAATGCTGTACCTGTAAACACATCTTTATTTTCTGCCATATATTCCCTCAAGAATGTCTTTTATTCCTTTTCTTCTCTGAAATTTTTCAGTATGTTGTAGCTAACTTTAACTTGCCATGGATTTCTCCACTGCTTTTTTGAGTTACTAATTTTTAATAAAAATGATTTGATGGTTTACTTAAAGAACACCAGAGAATCAAGTTAAAATTAATAGAACTATTAATTGTCTACACACAGGCTGAGCCAACATAATAAAAATGATAATACTGCCAAAATTAGCATATTTATTCAGCGTTATAAAAAAGAATTGCATAGAAAACTGAAAATCAGTTTGGCAAAATTAAATTTAGGTCAACGTCATAAATTTAAATAAGCTTAAATTAATTTGTGAACTAATTATTAAAATTAATATCATTCTAAAATTTAATGAGAACCAAACCTAAAACTCTTCATTGCTATAGTTAGAAAGAGAATTTCTAACTGAACAAGGGATGGAGGCTATTTCAAAAGATAAAATATGTAAAACTGCATGAATTGGAAAAACTTTTGTATAACAAATGCAACTGGAATAAAAAAAAGAAACAGTTAAAGGAGCAAAAATTTTTCAGCTCTATCCAAGAATATATGGGGAAATTCTATATATGTATTACAATGTTATGTCTATCACAAATAGTGATATTATAAGCAAATTAGAGAAACATAGAATAATTTATCTCAGCTCTGTGGAGAAGGAAGGAATTTGTGTCCAAAGAAGAATTGGAACTTATAATTGAACACCAGATAGATAATTTTGATTATATTAAGTTAAGAGAAAATTGGTACAAACAAAACTAATGCAGACAAGATCACAAAGGAAGCAATAAATTGGGAAATCATTTTTACATTTAAGGGTTCTGATTAAGGGCTCATTTCTAAAATATATAATTGATTCAATTTATAAGAATCCAAGCCATTCTCCAATTGATAAGTGGTCAAAAGATATGAATAATTTTCAGATGGAGAAATTAAAACTATTTCTAATCATATGAGAAGGTGCTCTAAAGTGTTATTAATCACAGAAATGCAAATTAAGACAACTCTGAGATACCACAATACACCTCTCAGATTGGCTAAGATGATAGGAAAAGATAATGATGAATGTTGGAGGGTATGTGGGAAAACATTGCTGGTAGAACTGTGAATGGATCCAGCCATTCTGGAGAGCAATTTGGAACTATGTTCAAAAAATTATCAAACTGTGCATGCACATCCTTTGATCCAGCAATGTTTCTATTGGGCCTCTATCCCAAAAAGATCTCAAAGGATGGAAAGGGATCTACCTGTGCAAAAATGTTTGTGGCAGCTCTTTTCATAATGGCTAGAAACTGGAAACTGAGTGGATGCCCATCAGTTGAAGAGTGGCTAAATATGTTAAGGTATACGAATGTTATGGAATATTATTCCTTTATAAGAAATGATCAAGAGAATGATTTTAGAGAGACCAGGAGAGACTTACATGAACTGATGTTAAGTGAAATAAGCAGAACCAGAAGATCATTGTACATAGCAACATCCGTATTATAGTATAATCAATTCTGATGAACGTGACTCTTTCCAACAATGACATGAATGATACCAGTTCCAAAGATCTTGTGAGGAAGAGAGCCATCTGCACCAAGAGAGAGGATTGTGGGAATTGAATGTAAATTACAACATAACATTCTCACTCTTTTTGTTGTTATTTGCTTGCATTTTATTTTCTTACTCCCTTGCTTTCCTTTTTGATCTGATTTTTCTTGTGCAGCAATATGTTTACACATATTGGATTTAACATATATTTTAACATGTATAACATATATTGGACTGCTTGTCATCTAGGGTAGGAGGTGAAGGGAAGGAGGGGAAAATCTGAAACATAAGGCTATGTAAAGGTCGATGTTAAAAAGTTATCCATGCATATGTTTTGAAAATAAAAAGCTTTAAAAAAAAAAAAGAAATGAGACCTTTATCAGAAACAATAGCTATAAATATTTTTTTCCAACTTTGTACTTCCCTTTCAATCTTGTTTCTGTTGGTTTAGTTTGTGAAAAAAAATTTATTTAATGCAACCAAAGTTGTCCATTTTGCTTTCATGATGTTCTCTAGTTGGTCTTTGGTCATAAATTTCTCCTTTCTTCAAAGATCTGATAATCTGTTCTCCTAATTTGGTTATGTAATTATCCTTTATTCCCAAATCATGTATCCATTTTTGCCTTATTTTGGTATGGGGTATGAGATGTAGGTCTATGCTGAGTTTCTGATATTATTTTCCAGTTTTCTCAGGAATTTTTGTCAACTAGTGAGTTCTTATTCTTGAAGCTGGTGTTTGGAGGTTTATCAAATACTAAATTATATTGATTATTGTATCATGAATTTAACCTGTTCCACTCTATTTCTTAGCCAGTATCAAAGATGACTGATGTTTTATAATATAGCTTTAGATTTGATACTGTTAAGTCATCATCCTTTGTAATTTTTTTCATTAATTCTCTTACGATTCTTTACTTATTTTTCTTCCAGATGAATTTTGTTGTTTTGAATTTTTTTCTAGTTCTATGAAATAATGTTTTGTTGGTTTACTTGGTATGTCACTAAACAAGTGGACCAATTTAGGCAGAAGTATCATTTTTATTATATTAGTTTAGTCTACCCACGAACAATTGATATTTTTCCAATTGTCTCAATCTGATTCTATTTGTGTGAGAAGGGTTTTGTAATTTTGGTTTTATATTTCCTGGGTTTCTCTTTGCAGGTAGACACTCAAGTATTTTATTTTGTTTTCAGTAATTTTAAATGTAATTTCTCTTTCTATCTCTTGCTGATGATATATTTCAGTAATACATAGAAATGCTGATGATTTGTGAGGATTTATTTATTATCCTACACCTTTGCTAAAGCTGTGAATTTTTTCCAGTAGGTTTTTGGATGATTTTCTAGGATTCTTTCAGTATATCATCATATCATCTGCAAAGATTGATAGTTTTATATCCTCATTGTCTAATCTACTTTCTTTAATTTCTTTTTTTTCTTATTGCTAAAGCAAAGATTTCTAGTGCGATGTTGAATAATAGTGGTGATAATGGGCATCCTTGTTTCATCCCTGATCTTACTAGCAATGTGTCCAACTTCTCTCCATTACAAATAATGCTTGTTGCTGGTTTTCGATAGATGCTGCTTATTATTTTAGGGAAAACTCCTTTTATCCCTATGCTCTCTTGTGTTTTTAATAGGAATGGATGCTTTATTTTGGCAAAAGTTTTTTCAGCATATATTATAGAATATTATATGATTTCTGTGAGTTTTGTTACCGATATAGTCAATTATGGTTACAGTTTTTCTGATATTGAACCTGGTATAAATCCAACTTGGTCATACTGTATTATCCTCCTGATAATGGGTAGTGACAGTTTCACTAATATATGTAATTTTTATTTTAGTATAATCAATCACATTATTTTAATCATAATGAAAAATATATAATTATTATATATTTATAAATGTAAACATAGATAAAATTAAATATGTAATTATAGATTATAATTAAAACTGTCACACTCTTCATCCACAATACTTTATGAAAAAAGTTAAATTTCAAATTCTAATAGAGAGAAGGTGGTAGGCTTACTAGTTTTCATAGCATCAAAAATTGTAGCTTGAATAAATAGAATTGAAGACATTTGGGGGCTAAATGAAGTGACCAAAATGACATGAAATAATTTAACAAAGTAAAATGTTGAGAAATAACATGGAAAAAATTATCTGTAATTTTTCTTTCAACTTTTTTTTATGATTTTTGTTACTTATGTCAACAGATTCCCTTATAATTTTTGATAGCATACATAACCCTTTCGATCATATCTTTGAAGGCTTGTTTCACTTGCTTTTCTTAGGATATAAATGAATGTTTCTTAGGATATAAATGAAAAGATTCAACAAAGGGGCAACTGAAGTATTGAGCACTGCTATTCCTTTGCTTAATGCCACCCTTTCATTTGTGGAAGGCTTGATATACATGGACATGTAAGTGCCGTAAAAAACTGAGACAACAGTCATGTTAGAAGAACAGGTAGAAAAAGCCTTTGTAATCTGTTGGGCAGAGGGGACTTTCAGAATTGTCTTAATGATGTATGTATAAGAGAAAATCACTAAGACCATTAGTATCACCACAACTAAAAGATATTAACTAGAAGATGTGCATCTGAACAGAAGATCTGTAGAATGGAAGAGGAATTATAGATGAAATAATCAATGGCAATTGAAGCACAAAATTTCAGTTAAGTTCCATCATTATTGGCAGAAAGATAATTAGGAAACTGGTTATCCAACAACTGAGCACGAATTCATGATAAGGTTGATTGTTTATGATGATTGTTTAGTGCAGCAGTTTACAAGTGTCAACATAGCAAGCATAGGCCATGATGGTCAGAAGATAAAAATTTAGTCACCCCCCCCCCAAGAAGAATGGAAAAAAAAAACTGGTTCAAACAGTTCATGTAAGAAATGATTTTATTCTTGATAATGATGCTGGTCAGGAATCTTGGAATACATATAGTTGTGAATACAATTTCTACTACTACTACTAATATAATAATAATAATTCTAAGAATCATATGTAGAAGACAAAGCTAAGAAGGCAAAGTAAAGGTAGAAACTCACCAGACCTCAAACCACTCCGAATCCCTTTAAATAATGACTCTAAAACAATTTTAGAGCATCAAAATTCCCCACCAAAAATGCAATACAACATTTTCTAGCTGAAAACAACTTAGAAGGTCAACAGAAAATGTCTGTGACAACAGGGTAGGAGTCCAGCATGCAGTTTGGGTGCTGGAAACTAGCCCCAGCCCTGGTTTCAGCTGAGCAGGAGCTCTGAATCAGCAGTTTAGCCCAGAGATAACAAAGAGAATTTGAAAGGTCAGCAGAAAAGGTCTGTGGAACCAGAGAGGGAGCCCAGCATGCAAACCTTATACAGGCAGCACCAACACAGCCCTGGCCCTAGCTATGCCTCTCGTACCAGACTTAAAATACACGTGCAAGTGTATATATATACATAATTTTACATATATATATATATATTACACACACGACATACTTTTAAGTTTAATCAGAAATATTAACATGTTTCTAACACTTTCTTAAGCCTAAACAATCAACAAAAAATATATCAAGCCTTGATTTGTGTAGCATTTGCCAATTTCCAAAGTATAAATGCTAACACTGAAAACTTAATAATCAGTTCTTATTGGCCAGTTTAAACAGACTCCATATGCCTGCTCATAGTTGATAATTATTCTACCAGAATCCTTTAATATATGTCAGGCTCCTGGAATACATATAGAGGAGGTAAATCAGAATGGAGAAGGATCAAACCATGTTATGTAATAATAAATTGAAGGATCTATATATGTTTTATCTAAAGTAAAGATTTGTTTAGTAGAGACATGATAGCTTGAAATAAAGGGGTTTTTAAGCAATTATGATGAAAAGACTAGAGTTGAATGGAAAATATGATTTTTAACTACAGGTCTCTGGAGAAGTATAACAAGGTAATCAAGAAAGTCATATCATTGGGGTTTTGATAAGGTCTATCTGTTTACATTTCTACATGTGAGGATGATTACTTTTAACTTAGAACTTTTTCATTATTATGGCAATTAAAAAGTAGTATATATAGACAGAGGACACAAATGTGAATTGAATATAAAGGGATAACTCAACACATTGAACAAAATTGAAGTAAATCTCTCAACTATGATGACCAATGATCTATAATTTTTTTTTTTCGAATCTCAAGTAGACTCAGAAAAGAGAGAATGTCACACATATTTAGCTTCACAGAGAAACTTCTTTTACCCATAGGAGTAGAAAAGGAAAGGACAAAGAAAAGGGAGAGTCTAATTGAAGGGAGAACTGAAATAAGAGGAAAGGAATAAGAAAGGAGGAAGGATCTGTAAAAGGGGAGGCTATTTGAGGGAGGTGGTGATCATAAGCAAAACACTGGAGAAAAGGGAAAGGGGGAAAGGAAAAAATATAACTTGGGGAAAATAAGATGGTGGAAAATACAGAGTTAGTCAATTTAACTGTGAAAGAGAATGGGATGAATTCTCCCATAAAGTTGAAGCAGATAGCAGAGTAGATTAACAGCCAGAATCCTACAATAACTCTATTTTCAAGGAACACACTTGAAGCAGAGTGATATATTCAGAGTTAAGGTAAAAGGCTAGAGCAGAATGCATTATGTTTCAGCTGACGTTAAAAAAAAAAAAAAAAAGCAGAGATAGGGACCTGATCTCAGATCAAACAAAAGCAAAAATAGAAGTAATTAAAAGAGATAAGGAAGGAAACTACATCTTGCTAAAGGGCACCATGAATAATGAAGTCATATCAATACTAAACATATATGCACCAAGTGGTATAGCATCCAAATTCCTAGAGAACTTAAGAGAGATGTAACAAGAAATAGACAACAAAACTGTACTAGTGGGGATCTCAATTTTGCTTTCTCAGAATTAGATAAATAGAACCACAAAATAAATAAGAAAGAAGTTAAGGAGGTAAATAGAATTTTAGAAAAGTTAGGTATGATAGTCCTTTGGAGAAAATTGAATGACAATAAAAAGAAATATACATTTTCTCGGCAGTACGTGGAACCTATACAAAAATTGACCATATATTAGGGCATAAAAAATTCAAAATTTTTTCTGAAATTTATTTCTGAAAGTAGAAATAGTAAATGATTTTTTCCCACATCATGATGAAATAAAAAAAATGCATATAATAAAGTAGCAGAAGAAAATAGACCAAAATTAATTGGAAACAAATAGTCTAATTCTAAAGAATGATTGGGTAAAACAACAACTCATAGACACAATCAATAATTTCATACAAAAGAATGACAATAATGAAATAACATATCAAAAACAGCAAATTATTTCCAGGATAATACACATGATCAAGTAGGATTTATACCAGGAACACAAGGCTAGTTCAATATTAGGAAAACCATTAGCCTAATTGCTTCTGTCAATAACCAAACTTACAAAAGTCAAATGATTATCTCAATATGTAAAGAAAAAACATTTGACAGAATCCAAAACTCATTCCTATAAAAATACACAAGAGAATATGGAAATTAATGGATTTTCTTTAAGAGGTTCAATAGTAGCTATTTAAAATCATCAACAAGTATCTTATGTAATGGGGATAAATTAAAACCATTCCCAATAAGTTCAGGAGAGAAACAAGGTTGCCCATTATGAACATTACTATTTAATATCATATTGGAAATATTAGCTTTAGTAATAAGAGTAGGAAAAGAAATTAAAGGAATTAGAGTAGATAATAAGGCAACTAAATTATCACTCTTTGCAGATAACATGATGGTATTCTTAGAGAATCCTAGAGAATGAACTAAAAAACTATAGAAACAATTCACAACTTTAACAAAGTTGCAGAATACAAAATAAATCGACATAAATCATCTACATTTTTATATGTTACCAACAAAGTCCAGAAGCAAGAGATACAAAAAGAAATTCCATTTAAGATAACTGTATAACACAAAATATTTGGATATCTACTTGTCAATACAAAGTCAGGAACTATTTAAAAAATTACAAAACACTTTCCACACAAATAAAAACAGATCTAATCAATTGGGAGAATCAAGAGCTCACGGGTAGGCAGAACTAATATAATAAATGAAATTACTACCTAAATTAATCTACTTATTCAATGCCATACCAATCAAACTGACAAGAAATTATTTTACAGAGCTAGAAAAAAATAATAAAAAAGTTCATCTGGAAGAACAAAAGGTCAAGAATTTTAAGGGATTTAATGAAAAAATGCAAATGACCTACCAGTACCAGACCTAAAACTGTATTATAAAACAGTGGTCATCAAAACCATTTGGTACTAAGAAAAAGAGTCAGTGGATAAGTTAGATTCACAAGACACAATATTTTATGATTATAGTAATCGAGTGTTTAATAAAGCTAAAGACCCCAGCTTTTGGGATAAGAACTCACTATTTGACAAAAATTGGTTGTAAAGTTGAAAATTAGTATCGCAGAAACTTGGCATTGACCCATACCTAACATACTATACAAAGATACAGTCAAAATGGGTTCCTGATTTCAACATAAAGAGTAATATTATAAGCAAATTAGAAGAAAGGATGGTCTACCTCTCAGGTCTGTGGAGAAAGAAGAAATTTGTGACCAAAGAAGAACTAGAGTACATTATGGAAATGCAACATTGATAATTTTGATTATATTCAGGTAACTTTTTATACAAACAAAACCAATGCAGACAAGATTAGAAGGGGAGCGATAAACTGGGGAAAATATTTTACATTCAAGGGTCCTGATAAAGGCCTTATTTCTAAAATATAAAGAGAATTGACACAAATTTATAAGAATTCAAGCCATTTTCCAATTGATAAATGGTCAAAGGATATGAACAAATAATTTTCAGGTGAAGAAATTAAAACCATTTCTAGTCATGTGAAACAATGCTTTAAATCATTATTGATCAGAGAAATACAAGTTAAGATAACTCTGAGATATCACTACATACCTCTCAGATTGACTAAGGTGACAGGAAAATAAAATGACGAATGTTTTAGGAGATGTGGGGAAACTGGGACACTAGTGCATTGTTGATGTAAACTGATCCAACCATTCTGGAGAGAAATTTAGAATTATACCCAAACCCTTTGTTCCTGCAGTATCTCTACTGGGCCAGTATTCTAAAGAAATCATAAAAAAGGGAAATGGACTCACAGGTGCAAAAATGTTTGTAGCAGCCTTTTCTGTAGAGACAAGGAATTGGAAACTGAGTGGATAAAATCAATTGGAGAAGGGCTGAATAAGTTGTGGTATATGAATGTTATGGAATATTATTTTTCTCAGAGAAATGATTAAAAGGATGATTTCAGAGAGGTCTGGAGAGACTTACATAAACTGATGATAAGTGAAGTGAGTAGTTCCAAGAGAACACTGTACACAGTGATAAGATTTTACAATGATCAATTCTGGTGGACATGGCTCTTTTCAATAGTGAACTGATTCAGATCAGTTCCAATGGTCTTCTGATGAAGAGAGCCATCTGCACCTAGACAGAGGACTGTGGGACTGAGTGTGAATCACAACATCATATTTTCACTTTTTTGTTGTAGTTTGCTAGTATTTTGTTTTCTTTATCATTTTTTTGATTTGATTTTTCTTGTGCAGCATGATAATTGTAGAAATATGTATAGAAGAATTGTCCATGTTTAACATATTTTGGATTACTTTCAGTAAAGGGAAGAGGATGGGGGAAAAGGAGGGAAACAAACTTGGAACATGAGGTTTTGCAAGGGTGAATGTTGAAAATTATGCATATGTTTTGAAAATAAAAAACTTTAACAAAAAATAAAAATAAAACAGAATTATGTTTCATTTGTAAAGGTCTGCCTATTCCCTTCTCGTACTTTCACTAAGAATGCCCTCAATATAATTCTTTTTAAAAGAATACTGTAGAGATTTAAAAGTTGGCATATACATCAATTACAAAAAATGTCTCTATTGGGGTTTTTGGGCTAAGTAAATAAATAAACATAAAATGGGGATAAAAGTGAGAAGAGACATGGGGAGGGAGGAACAGAAGGATGGAGGAAAGGAGGATAAAAGGAAGCAAACAAGGAAGGAAGGAAGGAAGGAAGGAAGGAAGGAAGGAAGGAAGGAAGAAAGAAAAAAAGGAAGGAAAAAAGGGGAACTGAGCCTTATGCTCCTTCAGCATTTTATTTTCATGGACCTCCCCTCTATATTTGATCATCTATACTTCCATTGCCATCTTCATTTTCTTTAGTATCCTTTCTTCTTCTTATACAAAACATAAGATACTGAGATGTTGGAATCCTTACTAACTGCTAACTAATTAGAGTTGATCTAATCTTACAAGAAGATGTTTTGGGCAGAACCTGAAACAAGGTACTAAGTAGAACTAAGTTCAATGAGTTCACACCTCCCTTGAAGCTCGTTGGGCCAGAGAGCACTATGGGAGAAAACCCATAATCCCTCTCTCTCGTATCCCACAATTCCTCCCTCTTGGATAAAAGAAACAGACAGAAGCTCTCGGTCAGATTTCAGTAGAGTTACGCCAGAAGCCCTCTCTCCGAGGCAAGGCAGAATATTTTCCACTTGGCTGGCTGGTGGCAGAAGTGTTCTTCAGAGAGGAAGACGCTACAAGTCGAGATTTCACCGGAATGACATGAAGACTAGAGCTGGCTGGAGGCTGAAGAAAGCAGAGGCAGAGGCTGAAGGACCAGACCTTTGGATTTGGTGACATTCGGAGAGAGCTCTTGGAACCAAGCAGAGAGATAGGCCTCTAAGCTAACCGGGCTATATTGGGATAATAAAAGATCTGAACTTTTATCACCTGGCTGCTTTTTGAGAAGAAAAAGCTCACCACATTTTGGCGCCCAACGTGGGGCTGATTCAGATCCATCTGAACTAGATCACAACATTTTGGCGCCCAACGTGGGGCTGATTCAGATCCATCTGAACTAGATCACAACACTGAGATGTCAGTCTAAATACATTAGGTTCAATGTCCTTGAATCTTCTAGAGAAATATTGAGAGATCTCTGATTTTCATCTGTTAATTGTTCTTTTTTAAGTTTTTTACTTAATTTACTTAATTTACTTTTTTAAGTTTTTTACTTAATTGCTCTGGGAGATCATAATATGACTTAGCTTACCTGTCAAACTTTTTTTGTAAACATATTCTTCCTTCTACTGCTTTTCAATCTTTTATGAAGTACTACTGCTCATGATCTTTCATTGACATCCACTGATAGATTTTTATAAATCAATTTGAAGTAACTCTCCTCTTTGGAAAGAAATGGTGTTTAATGTTTCAAACTTTTGGAGCCTCTTTTGGTCTCACCATGGCTAACAAATTACTTCAAATAAGCTTCCTCAGAAAATGTTGAAAGAGCTTTTTAAAATTTCCAATTTTCCAGGAGCAAAGTCTTTTTGAAATTGATTAGGAAGGAGTTGCTTTGATAGAACATTATATCTTTTGTTTCCAATTTTGTTCTGTATAGTTTATGCAACAAGACACCCTGAGATCTTCCTGGAAGGCAGCATGTGCCATATAAGTCAAACCAGCAACACTACTTTGACCACCATCTTCTCCGAAATTTTCAAAGAAACATCCCATAACTCAAGAACCCCAACCCAATGCTTTCTTCCCAGTGCTCCTCAGCTATCACCCTAGAAAGCAATCTTTGTGGAGATGCAACAGGACAATCATTGCTGAATTCAGTTTTGAATTCAGCTTTTGAAGACTCATAAAAGAATGTTTTTATCACCAAAATCTTTGACACTAAGTAAAGAACTCAACTTCAGAAAATGAAGTGATTTTACACATAGAAATGATATTAAGAAAATGTATTAATATATTTCCTGCTGTACACTAAGGACCATGGGATCTTTCTGTGTAATTTAGAACTAAAACCTTCCCTTTGTGTTGTGTTCCCCATTAGAATGCCTTTTTTTGTTTGTTTGTTTCTAATTCAAATTTTTTTATTCCACATCTTCCAACTTTTACTTCATTATCCTCCCTTATGGCTATGGTCTCCTTGAAATCATGAAATTTTCAAATATTTTTAAATGTATAAAGTTTCATTAAATTCTTCATAAAATTTTTACATTTATTATTTGCAACAAATATTGGTACAACATCTGTAAGTTATATAAACAAGTTTATAGACTTCATAGAACCCCTGAAGCTAAATGAGTAAAATTTTCATATCTAAAAGGAATTAGCTCAACAACTTATTAAGGCAAAATCAACTGTAATTCAAAAACAATTTCAGTTTTGAGAAATGTTCTTATTCTTTTGCAATATTTGTATACACAATAAAGTGTGCGCTTCATCTGGAAATGAAATAGTATGTCAGTACAGATACATAGATGATAAAACTTCACTATAACATTTTCAACTGTTTAAGAGGGGAGGTTCCATTTCTGTGTGGTAGAAAATTCATTTTATACAAAAGCATGTCATTGAAAAAAAGACCTAACAGATGGGTATATGGTCAATTGGATTTTGAACAAAGCAAATTTTTTAGTTCTGGTTTTTTAAAGTAGCAAAATCTACATCAACCTCTGATTAAGATCTCTATCAAATATATAACAAATAAAATAGCGGTGGTTCAGAAACTTAAACAAGAAAAAAAAGATAAAAAAGAAAATTTAACTTTCACTTTGATTTCATCCAAAAAGCTTTTCCCAAAGAAATTATATTAGGATAAAAGGGAATGATTAGGAAATTTTTTTTTCAAAAATGCCAGACATCTAAATATAGAATAAAAAAAGCTAGGGTTCAGTTTCATGGAGGATGATTTAAATATCTAGATTTCGTCAACTGAGCTAGAAATCATAAGCAGAAGATATTCATCTGAATAAGGAGTAGAAGTCCTCTTTTATTCAGTCAAGTTTTTCATTCCATCATTCACTGAATTACCTTACTTAACTGAGAAAACTTCAATCTTTTTGGCCATATTTTTAAAGGCTTCTTTTACTTGTTTGTTTCTTAGGGTATAAATGAAAGGATTCAACATGGGAGCTACAGAAGTACTTAGCACAGCCACCCCCTTGTTTAGAGCCACTCTTTCCTTTGCAGAAGGTTTGACATACATGAAGATACAGCTACCATATGAGATAGAGACAACCACCATATGGGAAGAGCAAGTGGAAAAAGCCTTTTTTCTCTGCTGGGAGGAAGGGATTCTCAGAATTGTCCTGATGATGTTCATGTAAGAGAGAATCACTAACACAAGTGTGACCAAAAGTGTCAAAATAGCTAAAATTAAAGTCAATAGTTCTAGTAACTGTGTATCTGTACAAGAAAGCTGCAGAAGAGGAGAAACATCACAGAAGAAATGATCTATAGTGTTAGCACCACAGAAATCCAACTGTAGACCCATAATGACTGGTGGAAAAATAATAAGGAACCCAGCCAGCCAGGAAGAGAGTACAAGCATGGTGCAGACTCTGTTGCTCATGATGGTTGTGTAGTGTAATGGTTTGCAGATGGCAACATAGCGATCATAGGACATGGCAGCTAGAAGGAAAAATTCAGTTGCTCCAAGGAGGATAGTAAAAAATAATTGGGCTGCACAGCTATTGTAAGAAATTGTCCTGTCACCAGTTGTCATGCTAACTAGAAATCTAGGGATACAGACAGATGTGAAAGAAATTTCTAGGAATGAGAAATTCCGGAGAAAATAATACATGGGGGTTTTCAGGTGTGAATCCAGGAGTGTGAGGCTAATGATGGTCAAGTTTCCAGTGACACTCAACAAATAGGTAAAAAACAGAAGGAGAAAAACTACAACTTGTAATTCTGGATCATCGGTCAGTCCCAAGAGGATGAAAGCTGTCACTGTTGTATGATTTCTCATAGCTGATTTCTGTGCAAATAAAAATTTTAAAGGGTCAGAAATGAAGAAGAGCATGCCCACAGAACAAAATATAGGATTTCCTATAAACTCTTCTCTAAATCCCATCAGTAGTATAAGTTTAGAAAAAATTAATCTACATAATTATCCACTTTTAGTTTTTACAGCAAAACATCTGCCAAACAAGGGGATAGCATGCAAATAAATAAGATTTTTGTACTGAACAAACATGGCTCTTGAAACTGTTCCATATTTTTTCTCTCATTTTTCAAATCTGGGACCCAAGATATTTCAGTATTTTTCCTCTTTTGTTTATTTCTCTTCATATATTTGGCTCTGAATGATGTATATCTTTACCTCTATTTCATCTCTATAAATATATAATAGTTTTTGTATTATATTATAAATATATAATAGTTTTATATGTATGTGTACACATACACACACAGTTATACATAGATATGACTATATTTCTAAGAAAGCTAGATATGAAGTCAAGAATTTTTAAGCTCAAATCCAACTTTAAACTTTTGACAGCTGTGTGATCCTGGATTTAACTGTCATTTAACTTGTTTGCCTCAGTATCTTCATTTGTTAAAAAAAAAATGTACTTATTTTCCAAGGTTTTTGTGAGGATAGGATGTAATGTTTGTAAAGTATTTCAAAAACCTTGAAGTGCTATATAAATTTGATATATATGCTTATGCATGCATATATACACACATGTATACATATATATTACATAAATATAACACATGTTAATATATAACATAAATACATATTTATATCCTTAATATGTTTTCCTAAAATATGCCTTGGGTCAGCAGAAGAACTTAAAGAAGTGAAATGATATTTGAAGTATCTTCCTTCTAAATGGTTATCCTATCCTAATGCTTAAATGGTATTGAAAAGAATTTTGTTTGAGTCCTCTTTGTACAACTTAAGAGAGTCACACCATTTCCAAATTGGAAGGGACTTTAGGGACCACTTCATCCAATTCAAACACAAAATGAATCCCAATTACAGCATACTTGACAAGCAGTAATTCAGCCTGAGTTTGAAGATCTCCAAGGAGGGAGAACCCACACCTGGAAGTAGCTCATTTACTTTTGGATAATGCTAATTGTTTAGAAGCATTTTCACTTATTAACCCTAAATTGTCTTTTCTGTAATTTTCAACTATGACCCCTAATTCTGCCTTCTTGGGACAAACAGTCCCTTAGTCACATGATGGCCCTTCAAATATTTGAATTGTTTACTCATATGTGTACTCAATAAATGTCCATTGATTGATAGAAGACACTTAATCGTGTAGTTTCTGAATTTTCTCTCCTTCAGGATAAACAAAGTTTCTTCAACTGATTTTCATATATCACAAACCTGAGGCTCTTCACTTTCATGGTTACTCTCCCCTAGGCCCTTTTCAGTTTATCAATTATCTTCTTAAACTATAATTCTTAAAGTTGAACACAAAGTCCCATTTAGGTTTGACAAGGGCAGAGTATAATGGTATTATCATCTCCTTGTACTTGGAAAGTGTATCCTTATCAATGTAGCCCAAAGTGGCATAAGCTTTTGTGGCTGCTGCATCAGACTGACCACTCATGACTGGGATTATCAGTGCAGTATTCTTGGATGGTCCCTCTCTATGTTGTAACTGTTTTTTTTTTCAAGTTTGATCTAGAGTTTATACTCTGCATTTGATGTTCTAATGCAAAAGGACTTCTGTGAAGCCAGACCTCATCCAGATGCTGCTCCTCAGATAGATAAATTTTATGTTTCCAGGAAGATTCAGAATCATTCTTCCTCTTTCCCAAAGGAGAAAAATGACAAGAAGGGACTGTGTTTGTTTTGCTTGTTTTATATGCTGAACTGTTCTGTATAAGGAAAAGGGAGAACGCTCATTTATTTCCTAAAAGTTATTGTCATCATTTACTAGCATCTATAATGTTGCTGTTCAGCCTGATAAAGGTGGGAATTTAAAGTTCCTACTAAAATTCCCACTAAAATCCCTACTTCCCTTTTTATACATTTGCCAGACATAATTTTAATATTCTTTTCAAGAATTTTTTACAAGAATCAAAGTCAAGCTCATTGACTTACACTTTGCTAACTATTATTTTCTCTTTTTTTCTGAAATAAAGGATAGTTGCCCTTCTCTAATCTGGAGTTATATTTCTAATTTTCCAGAAACTTTCAAATATTATTGATGATAGCTGTGGAGTCATATCTGCTAGTTCTTTCAGAACTTGGGACAGATAAGTAGAATTAATCAAGGGCAATTAAGCTCTCTCTTATGATTGCTTTATTTACCTTGATTATCAACTCCCTGTTAATTATTTTTTGTTAGTTTCCAATGTAATAGTCATTCTTTGCAAAGGAAACAATGTCAGTTATCATCATCCCAGAAAAAGGTCTTCTATTTTTTCCTATCTGTATAACTTTAAAAGTATTTTTTGTTGTCTTTAACTTCCTTTACCAGCCTTGGATCCTCTTGGATTTATCCTATTTCAATTTTGATAGAACTATATCACACTCATAACCACCTTTTACTATCTGGCCTTTGCTCCCATTATATTCTCATAATAAATATGCATAACCAAGAAAAGCAAATTTTCCATTTTAACCATGTCAAAAATGCAAGTCTCATTCTATATATTCATTCCTTCTCTGTCAAGTAGATAGCAGCATGAATTGTCTGGAATAATGATTGGTCATTATGTTGCTCAGAATTCTTAATTTTTTCAAACTTCTATAAATTTCTTTATAAAATCTAAATTGGGTAGTAAGTATCCTGTCTATTCACCTCAATCTTTTCAGACACTATTTCTTTTTCCTCTTCATTAGAAATTTTCTCTCCAGGTTTTCAGTATTTAATTCTTGACCATTTCCCAGACCTTCTGAGCCATCTTCCTCCATAACATTTTAATCTATAGGATCCTTCTTATTTTTTCTCTGAACCTATTGAAATCTATGTTCTCCAAATCTAGGATAAATGTCATACTATTTACTTTTCTGTATTACATTCTCAAGATGGGAGTGACCACTTTCTGGCAAGATTACTATTACTATTTCCACTGTCAGTGTGAGGATAAATCAGATTCAGAACAGAATTTCCCCTGGTTGATTTGTCCACCAGACCAAGGATGAAATTATGACTTTGGCAAGTGAAGAGGTTATTAACTCTTTTATGTCATAACTGTGTCTGTGGGAAAGTCATTTATCTTCTTCTGCTAGATCTGCTTCTTAAGATTACCATAAAAATCAAATAAGATTCTATTCATAAGTTCTTGCCTTCCTCTTTTGTTGATGATGTTTTAAAAGGCTCCATATTCAAATCTTTCTCTTGAATTGATTCACATTTAATCACATTATTATGATTTTTTTTTAATATCAAAGGCTAATCCATATTGAGAGAGAGGAGTGTTCTCCCTTTTCCTTATACAGAAAGAGGAATTACATGCAGATCACAACATAGTATTTTCACCTTTTGTTGTTGTTGTTTGCTTGTTTTTTCTGTTATTATTTCTCTTTTGATCTGATTTTTTTCTTATTTAGCATAAAAATATGTTTAGAAGAATTGTTTGTGTTTAACCTATATTGGATTAGTCTAGGGGACAGGAGGGAACTAGGGAGGGAAAAATATTTGGAAAACAAGGTTTTACACAGGTGAATGTTGAAAACTATCTTTGCATGTATTTTGAAAAATAAAAGGCCATTATGTTAAAAAGAAAAAAAAGCTAAAGTTTCATTCTATAATTCATTTCTTTATAAATCAGTAATCAATTGTTGGGTTTAAAAAATATCTTTGTTATCATTATCTGCTGTTGTTCATATAATTTTCACCTATTTTTCTTCTCCCTGGGGATTTCTGCTTTTGAGATGACTGAAAAGACATATTTTCAGGGGCCACAATTAAATTTTATGCAAAGTGTCCTCATTCTGCTTTTTAATGTATACAAATGAAAGTGTTAGCAGGTATTTCCATTAAATGTAAAAATAAAATACTATTTCTTATCCTTTCCTCCAGTCTGTACAGTTTCATTTTTGATCATATTCACAATCCATGTCAAAAATTAATCTATACAGTTAGAAGAGAAAAAAAAAATCAGTGTTACAAATAATCAGCTCTTTTCAGGTCCTACTGAAGAAGGTTTTTATCCCAAAATATCAAACCATTCAGTGATGAGTAGTATCTGTGGCCTCCCAGAAGTCAGAGTTCTGAAGGACCTTCTAATAACTTCTTTCCCACTAAAAAGAAAGATTCAAGTTTTCCACCTCAGGTTGGGTCTCAGGATAATTAGGTATTTCTTATTTTAATGACTTTGGCCTCAAGTTTTTAACTGAGGAGAAGATATATAGGAATGTCTACTCTGTTTCTTTCTCTATCTCTCTCATCAACATACACAGAAAAATGTAACGAAGTAATAAATGATTGATATACTCACTTTTTGATCAAACTTTAGTGGCCTTACTGGTCAATTCTTAATGTCCTCCTTAGTGAGTGTCACGGCAGAGATGGAATGCTTGGTGGTATTTGATATTTCTAAACTTTTTGTGCCTTTTAAACTTGCATATATACCTTGTTTTTTCATACTACAATCTGGATACTTGCAATAAGAAACAAGACTTATAAAACTCTCAGAATCCTTGTCCTGTGAAAGACAAGGAATACTCTCTTGATTCTTTCTCTTCCCACAAAGTTTACTCCCCCCTTCTCCAAAAATAAAATAAAATAAGAGAACACATTTGAGCCCACTTTTCATGCAGAATATGTTCCCTTATGCTATATACAGGATGAAAATGTTTCTCTAAAAAAAAATAAAATTTTAGAAATATCACTTTGAAATGTCCGAGACCTTTCTGGAAAATAAGGCAAATTTGTGGGAAGAGTTTTAATTTATAAGATAAAGAATTGTTTTATGCATTGTGTTTTCTACAGGCTCAAAGGGATTAACTGAATGAACAAGAAAACTTTCCCAGGAGATCTTTATTTGATTATACTAATGATGTTTAGTACAATTAACTTTTGCCAAGAAAAAATAAAGCCTTTTAAACATGAAGATTTTTTTAAATAGGTTTTTTTTTTCCAAATAAAGCTATATGATGGAGGCCCAAAGGGTCTAAAGTGGAAAACTGACCCCTGGGATTCACATAATATTTATTGTCAATTACTTTAAGTAACTATGGATTCCAAAAAAAATTATTTCAAAAAAGAAAATCAGTTAACAAACAAAGTGTATTCACGATTGTTTGAATAAGAAAATGCTAAATGGAAAATCTCTGTATAACATAAATGCAACTAAAGTAAAAAGGGAAGCAGTTGACTATAGCAAATGTTCATATCAAATATCTTTAATAAGGATCTATTATGCAAGAATACCTATGAATATATGGAAAAATTATATGTATGGTTTAATTCCATTTTTAATAGATAAAGCTTCTAAGGAGGAAAGAAAACAATTTTCAATCAATTAATTCTTAAAAATTTATTAAGCACTTACTATGTGCCAGGTACTCCTCTAAATTCTGTAGAGAAAAAAGAAGGAAAATACAGTTCTTTATCACAACAAGAATTGCAAATTAATAACAAAATGAAAGATTGCTCCAAATTCTCAATAATAAAAGAAACACATATCATGACAACTTTTGAATGTCCAATTCAATGGGCAAATCAACAAAGATCAGAAAAGTTAATGTGCAAGGACTTATGTTAACACACTAATATACTGTTGATAAAGGTATAAATTTAAAAACAATTGAAACCTAGTAAAAGAAATTGATTAAAATATTGATACACTTTGATCTAGAGATTCCACTGTTAGTTGCTCCAAGGAGATTCAAGATAAAAGACTCCTCTAATATCAAAATATGGCTAGCTCTACTTTTAAAGTAGAAAAGAATTATAAACAAAGTTGATATCCATTAATTGGTGAGTTATTAAACAAATAGTGGTACATGGCTATAATGGGATATTGTAAGAAAAATTGAGCATGAGGAATATAGAATACTATAGGAATACTTTTATGAATTGAAGCAAAGCAAAATAAATGAAACTAGGAAAATAGCATTAACTATAACTGCAATGTAATTAGAATGAACAACAATAAAATAATTTCAAGTGAATGCTATAACATTATGATGTCCAAGTTTGACCTCAAAGAAGAAATATGAGAAAACACTTTCTTCTTTTTTCTGAAAAAACTGAGGACTTTGAAAATGAAATACTGTATATTGTGTCAGACTTGTATTCTTATAAATTTGACACAGTTCTTTATATATTTTAGAAACAAGACCTTTACCATAACATGGTAAAAATATGATGCTGAAGTTTATAATGATCCCGTGGTTTTGCTCATTTCACTTAGCATCAGTTCATGTAAGTCTCTCCAAGCCTCTATGTATTCATCCTGCTGGTGATTTCTTACATAACAATAATATTCCATAACATTCATATATCACAATTTACCCAACCATTCTCCAATTGATGGGCATCCATTCATTTTCCAGTTTTTAGCCACTACAAACAGGGCTGCCACAAACATTTTGGCACATACAAGTCCCTTTCCCTTCTTTAGTATCTCTTTGGGGTATAAGCCCAATAAGTAGTAGCACTGCTGGATCAAAGGGTATGCACAGTTTGATAACTTTTTGGGCACAATTGCAGATTGCTCTCCAGAATGGTTGATTTATTCACAAGTCCACCAACAATGCCATCAGTGTCCTAGTTTTCCCGCATCCCCTCCAACATTCATCATTATTTTTTTCTGTCATCTTAGCCAATCTGACAGGTGTGTAGTGGTATCTCAGAGTTGTATTAATTTGCATTTCTCTGATCAATAGTGATTTGGAACACTCTTTCATATGAATGGAAATAGATTCAATTTCATCATCTGAAAATTGTCTGTTCATATCCTTTGACCATTTATCCATTGGAGAATGGCTTGATTTCTTATAAATTAGAGTCAATTCTCTATATATTTTGGAAATGAGGCCTTTATCAGAAGCTTTAACTGTGAAAATGTTTTCCCAGTTTGTTGCTTCCCTTCTAACCTTGTTTGCATTAGTTTTGGTTGTACAAAGGCTTTTTAATTTGATATAATCAAAATTTTCTATTTTGTGATCAATAATGCTCTCTAATTCATCTTTAGTCACAAATTTCTTCCTTCTCCACAAGTCTGAAAGATAAACTATCCTAGGTTCCTCTAATTTCTTTATAATCTCATTCTTTATGCCTAAATCATAAACCCATTTCAATCTTATCTTGGTATACAGTGTTAAGGGTGGGTCCATGCCTAATTTCTGCCATACGAATTTCCAGTTATCCCAGCAGTTTTTGTCAAATAATGAATTCTTATCCCAAAAGTTAGGATCTTTGGGTTTGTCAAACACTAGATTGCTATAGTTGACTATTTTGTCTTGTGAACTTAACCTATTCCACTGATCAACTAATCTATTTCTTAGCCAATACCAAATGGTTTTGGTGACTGCTGCTTTATAATATAGTTTTAGATCAGATACAGCTAGGCCACCTTCATTTGATTTTTTTTCATTAATTCCCTTAAGATTCTCGACCTTTTGTTCTTCCATATGAATTTTAATTCATATGATGTATAAAAATGCTGAGGATTTTTGGGGATTTATTTTGTACCCTGCAACTTTGCTAAAGTTATGAATTATTTCTAATAGCTTTTGTTATTTTTTCTAGATCATTAAAATATTTTCTTAGAAGTCTGATTGGTACAGCACTAAGTAAATAGATTAATTTAGAGAGTATTGTCATCTTTATTATATTTGCTCGGCCTATCCAAGAGACTTAATATTTTTTTCCAATTATTTAAATCTGACTTTATTTGTGTGGAAAGTTTTCTGTAATTTTGTTCATATAATTCCTGACTTTCCTTTGGTAGATAGATTCCCAAATATTTTACGCTATCAACAGTTATTTTGAATGGAATTTCTCTTTGTATCTCTTGCTGTTGGATTTTGTTGGTGATGTATAAAAATGCTGAGGATTTTGGGGGATTTATTTTGTACCCTGCAACTTTGCTAAAGTTATGAATTATTTCTAATAGCTTTTTAGTAGAATCTCTGAGGTTCTCTAAGTATACCATCATATCATCTGCAAAGATGCCTACTCAAATTCTTTTAATCTCTTTCTTGACTCTTATTGCTGAGGCTAGTGTTTCTAATCCAATATTGAATAATAATGGTGATAGTGAGCAACCTTGCTTCACTCCAGATCTTACTGGGAATGGTTCCAGTTTTTCCCCATTGGATATGATGCTTACTGACGGTTTTAAATATATGTTCCTGACTATTTTAAGGAAAAGTCCATTTATTTCTATCCTATCAAGTGTTTTTATTAGGAATGGATGAATGGATGTTGGATTTTATCAAATGCTTTTTCTGCATCTATTGAGATGATCATATGGTTTTTGTTAGTTTGGTTATTGAAATAGTCAATTATGCTAATAGTTTTCCTAATATTGCACCAGCCCTGCATTCCTGGTATAAATTATACTAGTGTATAATCATAGTGTATTATCCTGGGGATGATTTTCTGTAATCTTTTTGCTAATATTTTATTTAAGATTTTAGCATCAATATTCATTAGGGAGATTGGTCTATAATTTTCTTTCTCTGTTTTCAACCTACCTGGTTTAGGTATCAGTACCATGTCTGTGTCATAAAAACAATTTGGTAGGATTCCTTCAATCCCTATTTTTTCAAATAGTTTATATAGCATTGGAGTTAATTGTTCTTTAAATGTTTGGTAGAATTCACATGTAAATCCATCTGGTCCTGGGGATTTTTTTTCTTAGGGAGTTGGTTAATAGCTTGTTCTATTTTTTTTTTCTAAAATGGGACTGTTTACAAAGGATATGAACAGACAATTTTCAGATGAAGAAATTGAAACTATTACCACTCACATGAAAGAGTGTTCCAAATCATTATTGATCAGAGAAATGCAAATTAAGACAACTCTGATATATCACTACATACCTGTCAGATTGGCTAAGATGACAGGAAAAAATAATGATGAATGTTGGAGGGGATGCGGGAAAACGGGGACACTGATGCATTGTTGGTGGAGTTGTGAACGAATCCAGCCATTCTGGAGAGCAATCTGGAATTATGCCCAAAAAGTTATCAAACTGTGCATACCCTTTGATCCAGCAGTGTTTCTATTGGGCTTATACCCCAAAGAGATACTAAAAAAGGGAAAGGGACCTGTATGTGCCAAAATGTTTGTAGCAGCCCTGTTTGTAGTGGCTAGAAACTGGAAAATGAATGGATGCCCATCAATTGGAGAATGGCTGGGTAAATTGTGGTATATGAATGTTATGGAATATTATTGTTATGTAAGAAATGACCAGCAGGATGAATACAGAGAGGCTTGGAGAGACCTACATGGACTGATGCTAAGTGAGATGAGCAGAACCAGGAGATCATTATACACTTTGACAACGATATTGTATGAGGATGTATTCTGATGGAAGTGGATTTCTATGACAAAGAGACTTAACTGAGTTTCAATGGATAAATGATGGACAGAAACAGCTACAGCCAAAGAAAGAACACTGGGAAATGAATGTGAACTATTTGCATTTTTGATTTTCTTCCCGAGTTATTTTTACCTTCTGAATCCAATTCTCCCTGTGCAGCAGGAGAACTGTTCGGTTCTGCAAATATGTATTGTATCTAGGATATACTGTAACATATTTAACATATATAGGACTGCTTGCCATCTTGGGGGGGGTGGAGGGAGGAAGGGGAAAAAACAAAACATAAGCGATTGCAAGGGATAATGTTGTATAAAAATTATCCTGGCATGGATTCTGTCAATACAAAGGTATTATTAAATAAAATAAAATTTTAAAAAATAAATAAATAAAAATAATAAAAATAAAAAAAATAAAATAAATAAAATAAAATGGGACTGTTTAGTCTATTTACTTCTTCTTCTGTTGATCTGGGCAAGCTATATTTTTGAAGGTATTCTTCCATTTCATTTAAATTGTAGAATTTATTGGCATAAAGTTGGGCAAAGTAACTCCTAATGATTCCTCTAATTTCCTCTTCATTTTTTTTTCATTTTTCTCCCTTTTCATTTTTAAGACTAACAATTTGATTTTCCTCTTTCCTTTTTTAAATCAGATTTACTAAGGATTTGTCTATTTTTTCATAGAACCAACTCTTAGTTTTATTATTTAATTCAATAGTTTTTTTTTTAACTTTCAATTTTATTGAGCTCTCCTTTTATTTTTAGAATTTCAAGTTTAGTGTTTGACTGGGAGGTTTTTAATTTGTTCCTTTTCTAGCATTTTTAGTTGCAAACCCAATTCATTGACCTTGTCTTTTTCTATTTTATTCAAGTAGGCCTCTAGAGATATGAAATTTCCCCTTACTACCACTTTGGCTGCATCCCACACATTTTGGTATGACGTCTCATTATTGTCATTTTCTTGGGTGAAGTTATTAATTATGTCTATGATTTGCTGTTTCACCCAATCATTCTTTAGTATGAGATTATTTAGTTTCCAATTATTTTGGGGTCTATTTTCCCTGGCTTTTTGTTGAATGTAATTTTCATTGCATTGTGGTCTGAAAATAATGCATTTACCATTTCTGCCTTACTGCATTTGACTGTGAGGTTTTTATGTCCTAATATATGATCAGTTTTGGTATGTGTTCCATGAACTGCTGAGAAGAAAGTATACTCCTTTCTGTCTCCATTTAGTTTCCTCCAGAGATCTATCATAACTAACTTTTCTAGTATTCTATTTACCTCTTTGATTTCTTTCTTATTTATTTTGTGATTTGATTTATCTGATTCTGAGAGTGCAAGATCTCCCACTATTATAGTTTTGCTGTCTATTTCTTCTTGCAGCTCTCTTAATTTCTCTTTTAAGAATTTAGATGCTATACCACATGGTGCATATATGCTTAATATTGATATTGCTTCATTATCTATGCTACCCTATAGCAAGATATTGTGCCCTTCCTTATTATCTCTTTTAATAAGATCAATTTTTGCTTTTGCTTGATCTGAGATCAGTATGGCTACCCCTGCTTTTTTGACTCCACCTAAAGCATAGTGGATTCTGCTCCAACCTGTTACCTTTACTCTGTATGTATCTCCCTGCTTCAGGTGTGTTTTCTGTAAACAACATATTGTAGGATTCTGGCTTTTAATCCATTCTGCTAACTGCTTCCTCTTTATGGAGGAGTTTACCCCATTCACATTTATGGTTAAAATGACCAATTCTGTATTACTTGCCATTTTGTTAACCCTTGTTTATGATCTCACTTCCTTCCCCCTTACCCCACTCCCCAGTATTAAACTTGTGAGCACCACTTGCTTCTCACAGCTCTTCCTTTTTAGTATCCCACCCCCTATCTTACTCCTTTTCTTCACAGTTTCTTTATTCACTTTCACTTAGCTTATTCCTTCCCTTTTCACTTTTCCCTTCTCACTTTTCAATGAGGTGGGAGAAGTTTCACCATAAATCAAATATGTCTAATTTTTTTTAAGCCAATTATGATGGCAGTAAGATACCCACTATATTCATCCCCCTCCATTCTTTCTCTCAGATATAATAGGTTTCCTTTGCCTTTTCATGAGATGTAGTACCCCCACTTTACTCTTTTTCTGGTACAATTTCCTTTCCACCTCTAGTTTCTAGAACAAGGTATACATGTATTCTTTATATATCTTTATAGCAGAAATATAGTTCCCAAGATTTATTTTTACCTTTTTAGGTTTCTCTTGAGTTCTATATTTGTAGATCAAACTTTTTGTTAAGTTCTGGTTTTTTTCATCAAAAATAGGTGAAATTCACTTATTTTGTTGAATGTCCATCTTCTTCCTGGAAAAAGATATTCATTCTGGCTGGGTAAGTTATTTTTGGTTGCATTATGAGTTCCTTAGCCTTTTGGAATATCATATTCCAAGTCCTTCGATCCTTTAATGTGGATGCTGCTAGATCCGGGGTAATCCTTATTATGGCTCCTCTATATTTGAATTGGATTTTTCTAGCCGCTTGCAATATTTTTTCCTTCATCTGATAGTTCTGGCATTTTGCCACTATATTTCTTTGTGTTTTGATTTTAGGATCCCTTTCGGTAGGTGATCAATGAATTCTTTCAATGTCTATTTTACCTTCGGTTTCTATGATTGCTGGGCAGTTCTCTTTGATAATTTCCTGCAAAATAGTGTCCCGGCTCTTTTTTTCATCATATTTTTCTGGGAGTCCAATAATTCTCTGATTGTCTCTCCTAGATCTATTTTCCAGGTCTGTTGTTTTCCCAAGAAGGTATTTGACATTTTTTTCCATTGTTTCATTTTCTTTGGTTTTCCTTGACTGATTCTTGTTATCCCCTTGAGTCATTCAATTCCATTTGTTTGCTTCTGATTTTCAATCAAGTATTTTCTTCACTCATTTTTTTATATCTTTTTTCTAATTGTCCAATTGAGTTTTTAAGTGAGTTGTTTTGTTCTATGGAATTTTTTTCCATTTCACCAATTTTATTTTTTAGAGAGCTATTTTCTGTTTCCAGTTCACAAATTCTATTTTTCAACAATTTGATTTCTTTATCCACTCTGTCTTTAAATGAGTGGGATGACTTCTCCAGACTCTCTTACCAAGCTTCCCTTTCCTTTTTCCATTTTTCTTCTAGCTCTTTTGTGAGAGCCTTTTTAATTTCTTCTATGAGAGTCATCTGTGCTGAGGACCAGATGATATCCTCCTTTGGAGATTCACCTGGAGACAGCCTGTTTTTAGTCCTCTGGGTTTAGAGTCTGCTTTCTATCCATATAGAAGCTATCAATGATTAAGGTCCATTTAAATTTTTTGCTCATTTTGTCAGAGAAGAATCAAAGACAAACTAGCAAAGAAAAAAAGGAAAAAAAAAACAAATGGGATCTGTTTTTTGTGGGGTGGGGGCTGGGTGGTGTTACTGAACTTCCTCTACAGACTGCAGGGGGCAGCAGCCGAGAAGGACAGAGATGGCTGTGCTGGGCCTGCACTCTGAGACTCCAAGACCATGCTGAGACACTGTGGGGGAGGGGTGGCCAGGTCCTGAGAGACTCCAGCTATTTGGGGTTGTATTCTTCACCACCTGTGTTTTTAGCTTCTTTGCTTGTCTGCTGGCTTGCTGCCAGGGCAAAGTATCCAAAACTGTAGCAAAGCTTTCCCCACAAAGATGACTGAACTCACACCCCACATCCCTCAGGTCTGCTCAGCTGTGAGCTGCCTGCTGAGTTCTCGCTGCCGCTGCCTGCCCTCAGCCTGCACCCAATCTAAAACCATCCCCACCCTCCAGCAAAAACAGACCTTTCCTGGTGAATTTCAAGGATGTCCTCTCTTGGTAATTATTTGTGGGGGTTTTTTCAGTCAAACATTAATTCAGAGGCTTGTCATGAAATGAATTCTGAGAGAAAAACGTGGAGCTTATGCAGATGTGCCTCCTCTCCACCATCTTGGCCAGAAGTAGTCTCTTTTCCTCTATTTCTAAATTGTTTATATAACATTGGAATTAATTATTCTTCAAATATTTGTTAGAATTCACTTGTGAATCCATTTGATCCTATTTTTTCCCCTTAAGTAGTCCCTGCTACTTTCTTCATAAAGTTTCTTCTTTTTGTTCTTTGAACCGAGGCATCAGAAGTGGGTTCAAAGTCAAAAATACCCCCTGCCTTAGGGGATTATGATCTTTCCAGAAGTCATCAGCAGTCATATTCAGATACATCTAGGATCAAGAATCAGTTTTGTCTGATTTATATGTTAATCTTGGGCAAAAAATTTAAAATGTTAAAATCATTAAAATATCTTGGTTTCCTTATATTTTAAATGAGTTTGTTAGATTCACAGGTTTCTGAACCTCCTTCTTCCTCTAGAAGGACAAATTTTTTATCCTGTAAAATGGAAGTAATTAGTTAGAAGTAGCATAAAAA
Organism: Antechinus flavipes; assembly: GCF_016432865.1. NCBI lineage: Eukaryota > Metazoa > Chordata > Mammalia > Dasyuromorphia > Dasyuridae > Antechinus > Antechinus flavipes. Next base: position 221,256,358 of record NC_067402.1, read on the forward strand.
GGGGAAATGTGTCTGTATTTGAAAGCTGAACTAAGAGTTGACTAGTGAGGAGATTAGGACAGTTGAATGAATATAACTGACTACATCTTATTACAAAATTCTGGAGCTAGTTCATTTCCCTTTCTATTTATTTATTTATATAGGTAGAGTTTAATTTTGATTTTGTGAAAAAAAAAATCTTTATTCTATTAGGTAACAATGAAAATTACAATTAGAGGAACTGGAAATAAAGTGAAGAAAGAACTTTATTTAATTGCTTGAATCTATCCCTGTGTGACTAAGAAGCTGGACCACCTCTATCTGCAACTTAGGGATCCTTAATTAAGAGCCTAAGTTATGCTGACTAAACTAAAAACCAAACAAACAAACAAACAAAAGATCAGATATGAATACTAAAGTAAAGAGTTTTCTCACAATTATACATTTCAAATGACTTATATGTCTAATAAGAAACCCAATTTTTTCCTGATTAATCAGTTGTATTTCCATATTTTTTTATTGAATAGAGTCAATTGAGGGAAGTGGGACACATCTTATTTTGATTTCAGGGAATTGCACCTGCTTGTTCTCTTCTTCCCAACTTGGAAAGTCATCAAATTTTCCTCAAATTAGAAATCAGAATACCTAATTTGGTACCATGGTTAATTATTTTCTTTTAATTATTTGATCTGATTTTGATTGTCTTTAATGTTAAAAAAATCTGCCACCCTCTGTATTATGGATCTAGTGCTGAAACTGAGGGTAATTAATATGACTTTTTTTAATAAAGCAATATCCCCAGAAGGTCAAATCTTTGTTTTCTCAGTCATATCCCAGGTTACACTAGAACCTGGAATAAAAAGAAAACAGTAAAGAGAAACCTAGCCCACATTCCTTTTGCTTTTGCAAAACCAAACCACATTCAACCTTCAATTAAATTTTTGTATGTGAATTGAAAAGCTTTTATTTTTTATGTATTGGAATTTGCTAATAAAATTATTAAAATGGCCTACTCTCTGACAAAGATTCTGCCACTATGTATATATATTCCAAGGAAGCCATTGATAAAAATAAAAATCACATATGCAACAAAATAATTACAGCTATCTTTTTGTAGTTGTCAAGAATTATAAATGAAGTAAATGTCAATTAATTGGCAAATGGCTAAACAAGTTGTGATACACAGATGTAAAAGGATATTACTATGTTTTAAGAAATGATGAGCTTTATGAATACAGAGCAGCATGGAAAAATATGTAAACGAATGCAAAGACAAGTCAGCAAAACTTGAAAAGCAACATATATAATCACAACCAAGATAAAAATGGAAAGCATGACAATAATGCCATTGAAACAAAATATTGAGAAATTGTAATGACCAAGCTTGAACCCAAAGAAAATACGTAAGAAATCAAATAACTTCCCCTTCTTTGCAAATATGGAAAATTTCAGATTATTACACATTGGTTTGCAAATCTAGTTTTTTCCACTCTTTAATTTTTGATATAAAGCATGGCTGTATGAGAAGGAGATAAACAGAGTCTAGTGGGAAATGTAGGTCATGTAAAACTGAAAGACATCAACAAAAATTAATTTTAAAAAAAGCAAAAGAAATCTTCATGTTAATGGAAATGGCCAGTCATCTCTAACTCCCATATTTTAATGCTCTTCTTTACCAGGATCCTTAGACAAGAACAAAATTAACAAACAAAAAACCAGTGATGGCCCTGTTACAGACCTCAATGATTAATGACAAATTAGCAGATAAGGAACTAGTACATACTAGTATGAGCTCACAAGTCTTTTTTCATCTAATTTTAAGCATTTGTTTTGTGGTGGGGGAGAAAAATTGTTGTTCTATACCTGATGGATATTTTGTTTGCTAGGCATTTTTTAGAGATACTCATTAGTTTGGGGGAAGAAGGCCTGAAATATTTTTCCTAATTTGGTTATTCAATAGATTTCTCCCTGGATTTTCTGGTCTGGGGTCATAATTAGCCAGAGAACAAAGAATCAGATCAGTTCTTCTACCCTCCTTGAAATTGGACAATTATCTAATCTATTTTATCCAGGTGAGGTTGGGAGAGGGATGAAAAATAAATCTTCCTTTTTAAAATTGCAATAGTATTTTGTTTATCCTCTTACATGTAAAGATATTTTTCAACATTCATTTTTGTAAGATTTTGAGTTCTAATTATTTTCTCCTCCCCTCTGTATTACTTCCTCCCTGCCCAATAAGATAAATAAAGTGATATGTTATACATGTACACATATTACCATGGATCTTTCTCTGAATATGAAGACATTTCCCATCCCAAGTCTATTGGAATTGTCTTGGATTACTGTATTCTTGAGAAGAGCTAAGTCTATCATAGTGGATGTTTACTTTATGTTGTTGTTACTGTGTACATTGTTCTCCTGATTCTGCTTGCTTCACCCAACATCAGTTCATGTAACTCTTTCCAGGCCTTTCTGAAATCATCATGCTCATCATTTTTTATAGAACAATAATATTCCATTACTTTCATATACCATAACTTACTCAGCCATTCTTCAGTTAACGGACCTCCATCCAATTTCTAATACCACAAAAAAAAAAAAAAAAAGCTTACTCCACACATTTTTACACATGTGGGTCCATTCTCCTCATTTATGATCTCTTTAAAATAGAAACCTAGTAATAGCACTGGTGGATCAAAGGGTATAGCCATTTGGGCATAGTTCCAAATCACTCCTCAGAATGGTAGGATCAGTTCATAATTCCACCAACAATGCATTAGTGTTCCAGTTTTTCCACATCCTTTCCAACATCTGTTATCTTTTCCTGTAATGTTAGCCAATCTGATAGTTTTGAAGTTTGAAAACTTGTTTTCATTTGCACTTCTCTAATCAATAATCAATAATGATTTAAATCTTAAGGAGTATAAATGGCTTTTATCTGTTTATCTGAAAACTATGTGAAAAGTTCATATCCTTTGACCATTTATCAATTGGAGAATGGCTTGAATTCTTATAAATTTGAATCAATTCTCTCTAGATATATTTTAGAAATGACCCTTGAATGTAAAAATGGTTTCCCAGTTTATTGTTTCTCTTCTAACCTTGTTTGCCATTAGTTCTACTTTTACTTACTATAACCAAAATTATCTATTTTGTTCAATAAATGATCTCTAGTTCTTCTTTGGTCACAAAGTTCTTCCTTCTCTATAGATCTGAGAGGTAAACTATTCTATGTTCTTCTAATTTGCTTATAATATCACTGTTTATAGCTAAATCATGAACCTATTTCAACCTTATCTTGATGTTTGGTATTAGATGTGGATCAATGTCTAGTTTCTGCAACACTAGGAAAAATTCCAATTTTCCCAGCAGTTTTTGTAAAATACTGAGTTCCTATCCCAAAAGCTAGGGTCTTTGGGTTTGTCAGTCTCCAACTGTTTTTATCTGACATTTTGTTGTGTGAAAAGAATTTTGTAATTCTGTTACTGGATTTGTCTTGGCAGGTAGACTTTGAAAGATTTTATATTGTATACAGTGATTTTATTTTATTTTATTTATTAAAGATTTTATTTAAAAAGCGTATGCATGGGTAATTTTTCCAACATTGACTCTTGCATAATCTTTTGTTGCAAATTTTCCCCTTTTCTTCCCACCCCCTCCCCTATCTGGCAGGTAGTTCAATACATGTTAAATATGTTGAAATACATGTTAGATCCAATATGTGCATACATATATAATTATCTGTTTGTGTAAGAAAAATCAGATCAAGAAGGAAGAAAAAGAAAAACAAAATGCAAACAAATAACAACAGAGTGAGCATGTTATGTTATGTTCCACCCTCTGTTCCCATCGTTCTCTCTCTGGGCATAGATGTGTCTCTCTTCATCACTGCACAAGTGGCACTGGTGTGAATCATCTCAATGTTGAAGAGAGCCACATCCGTCACAATTGATATTCATATAGTCTTGTTGTTGCCATGTATAATGATCTCCTAGTTCTACTCATTTCACTTTGCATTAATTCATGTAGGTCTCTCCAAGCCTCTCTGAAATCATTCTGCTGGTCATTTCTTACAGAACAATACTATTCCATAGAATTCATATAACATAATTTATTCAAACATTCTCCCATTGATGGACATAATCTTTTGTTGCAAATTTTCCCCTTTTCTTCCCACCCCCTCCCCTATCTGGCAGGTAGTTCAATACATGTTAAATATGTTGAAACACATGTTAGATCCAATATGTGCATACATATTTATATAATTATCTGTGTAAGAAAAATCAGATCAAGAAGGAAGAAAAAGAAAAACAAAATGCAAACAAATAACAACAGAGTGAGCATGTTATGTTATGTTCCACCCTCTGTTCTTCAGTTTTCAGTTTCTTGCCACCACAAAGAAAACTGCCACAAACATTTTTGCATATGTGGGACCCTTTCCCTCTTTTAAGATTTCTTAGTGATATAATTCCAGTAGAAACACCACTGGATCAAGGTGTATGCACAGCATGGTAACTTTTTGAGCATAGTTCCACACTGCTCTCAAGGATCTACTCACAGTTCCACCAACAATGTATCAGTGTCCCAGTTTTCTCACATCCCCTCCAATATTTGTCATTTTCCTTTCTTGTCATCTTAGTTAATCCGGTGTTTAGAGATATCTCAGAGTTGTCTTAATTTGCATTTCTCTGATCAATAGTGATTTGGAGCATATTTTCATATGTCTATAAATAGTTTCAATTTCTTTATCTGAAAATTATCTGTTCATATCCTTTGACCATTTATCAATTGGAAAAATGGCTTGAACTATTATAAATTTGAGTCAATTCTCTATATATTTTAGAAATGAAGAGTACATTAGATCTTTTGGATGTAAAAATGTTTTCCCAGTTTATTGCTTCCCTTCTAATCTTGTCTTCGTTAGTTTTGTTTGTACAAAAACTTTTAAACTTAGTATAATCAAAATTATCTATTTTATGATCAATAATGATCTCTAGTTCTTCTTTGATGACAAATTCCTTCCTCCTATACAAATCTGAGAGTTACACTATCCTATGTCCTTCTAGTTTGTTTATAGTATCATTCTTTATGTCTAGATTATGAACCCATTTCAACCTTATCTTGGTATATAGTATTAGGTTGGGTTCTATACCTATTTTCTGCCATACTAGTTTCCAATTTTCCTAGCAGTTTTTGTCACATAGTGAATTCTTATCCCAAAAGGTGGGACTTTTCAGTTTGTCAAATACCAGATTGTTATAATCATTGGCTAGTTTGTTTTGTGTACCTAATCTATTCCACTGATCAACTAATCTATTTCTTAGAAAGTACCAAATGTTTTGATGACCACTGCTTTATAATTTAGTTTTAGATCTGGTACAGCTAGGCCACCTTAATTTGCTTTTCTTTTCATTAATTCCTTTGAAATTCTTAACCTTTTGTTCTTCCAGATGAATTTTGTTATTATTTTTTTTTCTATTTCAGTAAAGGAGTTTCTTGGGAGTTTGATTGGTATAACACTAAATAAATAGAATAGTTTAGGGAGTATTGTCATCTTTATTATATTTGCTCAATCTATCCATGAGCATTTGATATTTTGCCAGTTGTTAGATCTGACTTTATTTGTGTGGGAAAATGTTTTGTAGTTTGCTTATATAGTTCCTGATTTTCCTTTGGCAGATAAATCCCAAACATTTTATATGTTCAACAACTATTTTAAATGTAATTTCTCCTTGTATCGCTCGCTGCTGGATTTTGTTAGTGATATATAAGAATGTTGATGATTTGTGTGGGGTTATTTTGTATCCTGAAACTTTGCTAAAGTTGCAGATTATTTCTAATAGCTTTTTAGTTGATTCTCTGAAGTTCTCTAAGTATACCATCATATCATCTGCAAAAAGTGATAATTTGGCTTCCTCATTATCTACTCTAATTCCTTTAATCTCTTTTTCTTCTTTTATTGCCAAAGCTAGCATTTCTAATACAATATTGAATAGCAATGGTGAGAGTGGGCAACCTTGTTTCCCCCATGATCTTACTTGGAATTGTTCCAGTTTATCTCTATTACATATGATGCTTGCTGATGGTTTTAAATAGATGCTACTGACTATTTTAAGGAAAAGTCCATTTATTCTTATAATTGCTTTTAATAGGAATGGGTGTTGGATTTTATCAAATGTTTTTCTGCATCTATTGAGATGTGGTTTTTCATATGTTTTTTGTTAATTTGGTTATTGATATAGTCAATTATGTTAATAGCTTTCCCAATATTAAACCAGCCCTGCATTCCTGATATAAATCCTACTTGGTCATGGTGTATTATCCTGGGGATGATTATCTATGATCTCTTTGTTAATATTTTGTTTAAGATTTTTGCAGCAATATTCATTGGGGAGATTGGTCTATAATTTTCTTTCTCTGTTTTTGTTTTATCTGATTTAGGTATCAGTTCCATGTCTGTGTCATAAAAGGAATTTGGTAGGATTCCTTCATTCTATATTTTTTCATATTGTTTATACAATATTGGAGTTAGTTGTTCTTTAACAGTTTGGTAGAATGTAAATCCATCTGGTCCTGGGGATTTTTTCTTAGGGAGCTGATTAATAGTTTGTTCTATTTTTTTTCCTAAAATGAGGCTATTTAAGTAATTTATTTCCTTCTTTCTGAGCATGGCCAGGTCCCCTAAGATTCCAGTGTTTGGGGACTCACTATTGATCTTTTGTGTTTGTGTTGGATGTTTTATAACTTCTCTGCTGATCTACTGGCTTGCAACTAGGGCAGAGTGGCCAATACTGCTATAGATTCCTCCTTGTGAACAATCTGCCATGTGGAGTCTGCAATGCTGGTAGAGTCAGCAATCCTCCAGGGATCTGTGCTGTCTGTGCTGGTATTTGTGGTCAGCTCTTTGTGTTATGCTGCCTCCCTCCCATTTCCAATTAAGACAAAGCTTTTCTGAAGATATTTGCAATTATCTTCTGCTGATAATTTGTTGCACTCCCAATATTTGTGGGTTCTGCTGAGCCAAAGCTAATTCAGAGGTTGGATTTCATAATTATTGTGAGGGTTGTAAAGAAGAGCATAGAGAAACATGTGTCTTCTCTGCCATCTTGGCTCTGCCTCTCAGGAGTCTGTTGGCTCATATAGTTATTTTAAATGGCATTTCTCTTTCTATCTCTTCCTGCTGATCTTTATTAGTAACATTTAGAAATATCAATGATTTATATGTGTTTAATTTATATCTGCAACATTGCTAAAATTGTTAATTGTTTCAAGTATTTTTAAAATCGATTTCCTAGAATTCTTTACCATCATCTCATCTGTAAAGGCTGATAGTTTTTGTTTTCCTCATTGCCTACTCTAATTCCTTTAATTTATTTTCCTTCTTTCTGAGCATGGCCAGGTCCCCTAAGATTCCAGTGTTTGGGGACTCACTATTGATCTTTTGTGTTTGTGTTGGATGTTTTATAACTTCTCTGCTGATCTACTGGCTTGCAACTAGGGCAGAGTGGCCAATACTGCTATAGATTCCTCCTTGTGAACAATCTGCCATGTGGAGTCTGCAATGCTGGTAGAGTCAGCAATCCTCCAGGGATCTGTGCTGTCTGTGCTGGTATTTGTGGTCAGCTCTTTGTGTTATGCTGCCTCCCTCCCATTTCCAATTAAGACAAAGCTTTTCTGAAGATATTTGCAATTATCTTCTGCTGATAATTTGTTGCACTCCTAATATTTGTGGGTTCTGCTGAGCCAAAGCTAATTCAGAGGCTGGATTTCATAATTATTGTGAGGGTTGTAAAGAAGAGCACAGAGAAACATGTGTCTTCTTTGCCATCTTGGCTCTGCCTCTCAGGAGTCTGTTGGTTCATATAGTTATTTTAAATGGGATTTCTCTTTCTATCTCTTCCTGCTGATCTTTATTAGTAACATTTAGAAATATCAATGATTTATATGTGTTTAATTTATATCTGCAACATTGCTAAAATTGTTAATTGTTTCAAGTATTTTTAAAATCGATTTCCTAGAATTCTTTACCATCATCTCATCTGTAAAGGCTGATAGTTTTTGTTTTCCTCATTGCCTACTCTAATTCCTTTAATTTATTTTCCTTCTTTTACTGCTAAAGCTAACATTTCTAGTACCCTATTGAATAATAGTGGTAATGATGTGCGTCTTTGTTTTATTCCTCATTTTATTGGAAAAGCTTCTAGTTTCTCCTCATTACATAATTCTTGATGATGATTAGATTAATGCTACTTATTTTAAGGAAAACTCCATTTATTAACATGTTCTATTTTTAATAGGAATTGATATTGTTTTTTTGATAAATGCTTTTCCTATATCTAGTGAGATAATCATATGATTTCTGCTATTTATTGATATAGTCAATAATACTGATTGTTTTCCTGGTATTTAACTAGCCCTGCATTCCTGGTGTAAATCCCATTTGGTCATGGAGTTTGATCTTTATGACAACTTGTGGTAATATCTTTGCTAATATTTTATTTAAGATTTTTACATCAATATTTATTAGGGAAATTGGTCTATAATTTTCTTTCTGTTTTAACTCTTCCTGGTTTAGGTATCAGCATCATAAAAGAAATCTGTGTCATAAAAGGAATTTGTTAAGTTTCCATCTTTATTTATTTTTTACATAGTTTATATAATATTGAAATAAATCATTCTGTATATTTTTGGTAGACTTCACCTGTAAATGCATCTGACCCTGGAGATTTTTTCTTTTGAAGTTCATTGATATTTTATTCAATTTCTTTTTCTTAAATGGATCTATTTAAGTATTCTACGTCCTCTTTTGTTAATATTAAAAATTTAGATTTTGGTGAATATGCATCCATCTCACTTAGATTTATGAACATGCGGGTGGACAAAATGACTGCTCATTATTGTTTTAATTTAGTTTTCATTGGTGCTGAGTTCACCCTTTTTATTTATGATAATGGTAATTTGCTTTTCTTCTTTCCTTCTTTTAATCAAATTAACAAAAGTTTTATCGATTTTGCTATTGTTTTTTAATAAAACCAAATTTTTCTTTTATTTATTAGTTCAATAGTTTTCTTACTTTCAGTGTTATTAATCTCTCCTCTGATTTTCAGAAAGTCTCTGTTTGCATTTAATTGGAGGATTTAAATTTCTTCCTTTTCTAGCTTTTCTGGTTGCATAGCCAATTCAGTGATTTGTTGCATACTTGATTCACGTAAACATATAGATATATAAAATTTCTCTGAAGAATTACTATGCCTCTATCCCATAAGTTTGGTATGTTGCCTCATTATTGTTACTTTCTTGGATGAAATTATTAATTTTATTTTCCAGAAAATTAGCCTTTGGTTCTTTTTTTTGTTGTTATACATGTTAAAATATGTGTTAAATCCAATATGTGTAAACATATCTATAAAGTTCTTTCATCACACAATAAAAACCAGATCAAAAAGGAAATAAAATGAGTAAGAAAACAAAATGCAAATGAACAACATTAAAAAGAATGAGAATGTTATGTTGTGATTCACATTCAGTTCCAACAATGCACTCACTGGGTATAGATGGCTCTCTTCATCATAAGATCATTGGAACTGGCATCAGTCATCTCATTGTTGGAAAGTGTCACATTCATCAGAATTGATTATCATTTAATATTGATGTTGCTGTGTACAATGATCTTTTGATTCTACTCATTTCACTTCACATCCGTTCATGTAAGTCTCTCCAAGTCTCTAAAATCATCCTCCTGATCATTTCTTATATAACAATAGTATCCCATACAATTCATAGAGCATAATTTATTCAGCCATTCTCCAATTGATGGTTATACACACAGGTTCCAGTTTCTTGCCACTACAAAAAATGGCTGCCACAAATTTCTGCACATATGGGTCCCTTTCCCTACTTTAAGATTTCTTTGAGATACATACCCAGCAGAAACACTGCTGGATCAAAGAGTATGCAAAGTTTGATAATTTTTTGAGAATATTTCCAAATTGCTCTCCAAATGGCTGAATCTGTTCACAACTCCACCAACAATGTATCAGTGTCCCAGTTTTCCCACATCCCCTCCAACATTTGTCATTATCTTTTTCTGTCATCTTAGCAAATCTCACAGCAAAAGGAAGGAAATATGTAATGATATCTCAGAGGTGCCTTAATTTGCATTTCTCTGATCAATAGTGATTCAGATAAT